>NC_137923.1:48895314-49495314 GCF_963457725.1 Sprattus sprattus | reverse complement strand
TTCAGTTTAAATGCTTAATACTTCAACTTACAATATTTCACCGAATCGTCATTCTTTGAAACTACACATAACATAAATACCACACTCTTTACCGAAGAGAGCATTACTCATAGCGCTATACTTTCACCAACAACTTAAACAACATAGGCCTACACGTAATACTTTTACAATTTAACACACTTTGTCAACGCAGAGATCCCACAATTAACACCTTTCTTTAACATTAACCACCTTTCTTTAATAACACCTTTCTTTAATTACACCTTTCTTTGATCAACACCTTTCTTTAATTATCACGTTATTCACGAAGAGATCCTCTTCTATCCGTTTTACTATAGGCTATCATCCACTCGTAACTCAGGCTCACACACTTTCTCACAATGCAAGGAGCTCCTGTCCAACCTGCACACTCTTTCTTGCAGAGAGACCTTCTCCAATCTGCACACACACACCCTTTATTCTAAAGAAATATAATTATACCAACGTTTTTACTACCGTATATGCCTGTAGCGTTTGTACTCCTACTGCGCATGCGTAACTCTATTGAGCATGCTGGGAAGTGGAGTCCTACACACTATCAGCGCATAACACCATACCATTTAACCGAAAGCACGGCGAACTCCTCTCACTCGTAAACTTTCACTTTAGACAAGAGCCATCAAGATTGAGGAGAACTGGAGCTGGTTTAATAACATACACACGCCGACAGACGGGGAGACAGACGAACAGGAGTTTGGAGTCCGGAATCCAAGATCTAACTAGCCACAGATTTCATGCACATTTTATAGTCAACAAGTACCCTGAAATATACGTGACTTTGTCTCCTCTCAGATGACATTTTAGAAAGTTACTTCCAAATAAGAGAGAGTCTGTTTAAAATAGGTGGAGACAGTCAGTCTAAAGGGAAGCGGCAGGTGGCGTCCAGCTGAGTGTCATCTTAAGCAAAACCCTCTTTGTCTAGCAGTTAGGCCTAAAATACAGTGAACTCTGACCTCTGCTTTCCCATTTAAGGTACACTGGAGCACCCAAGAGCCACACTTATTAATAAAGAAAGAGGAGATGCTTAGATTAACTTAGAACTTGATAATTTCAGGCCTACAGTAATCAGGTCAAATTGTAAGGTAATGCTGGATTTTACAACGGCTTTTAGCCAATCACAATCAAGGATTTGAACAATCAGGTTTAGAACATACATTTTAGGCTGTTTAGACTGATTATTGTATTATCTGTTATTGTATACTTGTGGGAGTCTCTGCTAACTGTATACATCTGGGAATCTCTGATGTTACCATGTTCAGTAAGTTATGAAAAGTTAATCCAGTTAAGTAAGTTTGCAGATGACTACTGGAAACCCATTAGAAAGAAAAGCTCTTTCCCAGTTCTTTGACAGAAACACTGAATCCATTCCTTATCACCATAACCATTAAACAGAGGCTATTGCCAACAATAATTGTCCTGCCTCTACTTGAGAAGTGGACACCCTTTCCATCTTAAAATCTGGGCTTAAGACTTTCCTCTTTAGTGTATCCCATAGTCATGAATAATGCATCAAAACCAGGCACCTGTCGCAACATACTTCATATTTCTTGTCAGCCATGTTGTTGTATTTAGCAGCAGTGGACTACATATAGTCGTACTGTTGTAATGTGTAGGAGGGCCTTTACGGATCCTGGGTACCGCATGTGGCACATCCTGCCAACTCTGCAAACAAGCTCTACCCATTCTCTTTATCTCTGTTCTTCCCTTCCTAGTCCAGACTGTCTTAGCTGTTGGACGCTGCTGTAGTCTCTCCATCTGATCTACTTGCAGAAACCTTGTGCCTTCACCTATCCATCCCCACCACACAGTCATACATTAATTCTACCTCAGTAATGATACATCTACATACTCTGTGCTAGCCTATTTACCTGTAATGTAAATAATTGCCACATCAACATAGTTTTCTGTTTCATTGTTCTATTTACCTGTACTTACCGGTAATCGTAACCTTTCGAGCATGCTTGAATGCTCTCCCCCCATTTTATCCAATATTAATTTTGTATGCATCATACCATCTTTATGTATGTATGTATACTTTATTTATGTTTCCACAAGTATGGTAGCATGCATACGTGTATGAATCCATCTCACATGCTTCTGATTCTCTTCCCAACCTCTCTCCTCCCTTCCCTTGTGCCACACCCCTACCGCCACATCACTTCCTTTCTACCTGGCCAGATGCAGAAATATGTCCGGAAGACATTTAGTTTTACCCTACTAAAACAATGTTTGAAAGAATAATAATCAGTAAGCACCTACAAATCTAAGCACATTTTTCAAACGCGTGGCCTAAAAGACAACTACTGAAAACAAAACGTATCATTTTAGTAGAATAGTAGTGTCAATAAATGAACAACTTATCTGTTTATTATGCCGCCATTTTGTTGTGATACGTCCCCTTGGGATAAAACCTTTTCTTGATAAATCAATCACTGCACGGATGTGTACACACAACATCTTAAGATTAGGCTCTCATGTGTCTATCAAACAATACCACATGTGGTAAGGTGGTAAGGTGGTTAAGAGTAGATAGCATCTCCCTCCTGTTAAAATGGAGTCTGTGAAGTGAACTTTGACTATTTTTGCCCTTCCTCTTATGTTCCTCTATGTGGACATTGGGGGAAGAGAGACAGGCCGCAAGCTAAACTTCGACTTCAGGTGATGAGGCTGCAGACAATTGGGCAAGAGCTCGCGCAAATTGACGTAGGCTACCAACGCGGTGGCAGTGCATTGTGGGACTTGCAGTATTAGTGGTGCGTGTGACATACCGGTGGCCATGGCAGACCAGCTCTGATAGACGTTACATATTATCTGGTGGGCCAAATTGAATTACACTGTGGCTCCTTCAAATCACTGGAACTTTTTTCAACATTCTAAGGAGCCGGCGGGCCAGATGAAATCGCTTGGCGGGCCTGATCTGGCCCGCGGGCCTTGAGTTTGACACATGTTGTCTAAGGTGAAAAGTCCAAGAACACATCGAACACTCTTTCTCTTCCTCTCTCTTTCCCACTCCCTTTCTCTCATTCTCCCCCCTCTCTCTCTGAGAAGCAACAACAAAAGAGGCCGTGTCCCAGCTCAGGGAGTATTTACTTAAAGCAGTGTTTTTCAACCTTTTTTGCATCAAGGCACACTTAAGACACAGAAAAAAATCTCACGGCACACCAACAACCGGAAATTATATGAAAATCAAACCCAAACATCGTTTCAGCCTGAGCATAATATACTCTAAGAAATAAGGGAAACGCGTGTTCTATTTGTTGTATTTTATTAAACGTAACATCATCCTAATGCCAAGATGGCACGGGCTTTATGCCCAGGTAGGCTACAGATAATTTTAGACCGGCTGCATTACCACCACACACCTGTAGAACAAAATGCAGGCAATTACAACGACAACTGTCATGGTATATGAACATCGTTAAGCGCTAATACTTTCCAAACAGAACATTGTGCACCCGTTGCGCAGAATAAATTATGGGAATTACTATGCCGCCACGTGACAATACTTTATTATGAAATGACATAGTACTCACTTATTGCGAAATCTGGGCCTGTTTACATGCACACAATAGTGGTGTCCGGGCAGGAATAGAGATTGCTAATGTGACGTCATGAACGCAACGCATTTTGGGAATCCGCGGCACAAACAAGTCGGCGCGAGCATAATTATAGATATATGGATGCTGGAAATTGGGCAACAGGTTGATGTCCCCGGACCAGTCGCTGTGCTCATAGGGATCAACTCCTTTGACTCCTTTGAGTTTTTCGATATACCTTGTCTTTGCGTCTTTATTTAATTTTCTAAACCTGATTGTTCAAATCCTTGATTGTGATTGGCTAAAAGCCGTGGTAAAATCCAGCATTAGCTTACAATTTGACCTGATTACATTCCATATTACTGCGCAGCGAATGGCAAGGCATTCATACAGCACATTTCATACCCAGTGTTCCATCTGGCTGTTGCGTTGCTTCAAGGGTTGCGTGGCAACGATTTATTTAGGAACTATAATTTTTAGTGACGGAAGAATGACGGTTTATCATTAAACTATTGTTTCTTAATTTGAATTGTCTTTATTTATGAAACCATATCAAATATGTGTAGTAACAGGTTTAGAAAAGCAATAAGCCCCGCGAGTCCAAAGCACGGCCTCTTGGGGCTTATTGCTTAATTAGTCTGTATGGCCCGACAATGTTTAATTTCTCTTGCTGCATTTGGTGTGATTTTGAAGTGCTTGAAGCCGCTAACTGACCACTTACAGCTACTGTATGTTCAATACGTACTAGACCAGTTCACTACTTGCTGCTTGGACTTCAGTTGTTTTCAAGCAGCAAGCAGCGACCTGGCCAAACGTACCCACAATTCTATGCGTTTCATGACGTATATTAGCAATCCTTATTGATGAGAGGCACACACGTAATTCCTCATCAAGGGATCGCAGACGTTCTTTATGTAGTCTTTATCGCTGTTTAACTTGAAAAGCCAAGATCGCACAAGTATATACTAGAACTTTTCCCCGTGACAACCAATCGGACATCTGTATGGAGCAATAAGGCACTATGTTCTACTAGTGGTCTTGTTTTAATGAAGTTAACCATGCTCAAGACTCTTTCCAACACATCGGTAAGCTCTGCTGGTAGCGTTTTATCAACAAGTGCCTCTCGGTGTAGAAAGCAGTGGGTGACCACCACAACATCAGGGTTTTTCTCTCACTGCTCACGAAGCCTTTGATGCGCCCGACCATGGCTGCAGCTCCGTCGGAGCACAGTGTTTGGCTTTTTTGAATTAGCTATAAGTTCCGCTACTAAATAGCTAGCTTCCAGGGCTCTCTCGGACACCTTTGTGACCTTTGTCATCATAGTAGCCTGTTGGACAGTGTTGTCACGCATACGAACAAAATAGTTAAGGTCCTTGTCTTGGAGCGCAGGGTGTTTAGTTTGCAAGTGGCGTTTAAGCTGGCTAGGGACCATGGCACTGTTAGCTAGCTTTTCCCCACACTCAATGCACAACATTTTTTTTAATTGTCGCCTCAGTAAATCTGCCTATTATTTACGCTGTGTACCACCAGGGGTGTATTGAGTATTGAGCCTTCATACCACCAACAGCGCGATGTCACACACACACAAACACACAAGTTGGCTCTTCTCGCACATAGTGATTTTGCTCACCAATGAAGTGACAATATGTAAAAAATGAATTTTTTTCACGGCACACCGGACAGCCTCTCGCGGCACACCGGTTGAAAAACACTGACTTAAAGTGTCAATGTGCAGCAATTATTTTAAATAATCCAATTTCTACCTTCTGCCAGCTCTTTACCAGTATCTTTACCTGGCAGGCTTCATGCAGATGGCCCCCTCTGGGTTCTGTAGAACACCTTGGGAAAATGTAATTGTTTTGGTGCTCTATAAATAAAATGTTATTGAATTACATTTTCCTCTTATTAAGTTGGGAGCTTCTGCTGCCCTCACATTTTTATACATACTACATACTACATAATCCTTCATAGAATGCTGGTAATTTTTTCTGGGTATTTTTGTCCTATGAAACGTACATTAAAGAATGCACGTTATTTCCATCGTTATTTCCATCACGGTCTCATGTCCGATCGTTACTTACATGTAGTTGCATCACTATAGAGAGTGCTATACAACACACATGTTCCTATCAAACATAACCAATCTTGAGGTTTTCAAATTGAGTTTATTTAAAAGTAGATTGCTTATTCCTCCTGTTAAAATGGAGTCTGTAAAGTGAACTTCTTCTTTTGTCAGGCCTGTAAGGAGGGGCACATAGTGTCTGAGGTGTAAAACTGAATTGGCATGGCTTGCAAAGATGTGCAAAGTCCAAGAACAAAAACACACACTCTCTCTCTCCCTTTCTCTCACCCCCACCCCTCTCCCTCTCTCTCTTTCTGAGAAGCAATAACATAATTGAATTCAATTTTCCCTCTTTTTTAGTCAAGAGCTTCTGTTGCCCTCACATGTAAATACGTACTACATTTAAACACAAAACTGCAAAAAAAAAAAGTGAAAGAACCTTAGCACCAATGAGATGTATGAAATAATATTCAACATTTTGAAATATGTTTCTTCATGGAGAGTTTTGTTTGTACTGACATCTGAAAACACAACATATTATTTTAGTAGAATAGATGAATAACTGACCTGTTTAATTTGCCGCCATTTTGTTGCGATAGGCTACGTCCCCGGGGATACAACCTTTGCTAAATAAATCAATCACTGCACGGATGTGTACACACATCAGAACATGTTTCTCAAGATTAGAATTACATGTTTCTATCAAACATAATCAACAGTAGGGCTTACAGATTTAGTTTAAAATATAGGAAGGAAGCTTCTTCCTTCTGGTAAAATGGAGTCTGTAAAGTGAACTTTGACTATCTCTGCCCTTCCTCTTATGTTAGACCTGTAAGGAGGAGCCCAGAGTGTCTAAGGTGTAAAACTTAATTGTCATGGCAGACAGAGTTGAGCAAAGATGAAATCTGCCTTTTTTATTTGATCAGGCCTGAGTTTGTTTGTTGGTTTACTGATACAGTCCTCTTAAATTGCAGTGCAGAGATGTTAAGCACCTTCAAAGAATGAAATCCAGACAAAACAAGACCAAAAACACCATTTTGTATTAATATTTCCCATTAGGAAACAACCTTTTCTAAATAAATCAATCACTGCATGGATGTGTAAACACATCAGAACATCATTCTCAAGATTAGACTCACAATGTTGTGTATTGATATTAGATTAAGTTTGTTCCCTCTGGGCATACCTAATGCCCCACTGTTAACCTTCATAGAATGCTGGGTATTTTTGTCCTATGAAACGTACATTAAAGAATGCATGTTATTTCCATCACGGTCTCATGTCCGATCGTTACTTAATTGTATCAGTATAGAGAGTGCTATACAACACACATGTTCCTATCGAACATAACCAAACTTGAGGTTTTCAAATTGAGTTTATTTAAAAGTAGATTGCTTATTCCTCCTGTTAAAATGGAGTCTGTAAAGTGAACTTCTTCTTTTGTCAGGCCTGTAAGGAGGGGCACATAGTGTCTGAGGTGTAAAACTGAATTGGCATGGCGGGCAAAGATGTGCAAAGTCCAAGAACAAAAACACACACTCTCTCTCTCCCTTTCTCTCACCCCCACCCCTCTCCCTCTCTCCCTCTCTCTCTGAGAAGCAATAACATAAGAGGCAGTGTCCCACTCTAGGGAGTATTTACTGAAAGTGTCACTGTGCAGCAATCATTTTAAATAATCACATTTCTACTTTCTGCCAGCGCCCCATCCACTTTTTTTATTCATTTCTACCTCTCTACCTGGCCAGCTCCATCCATGCAGATGGCCCCCTCTTGGCCTCTTGGTAGAGCTCCTTGGGACACCAATGAGATGTATGAAATAATATTCAATATTTTGAAATATCTTTCCTCATGGAGAGTTTTGTTTGTACTGACAACATCTGAAAACACAACTTATTATTTTAGTAGAATAGATGAATAACTGACCTGTTTAATTTGCCACCATTTTGTAGCGATACGTCCCCGGGGATACAACCTTTGCTAAATAAATCAATCACTGCACGGATGTGTACACACATCAGGATATGTTTCTCAAGATTCAACTCACATGTTTCTATCAAACATAACCAACCGTAAGGTTTTAAAATATAGTTAGGCTAAAGGTAGAAATCTTCTTCCTCCTGGTAAAATGGAGTTTGTAAAGTGAACTTTGACTCTCGCCCTCCCTCTTATGTTAGTCCTGTAAGGAGGAGCCCAGAGTGTCTAAGGTGTTTTATGTTCTTATTTACAGTGACACAGCATGAAACAAAGGATCCTTTGGTGTGATGTAAATCCTGTAACACTGGATAAAACCGCTCACGTCTGGCAACCAGAAAAGGCAAGGCTACTCTGAGAGAAGTTGACCAAGCTGACCAGTATAGATGATGAATTTTTCCATATTGTAATTGCAGATGTGCATTTATTAACCCAAGCTAACCATGAACTTTATTTGGTCATGTTAAATAATGAATTATAATTGGTATCTGAAATCATGTGAGTAACTTATGACATTCACCAGTACAAATATTGTAAACTTCATCAATGATGAATATGTAGGCTACTAAATGTTGTAATATATAATAGTTAAAAAAGATTATTTACCTTCTTTGCTGCGTTAAACAAATATAAAGAATTTTCCTGAAGCTGAAGCCTGAAGTTTCCCATCTTCATGAGTGAATATGCAGAGACATGTCTGTGTTTGATCCTGAATGCTGAATGTCTAAAGGTGCGAATAGAGTACTCAAACGCCCGCGTCGGATAGTCGGGCGGTGGGCGGGCGGGCAGCCGGATAGTACGTACTAGGGATGGGAAGATTCACCGGTTCTCATCGATGCATCGGCATAAAAGCTCACGATGCGATGGCCTGGATCAAAAAAGGGTGCACCGGATACAATGTGGGATGAACCGTGATGCATCGTTTCTAAAAAAATTGCATCGGTATAATCTGGTATAATTTTATATTTAGATAGATTCCCCCTCTCTAACTGTTTCCTAAGCGCGCTCTCATCTCCACTGCTGTCAGTGGCAGATTCTCGTGAAGTCTCGCGGCCAAGTATCGCGCCAGTTGAAGGCGTGTTTGGGAGAGAGTTACCATGGCTGATGAGGAGTTAGACGTCCCTAAATCTTGCAATAAATCTAGGGTTTGGCAACACTTTGGCTTTACAAATAAAGATGGGAAATTTGATAAGACCCATGCAATATGCAAAATATGTCGTGCTGCCATAAAGTACACAGGCAGCACGACTAATTTAGGTACTCACCTGAAGAGGCGACATGGTGAGACGTCTGCCTCATCCTCCGATTCAGCTATGGCTACAGTGGCTAGCTCAACAAGTACACCTAGCAAGCAGACTGAGCAAAGTATACCCTTTTTTCCATGCCCCGCTGGCTACCAACTCGCTCGTTCAAAGGCAATAACCGAAGCCATGTGACATAGTTACAGCACAGCGCAGTTTGCTTCATCCTGATCATGTGGATCAACTCATATTCCTAAAGAAAAACCTTAAAATAGGACAAATAAGTTAAATTTAGTGTGTGAGGCAGTTGATCAACATGTTTAGGATGAAGCAAACTCTGTTGTTACTGGCAGGTATAGTGAAAAATGTTTACATTTAGAACTGAAGGGACCGGTTATTTGATATTCATAGGTAATAATGATATGCCATAGTCAATAATTCCATCTTATTTGTACCTAGTATAAATGTTACTTTTATTAGCATGTAAGCATTCCTGGGTGAGACTCTTTTGATTTGACCTGGGGACGGACCTTTTCACTCTATCCTTCCCAGCTTCCTAACCCTCCGTCTGCTGTCCCATCTGTAACTCTGTATATGTCTCTTGTTGTCATTGCCGTCTCTGTTCCTGTGGTCATTGTTTCTGTTAATCCGTCTGTCTGCTGTTGCTCGTCTATCTTTACTTTATTTTATTTATATCACTATTTTTTATGTACAGCACTTTGGTCAGTGAAAGCTGTGTTAAATGTGCTTTATAAATACATTTTACTTACTTACTTACTTACGGAGGTGAGAAATCCCTTCCCCCTCCGGGTCAAAACAGAGAGTCTGAAGCCATGGCCTATTTGAATAGATGGTTACACCCCTAAACATTACGTATATAGACCGTGTCCTTTAAGAGACAGGCAGATAATCTTGAGGCGAAGCTCTGGGTGAGTGGAGCTCAAGCTCTGTCTCACAATGGTGGCCATCATCGTACAAGATTAAACCTGAAACATGACTGACAAATCCACGCCTGAGTCTTCCAATATATGGTTTAAAATGAAATACCATCAGAACACGCTTACACACATACACACACATACACATACATGTTTTCTTTTGTCAGAAACCTTTTTACTGATTTGTTTGACAAAAAAAAAAATTACATTCAGAATACACTTACACACATACAAACATACATGTTTCCTTTTGTCAGAAACCTTGTTACTGATTTGTTGTCTGACAAATAAATGAATCATTATGTACCATATTCAATTGCATAGAATTGTATTAATTTGCATCGCACCTTGTTGAATCTCATCGTGTGGAATCGCTCTGCATCGCAATAGGGGTTAATCGTATCGTATTGCATTAGTAGCTGCTTTTATGTATCTTTAATGTATCGGACTGTGGCAGTGCATCAAGATGTGAATCGCATCGTCCTCAGTGATGAGATGCACATCCCAAGTACGTACTAGTTAGCATTTGTGTTGCCGTTATGGTGCTCCAGCGGCTATGGATTGAAACACCCCCCTTGCCCTCCCCTGGTAAAGGCAATGCTGTGAGCTATACAAATGCAAATAAGGCCAGCTTTTACCATCTTTTATCAGCTTGGTAATTAGTATGATTACAGTCAGAGAAAAGGAAGGGAACACAAGAAAATAATTTCTCATTTTTAAAAATTGTCATTAGCAAAGTTTACAGAACTCTGTGTCATCCTACAGGATTTAGCACTTAATATGCTAAATTTCAGCCAGTGTGCAGAGTGGCATGTCAACAGTAACCTTTTTCCTTGTCTTGCTTAACTGCACAGTGGATGTGTGTACAACACATCTCCCAGCAATGCGTTCTATAGGGAGGAACGATGCTGGGTGGGTGGTGTCTGCTCCCTGCAAACTCCAAACTTATACTGGCTTTCCATAAAAATGTCTGTCAGGATAGGGATTAAGCCAAGAAACTTTAGCTAGAACATGTTTGCATGTAGTACTTTTTGTCACGACATTAACAACTAAGAACTGCTTTATAACAGCTGGTCTTGGTTCAGATAGAGGGTCAATGATGGGCACCTCAAAACTGTTAGTGTTGGCACACCACTTATTATATACATACGCTGATCTCTTTGCTCTAGATCCTTCTATGGAGTAATTTACATTGAGATATGATACCCTTTTGCATGTCATGCTAAAACAGTCAACCTCAATTATACAGTTGTTACACTGTAAAAAAAAAAAAAACCTAATTTTACAGTTAATAACCCTACATTTTTACAGTGGTTTTCTGTTTTGTGAAATTGTATACAAAACTACGTATAATAATGGAGGTTAACTATAAATTAAAAACACGACTGTTTTTTTAAGGATAATGCCAATAATGACAAATTACATGGATTTCTATTTTTTTTTACAGAAAATAACTGTATTATTTATACATAATTTTTCCATTTTTCTAAAATACATGCAAATGTAAATGAAATTACACTGATAATCGGTAATTAAATATGTAGCTCATTATATTAAGGTTTATGTACATACTAACAATGTATCATGTTTCCATGTAAATTTACAGTGAATTCCTCAAAAATTCAGCATAAACATTTTTGCAAACCTGTTAGAACCTTGATGTTTTTTGGCAAATTCTACCTAAAATTCCATGCCCAAATGTAAAGGCCTACTTTTTAATCTTAAGCATAGTATGATGGCAAATTTCAATTTGATGTTACAGAGTACCCCTCAAGCTATGATAAAATACCTTTAGAGTACCATGTATGTTATCTCAAATTTTAGAAAGATGTTGATAACCTTCCCAAAATATAGGCGCCCCCTAATTCTTTTTTCCTTTTGCATCTAGATTACTGTGGATGTAAGTGGGGAAATAAATTGAAATGGCCAGTTATGTCATAAAATTGTGTGCCCCCAAGGGTATGCCATCACCTGAACAAATGGAACTGATATCTCATCCCAATCAAAAGTTAGAAGATAAATAATCGGTGACCTCTCCATATACTCTTCCGTGACTTTTGCTGCTTTCTGATTCTACCAGACTCTATTTCAATCTTCTCGTCATCCAACGGTTGAAGCTCTTTCAATGCTGCTGTTACCCCATAAAAACAATCTTTTTGGGGGCTGATTCTCTGTTTATTTTTAGAAGCCATGATGATGTAGAATAAATGTGTTTCGTTGTACAACTGCATTTCGTTATAGAACTGTCTAAAACTTGCGTGGCTAAACGGCAAAACAAATGCACGGTGAATTACTGATTACATCCCACCTTCTCTGTTGTGCACTCGGATATCTTTGCATCTCATTGGTCTACAGTCATGATTGACACACGTGTGGACCAGTCAAGGAAAGTATTAGTTTATGTTTTCCACGTACAGACTTAGCAGAGTTTACTATAGCAACCATGGACATATGATAGCAACTGTAAAATAGTCTTGGGTGCGCGCGTTGTGTCAGACTGACAGGTCAGTCAACCTATGATATTAGTTACAGGTTCGCGTATCTTGCTGGCTGATTGGGTTATCCTGATAAGATAAGATAAGATAAGACTCACTTTGTTCATTCGGTTAAAATCAAGCCACCCCTGAACTTAACACCACTATACATATTTGGGACCCATTCTAACGGCATCGGCAAGCCTGGTCTAGTCACACAAGAGCATTGTCCAAATTCCCTAATGCTGAATGGGCACTAAATCCAACAGACCCACTCCAAAAAGAGAGGCAGCTGTTATAGAGTAGTTTGGGAATGAGATGTGCGTGAAACTCATATATGTGTGATGATCAGGTGTCCCAATACTTTTGACCTGACCTAACCTTGGATCTGGCTGGCCCAGAGCAATGCAGAACAATAAAGACGAGACAAGGGGGAAATTACTTTGCAATGGACTGACTCACTCCATGTAGTTTAATATGAGTCTGAAGTCAAATGTTTTAACTTTTGTGGGTAGAGGCTATTGTCATGTTCCTGCTGAGCTCCGCTCCGGCCACGCCCCCTTCAGCTCACTTCAAGTTCCCAATCACACAAGCACATACACCTGTTTCACTCTCACTCATACTCTCAGCTGCATGTCATCAGTATCATTCACCGTCCCAGCTGCACTGCATTCATGTCCCCAATAACATGATCACACACACCTGATTCACTCCCTATATATAACCTGCACTCCCCTCACTCCAAGTTTGGTCTCGTCGCTACAAGGACGAAACCTTTGCCCAAGACTTATAGCTCTGTGGCCCACTCTACATCCCTGGGATTCCGCCTCCTGGCCTACGGCAACTACAACCCCATTGTCAGCTGGCTTCCAACCCAGCAAGCTCTCTGTCCGTGGGCGTCCAGCCCCGCAAGCTCCCTGTCTGCTGGCTTCCGAGTCAGCCAGTTCGGTGCCGGCACTTTCAGGACTGCATTATCCAGAGTGCCGTGCATGCGGCACCGGGAGTAATGTGACTGTCTTGTCCGGCTTGTAGCCGTGTACCTCTGTTCTTTGCCCTTGCGCACAGTAGCCAGAGTGAGACTCTGTGCGATCTTTAGTTCATGTTCCTAGATCTTGTTCTTTGTGTTAGAACTCTGTCTGTTAACCCTTTCGTGGATTTGTATACTCTGTTTATGTTTGTGTCCTGTTCCCTGGCTGTACTCCATCAATAAACTCTGCATCACCTGAAACTCTCCGTCTGACAGTCCGTCCGTCGGTTAGCAGGCCAATCACAGTCTTTGCGAGCTGCGTGGGGCCGGAGTGGCTTTGTGTGATTGTCAGACATTTTGGGGGACGCACTTAGGCACGTAAAAGAGAGTTATGTAACTGCGCAAGGGGCTCTTGTGTATCTTACGTGGTTACGTGTTGCGTTAAAAACTGAGCTTTTTTTTTTGTGTCATGCTTTTTTACTTAACTTAATTTTAAACTTCTAGATGTATCTGTTTTGTTTAAACATAAACTCTAAACACAAACCCTGCAAGTAAATGTTTGAAATAATTGTCTTCCAAAATAAAACCATCATTTTACAATCTTGAGCATGTGTCAGCACTTTATTGAATGTGTTTTATAAAAATGTAGGAACTGTAAAATGACAGTTTCTCTGCTAAATGTGAATTGCTGTCACTTAATTGAAGGTGTTTCATTGTAATAAATGAGGGAAAATCTGTAAAATACCAGTGTTTCTCTGCAAAACTGTTAGGGCTGCCACTTTATTGAAGGTGTTTAATCTTAATTAAAGAAGCCTGACTTAATGAATGGTGTTTGTTCGTAATAAATTAGGAAGAATCTGTAAAATAACAGCATTTTTTGCTAAACTTGTAGTACTGTCACTTTATTGAAAGTGTTCGATATTAATAATAGATACAAAAATCTGTAAAATAACAGTTTTTCTCTGCTGAACTGTTAGGGCTGCCACTTTATTGAAGGTTTTTAGTCTTAAATATCGAGGAAAACATTGTAAAATAACAGTGTTTCTCTGCTATACTTTTAGTACCCTAACTTAATAAAAGGTGTTTGCTCGTAATAAATTAGGAAGAATCTGTAAAATAACAGTTTTTCTCTGCTAAACTGTCACTTTATTAATGGTGTTTGATTGTATTAATTGAGGAAAAATCTATTAAAAAAAAACTGTTTTTCTCTGCAAATCCTTAAATGGAAATATCTGTAAATATAGGGTTTTTGCACTTTATTTGAATTAGGATGTTTTACTTTAATTTTTACGTTTTTTGTTTGGCAGCCGTAGCTGCCAGTAATTTACAGTTTTTTTACGGATTTGTTTTTTTTAAAGTGTAGGGTACATCTGGTGATACATTGTTCGCAAAGCACATCTGTCATGCTCATCAAAGATAATCTTATGGAATGGAGAGATTGGCAGCACGTTACAGTTTTCTAAGACACGTTACAGTTTTCTGAACACAATATTAGTTTGTTTAAATGATTTGAGTAAATCTTTACATTTTAATCTAGTGCAATTAACTTTTACCCAGCACCACTTTTTACAGTGTAATTGAGTGTTGGCACTTTAGAAAAGGACGACACACAAGTGATTATGTACTGTATAAATACCAATGTCTGTTTTAAAGATAGCTGCACTAATATCCTCAAAATCATACATTGTATATTCTTCATGCAGCTTTGTCCCCAGCAATTTAGACCTCCATAAAAAGATTATAATTCCATATTTTTCCCAAGCTTATGTGTCAGGTACTTTAGATTTATTTGTTGACTAATAGCCATCGTCCAAACACACGCGTCGTGGGCGCACGAACGGTCTCGCGAGACAAATGAGATCACTCCCGCCAACAATTTCAACCTGAACCGCGGAATTAAAACTGCTGCCAGAATGCCAATGCCAAGACGTCTCCAGTCCTCCACTCCAGTTCCCTCTCAACGGGAATCTCCTACCGCCGCATTACAGCTGCAGCTGTCCAGAGCCGCCCAGGAAACGAAGGGCGCATAATCCAAAAATCGCCGTAAGTCTATTTATTTTTAGGTGATTTCTTATTACAGATATACAAGGCCTCAGATTTTGCCCGCAAGCAATGTAAATTATTCAGGGAAATCATTGTGAAACGTGCCAGACTGTCCATGCCTGTTGCTTAGCCTAACTCTGAAAATGTGTATTGTAGGCTACTACTACAGGAAACAGTGAGGCGTTTACACAACAGAGAGGATAACGGCATGCAATATGACCCAATGCAAGGGTGAGATTTAAAGACAAATACTGGATCTGTTCAGCTAAAGTCGGTGTATCATTCTCTATCATTCAACTAAACTATTGACATTTTGTTTTTCACAGATTGAGCTCACCGCATAACACGGCAGTCCCAATGTCCGGACATGAGCGGTGTGGACCCTGGAATCATTTTAAGTAAGTGACCTTATATATTACTTTTGTTTTCAGTTTGTTGTTATCTGTGGCATCTGAGGTAGCACAACGATGTTATCTGTTGTTTAACTTTTAACTAAGCCTAACTCTAACTTTTAACTTAATTATTTATTTTCCAGCGGCTTGTAAGACGTATTACGAGACTGTCCGGAGAAACTACCGGTACAGCCAGCCAAGCCTTGCAACCCAGGCAGTGGCCACAAAGTCTGCAGCCCATCTTCGCCAGAGAAGAAAGAGGGTAAGATTGATAAGGATTAGATCAGTAATTGCAGCGCATGGTCCTATGTAATCGTGTAAATAAAATGTGACGTTTTTGCATCAGAAACGATGTCCTTTAAAAGAAAATGTACATCCCAGCCGTTAAACACATTTGATGGACGAAGTATAGAAATATGCGTTATTGTTGTGTCAGCACAGCGGCACTAATTTGGTGTATCTTTACAGCTGATGGAGGCGGGGATGACTGTCTTGACGAGGAACGAAATGGACCTATGGGAGGACGTAACTCTGGACCTGATGTCCGAAGAAGAGGATGGCACAGACGAGGGGGAAACTGGCTGGATCGTCCGGCAACCAGTTTTCAGAAGCAACAAGCTCTCCGACCTGTGTGCGGCTCTGCAGGGAAGACTCAACCTGGACCCGAGATATGCGCTGACGCACTATAGAAGGCTTTGTGTCGGCACACCGTCGCCAAGACTACCACCACCGGTGTATGACTCTGAGGCTGCAAAGAGACATTTCCGCCACTATTAAAGCCGTTGCAAAAATATTTTGTCCCAGTGCTGTGTTGCTGTTATTGCTGCTGCTGCTTTTTCTTTTCTCTGTTTTTCTGTGTAAATAAAGCTTTGGTTTTCAATTCCTGACTAAGGTCTTCAATGCTCGATTTGTTTAAAGCAACTGCCTTTCTATTAGGCCTACTATGATTATGATTATTTAAATGATTAATAAGAAATTCATTAATTTCATATATAACCATTATTAGTAGCCTTTATTATTATAATATTATTAAACATAAATTATTGATTTCGTTTTTATGAGGCAATAGCCGTTAATGGGAGGGGCTACGATTTTGTCAGTTGAAGGTTGACCAATAGGGAAGAATCTCTTTCCCCGATCACAAGACGGTTACATTTTAAATCATGGTCATTCTCAACCAATGACTGCATTGTGTGTGAGGCTACAGTCAATATGCTAACAAGAGCCTTTCACACCTCTGTCAGCGGTAGGTGAGAAGTAACACATCGCCCCCCTCTCCCCTCTTGGCCTGTATGCGGGAAATTCCGTGAATTTGCGGCAGACGGAAATTTCGGAGGAATGTCCGATATCAACCAGGAATGCTCATCATTCGCGGCAGTATCACAGCGTTTACGGGCCCGATAATCTTGCTTTTCGTGCAGTGTACAGAAGAGCAATGTAACAGCTTCATCGACTTTTTCAGATCAAAGGTCGACAGCATTGACGCCAACACCCTTTCTGCAAGTGTGCTGTCTCCCCTGCATCTTGCTGAGGTTCAGGAGAGCCATGTTGAGGAAATCATCAGGAAAATGAAACCTGTGCCTGTACCTGTACCCTGGACCCCATTCCCACTCTCACACATCCCCACTCTCAGTCCTCTCATCACCAAAATTGTCAACCTTTCCCTTCAGTCAGGCTGTGTCTCACCGGCTCTCAAGGTCGCTGTCATCCGTCCCCTTCTCAAGAAGCCCACCCTGGACCCGGAGGTCCTAGCCAACTACTGGCCTATCTCCAACCTTGCCTTCCTGTCCAAAGTGCTAGAGAAGGTAGTTGCTTCTCAACTTCAGGACCACCTCAAACACAACAACCTGTTTGAAAAATTCCAGTCAGGATTCCGTTCAGCCCACAGCACTGAAACCGCCTTGCTCAGGGTGACGAATGACCTGCTGATGACAGCCGATGCAGGATCACCATCACTCCTCATCCTCCTGGATCTGACTGCTGCATTCGACACAGTGGATCACACAATCCTCCTAGAGCGCCTCCACACCACCATTGGACTGTCAGGCTCTGCACTCAAGTGGTTCCAGTCCTACCTTTCTGGCAGAACTGAGTATGTCTCACTGGGAAGATGCAATTCCAGACAGCTCCCTGTCTCCTGTGGTGTTCCACAAGGGTCTGTCCTCGGCCCCATCCTCTTTATTATCTACATGCTCCCCCTCGGCTGTGTTGTCAGCAGACATGGGATGTCCTTCCACTGCTATGCCGATGACACACAGCTGTACATCAAAACTGCCCCAAGCCCCGCTGCTGCCATGTCATGTCTCACTGCCTGTCTTGGGGAGATAAAGGCATGGATGAGAAACAACTTCCTCCAGCTAAACAGCAGCAAAACCGAGGCCCTTCTTGTTGGCACTCCACACCAGGTAAAGTCATCCTCCATAACTCATCTCACCTTCGACAGTCAGGTCATACCCCTCTCCACCACAGTCACAAATCTAGGAGTTAGGTTTATCCCTCACCTCACCTTCAACGATCATATAAAGCATCTGTGCAAAATCTCCTTCTACCATCTCAAAAACATTGCCAAGCTCCGCCCCACTTTAACCCTGCCAGATGCTGAGAAGCTCGTCCACGCCTTCATCTCCTCAAGACTGGACTACTGCAATTCACTGTTCACTGGGATCACTGGCAGGAACATCCAAAAGCTGCAGTACATCCAGAACAGCGCTGATGATGAGAGTCAGGAAATACAACCACATTACCCCCATTTTACACTCACTGCACTGGCTCCCTGTCTCATCCCGCATTGACTACAAAGTCCTCCTACTCACCCACCAATGCATAAACGGTCATGCCCCCCCTTACCTGCAAGAACTCATCACTCCCCAAACATCAACCCGCCCCCTCAGATCCAATAACAGTTTGTCCCTGCAGATCCCAAACACCAGGCTACACACCATGGGCGACCGGGCCTTCGCCGCTGCAGCCCCTCGACTGTGGAACAGCCTCCCGGACCACTTAAGGGCAACACAGACACTAGACTGTTTTAAGACTGGCCTAAAAACCTTTTTATTCATAAAGGCATTTCCTACTTTTTAAAAAATGTATACATTTTCTTAAACTGTCCTTTTGTCCTTTAGCACTCTGAGATTCTGCTGGAATGAAGAGTGCTCAACAAATAAAATGAATTATTATTATTATTATTATAGTTCAGTTAATAGTTTTAGGGTGGAAAGTGAGAATGAAAGACTTCAATTGTTTTTTATAGAAAACTTTATCCATCTCTACCATTTGCCTTAAACTGCACTTTCATGTGTATCAATTCCTAAAATAATAATTTCCCCCAAGGGCAGCTTGTCTCGAGGTGTGGTGCAAGCCCAATTGGTGGGTTGCAGAGACGTGACAGGTGGAGCACAACTTGGCAAATTGAGATACTGCATGCGGCTGGCGCGATAAAGCATTGAACATTCCATATTTGGAATATCTTAAAGAACATTGTTGCCACTGTTATAGTTTCTTTATTCAATGAGCCCTAAAGCTGACCTTGTTCTAACTACTTCTTGTGACAATTTTTTTTTCTTTGGCATACAGGCTCTCAATGCTCTTTCAACTTCGATTAAGTTTAATTAATAACTATTAACAACTAATGCAATAATAATCTAAATTCCCTACTGCACCTCTCCGCTCCCTAAGAGGGATGCGGCACCCCTTCTATTACCTTCATCATTTCTGCATCTGTTCAGTGTCGGTAAAACATACATCTTGGGCTCTGCACCCTCTACCCCTAAGGGTGTATTTGGCAATTCGATCATTGGGATAGAGACTTTTCGGTTGGCCAGACCGAAATTCCTCATCCTCAAATCGATCTGCACTTGTATTATTTATTTTAGCAGTATCGTCATCATTATCATAATACCCACAATATGTTTCTGCCTCTTTAAGGTTACGATGATGATGCCCTCTCCCTCGTCTGCGTCTCTAAAAGGAGGCGGACTTTCTTTATTATTTTCTAACTATTTTATCCCTATTTCTCACTAATTTTTTAGCTTTTGGCTGTTTGGTTGCAACCAGCTTAGGTGTGTATTATCAGTATCCAATTTGATACTGGTACTAAACACAACAGTTATGTTCCTTCTATTGAACATACACAAGTCACAAGTCAAGTCGAGTCACAAGTCAAGTCAAATACACATTCACACTTCCCCCCTTCTTTTTCTATTCGGAAAAAGAAACGGTCTCACACATGCAGTGCAGTGACAGTCCAACGTCTCTTTGCACACAATTCCATCCCCTTTTATCCTATGACCCACACAAAAACACTTCATAAAACACTTAAAACTAAACTGTCCCTAACTATTCTTCGTAAATAACTTTTCCTTCTTACCCAGAGGTCTCAAGAGCACATCCAATACAGGCCCAGCTGTAGGCCAAGAATGTGGGCTAAGAACAGGCTAACGTGCTCAGACACTGCTTCAGTTACCACGTCAGTTACTACCTAGGTTTGCTATCATTGGACTTCAGTACTCCCCCTGTTTAGGTTCTTCTCTTATTCTCTTTTCTCTTCTTTATACTTTTATTATCTTTACTCTCTTCTGTATTCTCTTATTCTCTGTATCCTCTTCTGTATTCTTTATAAAATGCGTACACTTCCTGTTTTGTATAAGTATGGCCCACAGGCAATCTTTACCACTTATTCTCACAGTGATTTATTGCAGTAACACATTAAAATATCACAGTATCCCAGCCGGCACGCAGTCAAACTATTCACTTAGCCAAATATCTGATTCTTTACAACACAGTTATAATGTCACACGGCTCAAAATTCTGACATCCAGTCAATAGTCAGTCAAACTTTTCACTAAATCTCTGATTCTACACAACACAGTTGCAATGTCACACGGCTCAAACTTCTGACATCCAGTCAATACTTAGTCAAACTTTTCACTACTCTCTGATTCTACACAACACAGTTACAATGCCAAATGGATCCAGTCAATACTTAGTAAAACTTTTCACTAATTCTCTGATTCTACACAACACAGTTAAACTACAACCTAGCTCAAAATCTTAACATCCAGTAAAACACTTAGTTCTACACACCACACAGTTAAACTACCACATAGCTCAAAATCTTAACATCCAGTAAAACACTTAGTTCTACACACCACACAGTTAAACTACCACATAGCTCAAAATCTTAATACCCAGTAAAACACTCAATTCTACAGACCACACAATGAAACTACCACATAACTCAAAATCCTAACATCCAGTCAATCTTTTCTCTTGTCGCTTAACCTTCTTTTAGTTTGGGTTATTGCGAGCCTCCCACAGCACACACTAGCGTACCATGGGCTGAGTCGCTTAACCTTCTTTTCCCACACACCCAAACTGAAGCATGCAATTCAGTTTTTTCAATTGGTAAATCTCAGTTTTGCTAAATTTAGAAACCGCTCTACTTGAATACAGACAAACTAAAGAATGACCATGGAGAATTCTTTAAAAAAGGTTTATCTTTACCTTGTGTTTTCACCGCGGTGTTTTGTCTGTATTCTAGCAGGCTGTTAAAACTTCGGCCCTCCTGCCCTTAGGTGGTGTGGTCCCCACCTCCGCCAACAGCTGGACCAACTGGACACGTTCGTAGGCACGGTGGGGTCACCAAGTTGTAGGAAAAGTTGTGTCCAGTGGTCAGGAATAAAGTAGAGACTCACACGGTCGAATAAAAGGTACAAGTAAAAAAGTTTACTGAGAGATACCAAGTACAACGTTACAAAGGTAAAGTTGGAGAAGGCGCGTTCTGATGAGAGAGCGGTTAGGCGGCCCTCTTATACTGTTGTGATCAAAGTGATTTTCCAACTTGTTCGGGTTGGTCCTCTTTTGGTTGTCAGGCAGTTTCCATCAGATGGTTGTTGACAAAAAATTGTCTGCTCGACAGTATTGAAAGTTTTTATCCTTGCCCTCTGTCTGACCCCGTGGCACGTCTAGTGTTCTAGAGACTTCTAAGGGGCACATTTTTTTAGGTTTTGTGCTAAGGTTGACAGATGGATATAGCATTGACTTAATTGTTAAGAAATGCTGGAAAGTGAGCTATTAAATATAAACTAAAATGTTGATGAAGCGACTCTGATACGCACCAGTAAATCCTACTTTATGACGATATGTCCTCCTAGGCCCTACGGTTTTCGACTTATTCACAGAAAACTGAATCGCCCCACCCTCTTTAAAAGGGGTCCAGTCCGACGGGGGTGCAACGGATCAAAACGAACATCAATGGTTCCACGTTAATCTAGTGGGGCTACATGCCCACCAAATTTCGTGCACAGTGTCCTGGGAATCATTGACAGAAAATCGCCAAACAGAAAAGAAAAAAAACAGCGCGGCGGTCATAATAAGGGCTGAGCCCTTCTTACATGAGAAGGATTGTGGAGCCTATGACCCCATTTAAAATATAACCACTCAGTGAATTTTCCCATAGGATCAATTCTTGAATTATCTGAACGCTTGTCAATCAAAATTTGAATTATTAACTCACAGCCCACTTTATCCCTTTGTTGTACAGGGATTGTATTCTCTTTTCCTGGTAAAGTACTGATCCTCCTATAAAGATCTGCACTTAAGTCTTCTAAAAAAAAAGATCAGACTGCCCTTCTCTAACTCATCATAGGCTGACCTCCCGAGAGCAAGTAGACTACAGTGGATTCACAAGGTACTGTAGCCATCGCTGGCTGTTCTCTTGTGTGCAGTTTTGTCCTTTCCTGTGAACTAAAAACTATGCACCTAATCTTCCACTGCTGACTGAAACTCATTTCCTAATAGATTTCAAATGTTTAAAGTGGATAAAAAAAGGTAAATATTAATAAATATGAAAATATACACTAGTTTGGGATCACCCACAAAATTACACATTTTTCCAGGAATGTATTTATTTGTATCCATCAAATAAACGAAAATATTGTGAAGACATTGTCTGGGAAGTCCCTCCCCTCTTCTTACGGCAAATTTGATTTTGCCTGAGAAGTGGGTCTGGCAAAGATTGCACATCATTTCACTACAGCATTCTCAGGAGTTCTGGGACCAATCACAAACTGGCTTTTGGCTACCTGGCGCGCCATTGGCGGATTTAAAATAACCACCTACGTAACAAAAGCAAAACCAAAGAGAAAAGCACAGCAAAACGATATACTGCTCTCGCGGCTGTCTTGGATGATTTCAAAGGCAAGTTTTCTTTGAAAATAGAACAGAAACCTGCTCTGGAACAATTCATACAGAAAAAAGATGTGTTTGCTTTATTACCGATCGTTGTATCATTGTATAGTATCGTTGGTCTGATTGGTTAAAGGCGTGTCCAATTACGTGAGTGAAGTGGACCTCCATTTAGTACGCTGCCAGACTAACTGAGCAAATGAAATGCAGTGAAGGGGCGGGGAATTCCCAGACAAGTGAAGACAGTGATAAGGTTAGAAAAAATGATTTCTGATTGAGGGAACAATGTTGTGATTGCAGAGATTCTGATCTGTATTTATCAGCCTGCAGATTTGTGCCTCTTATCTCCTGATTAAATTGCCAATTTATTGCATGTAATAACTTGAATTTCTCAGAACAATCGCCGACACTTTATTTAAAGGGGTGGGCATAAGACTGACATGACACTGTCATTACTATAACATGATACCTGTCATGAACATGACTGTTGTTATTAAAACTCATTTGGTCAATTTTGTCATTTTATTAGAATGTTTGGTGTCAGGTTATGTTGTCTTGGTTAATGCCAAGATGTCATACCAATGTCATAAACATGCCATAACAGGCCTAATTATTAAACAACATAACTATAAAATTATCATGCCATGATGGTCAATCTTAAGTTATTTTAACTGAGTACATTTCTGAGTAATTCCATTGTTTTGGATAGTAGTGTATATTTAAGCAATATAGCACTCGTGGGAGTGGGGTAGGTAAGGGATAATCCCACGGGTGGTGTTCGGCCGTAGCCATCGAGGCCGAAGGCCGAGTGGCGTAGGCAACAACACCCGTGGGATTATCCCTTACCTACCCCACTCCCACGAGTGCTATATTGCTTTTATAAAACAATTCTACTGTCAACAAATTAACATTTCAACACGAAGTTATTGATTAAAAATGGTTTATTTCGCCATTGTTTCTCCGCAACAAAAAATTGTTCCATTGTCAACGTCTTGGTTTGGAATTTTAAAAACTTTGAATAAACGGTTATCATCAATGCGAATGTTTCATCGCGGAGTGATTTATTTTTAGCTGTGAAAAGTCCCATAACTGTAGGTATGTTGACGAATAACCTATAGCATGGAACGTCTCTCGTCCAATCAGAAACAGCTAAATTACGCACTAGAACCCAATTGTTTTATAACACTGAATATGACCATAGCCACATCACTGCATAAAATGTTTGCATCAAACCTGGAATATACATATTGTGCGTCCGTCAGATCCCTTATGTTGACTCTGAGTGAACAGGTCACTTAAAGCATCTGGTTTACATTCCTCCATGGGGCTTCTGGGTGAGGAGTGTGTCTTTAACTCAGGAACAAGCCTTTAAACATAAACAATCGATTTTATGCGGCCCGCCACTTGCAAGCGAGACGCAGTTTCGCCACTTGGTCGCGATGTTACCATGCACTGTATTTGAACGCTAAGTGGCCAATACAGGTGTCAATGTGGCTAATCACAAAGACTGATTGACATGTGATAAACTAGCGTCATCTTTTGTTGAGAGGTCAAAATGTCATTGCCGAACTCCAAAAGAAAAACGGCAATTTGTGGTAGATGGTTATTGTTTTATTAAGTTCAGGCGCAATGCCCAATGCTGCCTGCTTCATTTGCAAAGAGAAGTTTGCCGTGTTGAAGGAATATAACTTGAAGTGGGATTATTACATGCAGAGGAGTACGGTAAATACCAGGGAGAGGAGCTGCACAGTTATGGACTGGTAAGAGCATTCCCCTGCCTAACTTGATGCTGAATTCTCCACATTGCTTCAAATGACTGCTTAATAATATCGCTGCTTAACGAGCCCCCACTGACCGTACATTGTGGCTATTACCATTTGTATCCATCACTTTTAGATACAGCTAGTGTTTTGTTTCAATAAAGAATCTTTGTTTAGCACTTGTCATTTATTATAAAGACGGAGTATCTTACATGCGACTTCACTGTACGATCTCAGTACTAAATCTGATCTGTATTAACAGTAATCACCGGTACCGACACCTTGTGGTAACATGTGGAACTACAGATATCACCACATCCCCCTTTCTCTGAAGCATGAAAAACTAAACGCATCACAAGTGTCAGTAATTACCTTAGACAACTTTTCCATTAAATTGCATGGACTTCTTTTCTCATTATAGGTAGTAACAACAAACATCATAACTCATTCTTGGTATTTAGTTATGTAAGAAAAACACAATGGCTAATTTATTACTATAACTAAACTCAAACATTAATGCCATAACACATAACACATTAACTCATTTCCCTTTTTTACAGGTCAAGTCTCTCAGGTTTCTTGATATGTCTTGCAGATCTTCTTATCAGCATTTCACCTGGAAGAGAAGTATTGGTTAGATTATCAGTGTCTGTGTCTGTGTTGCAGTGTGCATTATGTGTGGAGATTGACTCGGACTCAGCTTGGGTTTGACTGAGCTCTTGGTCTGGAACAGTCTCTGGTGTTGCTAGTGTTTTCAGGACACTGCGCCGGTTTCGCCTGATGATCTGTCCTTCTGGTGTTTTCACAGTGTAGGACTGTGGAGCGACCTCTTGAAGAACAGTAGCTTTCGTCGTCCATCCTTCAGGACTTTCAATCCTGACTGCGTCGTCCCTGGACAGTGGTGGAAGCGGCTTTGCTGTTCTGTCATAGAAATTCTTTTGTTTCATTTTCTGATGTTTCAGCTTTTGTTCCAGCTTTGGGCGTTTCTTTTGCTTTGCTAAGGTTGGAAGTGTTTTTCGAAGCTTTCTATTCATCAGCAGCTCAGCAGGTGACAGTCCGCATTCCAGAGGTGATGCTCTGTAGCTCAGTAGAGCCAGGTAAGGATCGGAAGCACTGTCTGCAGCCTTTTTCAACAGCTGCTTCAGGATGTGAATGCCTTTCTCTGCTTTGCCATTAGACTGTGCATACAGTGGGCTAGATGTGACATGCTTGAAATCATAGACTTTTGCGAAGTCTTGCCACTCTTTGCTACTGAAGCATGGTCCATTGTCACTCATTACTGTATGCGGAATGCCATGTCTGGCGAAGATGGACTTGGCATGTGTAATGACACAGTTGGATGATGTGCTTGAGAGTAATGCCATCTCAGGGTAATTTGAGAAATAGTCAATTACTACCAAGTAATCCTTTCCTTTCAGGTGGAACAAGTCCATTCCTACTTTGTGCCAAGGTGTTGTTGTCACATCAGTTATAGTCATTGGCTCTTTTGTTTGTTTGTTTCTGTATTTCAGGCATGTCTAGCATTTGCCTGTCATGTTGTTAATGTCTTTGTTAAGTCCTGGCCAGTATACTGTGTCTCTTGCCCTTGATGGACTTGTTCCCACTCCTGGTACCATGTTTTGTTCTTCATTTCAATAAAGAATCTTTGTTTAGCACTTGTCATCTATCTATAAATCCAGGAATCTCTGTGTGTCTGTGTGTCTGTCAGTCTAGGGCGTATCTCACTGACGGTAGTTACGTTAGTTATGAGATTTCGCATGTAGCTTACGCATGTCATGAACCTGTGCATCCTTGATTTTGAAGATTTTTGAATTCATAGTTCGCGAGATATTTGTATTTTACCGTTTCCCGTAGGCAGGGGCGCTGCCAGGAATTTTGGGCCCTATGAAAGATTCTAGGGGATAGGCATGTTTGCGCGCGCAGCGCGCGGCAATTTTTTGGGGTGCCCATTTGAAATAAATCTTCATTATCAATGAAAATATTGTATAATGGGCTGAAATGGAAGGCACCCAATCAATGTTCCCTCTAATTTTTTTCAGCACTGAGCAAATATTTTTTATTCTGAGCGCACATTTCAGCACTGTGAGCAGTTCGTAAACCACGCGACCTGCCGAAAAATGACCACGAGCCTGCGTTAGCAATAGGTTTTCAAAGAGATGACAGCAAATGCATCAATATGTCTACAAGGTTGATATTTATTCAATATCCTTTATAATGTCTGGACTTTGGAACATTTTATTGATGGTGTTTTACCAGTCAGTTTAGTTGAACTTAAAGGATCTTTGGTTGAAAATAAATAAGTTTTAGGGAGGTTATGACTGGTTCACTGGTTATGAATGATAATGATTATAAATATATATATATATATATATATATACACAAAATAAACGTATCCAAGGTGTTTAGTCATTTCTCATCAGGTACAACATTTAAGTGGAACTTCATTTAAAGAAAAATGCTAATGCAGTGCTTTACAAGAAATATAGTAATTATGGTGTATTTTTCATAAAGGTAGCCTTTATAAATAATTTAATAACTGGAGTGGTTTGTAACAAACGGCTACAAAACAAGTCATTTGAATTTCATTGAGGGAGATAGGCCTATCTGGCTCATCTTGTCTGCAGGCCTATGGAAGACACATCTTTCTGACTAAACATATGTCTAAATGTTGTTGCAGTAATCAAGATCACTTTGATCAATAAGACCTAATAGGTCTAATTGAAAATATTGGAAATGTCTTCCTCAAATCTTCTCTCGCCTCACGATTTTGTATTAGTGATATTAGACTGAAACCGCGTTCACAGTCGGCGCTAGATGCTTGGAATGTGCCACAAAAAGTTGTACCAGATCTGGAAAAAGCTCACTTTTCAGCGACCAATACAATATCAGAAAATGACTTAAGCAGCCCGCTTTTCCTTTTTTCATTAACCATGAACTTGAATTTGTTGTATTGTTGACAAATGCGTCCGCATATTATGCTTCCTCCAAAAGCGCTTTGAACCTTTTCGCCAGACTGGTCACGTCATTCAGACCATGATCAAATTCACTAACTGCACGACCCAACGTATCCGGCTCAAAGGCAGCCAACTCAGCTCATTTTCAGGGAAGCGGGCATCCAAGTGCTCTCAAATTTTACGGACAACCAGAATAATGTCACTTGTGTTTACTGCATGTTTTCCCACCAGCGAACTCTCTTTTCGCTTTTGCCTCTGAGCCAAGGGCGTAGGTTTGGTCTCAGCATTGGTAGGGACACTGCCCGGCAGAAGCCCCCACCCCCACCATAAATAAAAAAAATGTAGTTGATGTTATATTTAACAGGCAAACTTTTTTAGAATATATTAACATTTGTGTTATAACTTGTGGAACTTGGAACTGATTTAAACATAATAAAGAATAATAAACCCTTAGTTTAAATAAAAAACTAAACGTTCTCCACATTTTTTGACATCACTTGTTTTTGTTGTCCTTTTTGGATATCCCAAACATGAGTAAGACCTCATCTGAAGCCCTGATGGTCCAGCTGCATCTTCCTCAACCTGCATTACATCTGCACTGGATTTCTTAGTTTCCTGAATGCATTTCAAAATATTGCCTTAATGAACAAAATTACCTAATGAGAAGTATATGCAGTGCATTTATTTGTTCTGAAATAAATTTGTAATATGTAGGTAATTGGTTCAGGTTTTACCCTAACCCTACATCATCTGGATCAGTGCAATGAAATAATGTATTCATGAATTATATGCTGAATACATTTTGGCATTCCAATTTATTGCACCTTTTTACTGCAAGTATAAAATGTATTCTCAAAACAGCCAGTGTGATTGATTACATTCATGGGTAAAATTGTCTAAACATCCCTTTAAAAAATAGCATTTGAATGCAATCTTTACCAAAATGGACAGTTTAACGTCTCATCTGAACCCCTTATGCTGATAAATCATCACCCTGCTCTACATCTGTAGCTTCAGGCTGCTGTTTTTCCTGCACAGCAATTCATCAATTCAATAGACACTAACCATGGTTAGTTGACTGCTGACATTGGTCGAGACATTTCAGGGAACGGAGACAGTTTTATTACTATACTAGGGATCATATAGGCTTACCAGATTATAGGGTGACCAGATTTGAGTTTGTGAAAAAGAGGACACTTCGACTCCTCTCCCACAACAGAATTTTTGGACATCTTTTTCACATGCAGATGACCCTGTCCCCTCCCAGCAGAACAGATGTCATGTACTATTGTAAACGATGCAACTGGTGGAGGCTGCAAGGTGCTCAGTGTTGGCAGATTGGAAATTGCTTATCTTATCAGAGACTCAAAATTATCGTATTTGGAGGATGATTATCCTATCTGACAACACTGGGAAAGCGGTCGACTAGTATGACAGTTCTCTACAGTCAGAGCTCGCGGAAGAAGGGAGATACCCTTTCCAAAACTTGTAAGGACGTAATAACTACATTGTGAAAGACCCAGTTGAACACAAATATCCGACAAGGCAAAATCCTAGACGTTTTTAGAATCCTGGCTGGACGCATTTTTCCGGTTTTGAAAAGAGATGTCCAGGTAAAAGAGGACATCTGGTCACCCTTATTTTGAGTTGCTAGCCTGCTGGTACTAGACTAACATGGTCTCATTATGTGGGTAGGGTAGCTTATCCTTTTGGCTTCGACAAGACGAGATGTAATGCAAGCAAAAGTTACATGCCCTACACACTAACAACTTTCAAAACATGTTTCCATTGTACAATGGGTGGTGATGTAGGGGTAGCAGCTTCGCAGTGTGGGTATTTTTCCGGCTAGCTAACTAACAGCGACCTGGGCTTCTTGATGGCTGCTTACTCTATGGGTGGAAAAATGTATCTTCTTTTTAGGTGGCTTTTCCCTATCTACAGAGCACAAAAGGGTCAACATATCAATGCTGAGACCAAACGAAATACTGGTATGAGGCGTTATTATTTCCTGGCGTATTTTGTAGCTTACCTTATCAGACTACTAGCAGCACTCTTTCAGGATTTACGTAGCGTTTCTGACTCTGCCACTTCAGCCAATTAAATGACAGCATCTTGTCTCACAGGCTCGAGGAAGCATTGGAAACCATTTTGTATTGTATTTTTGACTCTTCTGGGTGACGAACATTGTATTGATAATAATACGCAGAGCCGCTGACAGGTTTGGCTGGGCCCGGGACAAAATTCTCTCAATGGGCCCCCCCCCCCCCCACACCTCTACTTTCTCAGTCCCTACCCTACCCTTAAATGACGGAAATTCAAAAAAATACTCATTACTCAACAAACAATTTATTTGAACATTTTAACATTATCAGAAACTAAGTTACAGGCTAACCCAAAACGTCACGTTTATAACCCATTCGTTACATCCAACTCTATCTAAATGGCAATTTCACACGTTGCCATGCCACTGGCTTATTTTAAACCATGAGCCGTGTTACACTGGCTGTAATTCAGCTGACTGGGGATGATTCTCAAATCAATTCAGCCTGATTGGAGTGCGCAGCACGTGCCTGCCTGAAACATTTGATTCGGACATGGGCCTATTTGCGGGGTAATGTGCATATTCTAAGATTCAATTAGATATAGGCGTATGAAACACAGGGCCCTATCTTGCCGATCAGAAACGCAAGTAGGACGGCGCCAAGCGCAAGTAGCTGTGTGGGCGGCTCTATGGCGCAGTTGCTATTTTAACGGCGGAAAAAACACACTTGAGTCCAGCGCAAGTGTCAAAAGGGTTGGTCCAAAGGAGGTTACTCAGCCATAGGTGTGGTTTGGGCGTAATATGCAATAAACCAATCCGAGCGTCATTTCACATTCCCTTTAAGAGCGAGAAGCGCATAGTCCATAGCGGCTTGTTATTTTGATGGCGGAATTACCTGGTGGAAGACCGGAGAAGTTCACAGCCGAGGAGACCGACGTGAGATTTACACCAATTTTTTGGCAAGCCATATATAATTACAAGGAAAATAAAGTATTTACCACTTGAGGAAATCATTGTGATATCCATATCCAAGATATTTTAAAAATAAGCATACATGTAGCCTACACATTGACCCAAATGATTCAGGTTAATTGAAGCTGCGTGACATTTGATTTATTGTATGGCTTTGTAAAAAGCCGGGAGATAGATATATATGGGGATGCGAGAAACCCTCCCAAAGTAAGCAAAGTCAAGCAAGCATGTCAAGATATTGCCGTGATTGTTTCTGCAACGGGGCACCCGAAAACGTTGCCGAAAACGCTATAATGACGTCCGGAGACGTGGGACATCCAAGCTGGAAGGTAACACACGTTCTCGTGCCTTCACGGGAGGTGGATCTGCCTCGACCCAGGATCTGACGGCAGCAGAGGACATCGCCACGTCTACCCTCACGCCTGAGAGCGTGCAGGGATTTGGGGGCATGGAAATCGGCACCCAAGCCAGTGCACCAGCTGACCAAACCCAAGGTACATAAATAAAGTCCACATACACAGAGATGAGTTTACAAGATTTATAATAATACTGGCATTAAATAAATGCAACAAAGCCATACAATAAATCAAATGTCACGCAGCTTCAATTAACCTGAATCATTTGGGTCAATTGTGTACGCTAGATGTATGCCTAGTTTTTAAATGTCTTGGATACGGATATCACAATGATTTCCTCATGTGGTAAATACTTTATTTTCCTTGTAATTATATATGGCTTGCCAAACAATTGCTGTTAATCTCTCGTGAAGACGACAGAAGTAGTAGAAGTGTAGCCTACAGGTCCACATGCGCCCTTAAAATAGCGTTTTGAATACGCGTTACAGACTTTAGACATTGCGCCTCACATTAGACCAGCTTTTTTTTGGTAAATGGCGCACGGCGCACGGCGTTTTTTTTTGAAACTGCAAAATACCACTTGCGCCAGAGAAACGCCTTCTCTGTTCCGCCCCCGCCCATGTCGACGCAAGTTCATTTCGAAGCGCGCCTCTGGAGGGAAAATCACGCTGTGCGCCGGGTGCAAGATAGGAATGATACATGCGTCGGTGACAATGTCAATTGCGCTGGGTGCAAGATAGGGCCCACAGTGTTATAAAGCCGATGTGGTTATCAAATTATTCAATGCCCCCTGTCTGTCTGATATTGATCTCCGTGTGACTTGCTCATGTGGTGCTGCGCTAATATGTTTGACACGCCTCCTGTGCCTGTGTTAAGGCGGCTGCTTGCTTCAGCGTTGGGGTTAATTGTTGCGCAAAATTTACTCAGTGCAGTTCATGCTCCCAAAGGTTGCGCGTGTTGTCATGAGCCTGCCATTTGCTTGGCAGATAGAAAGCTGTTCTTTTCAAGCCTTTGCTTGGGTAGCACTGTTAAACTGAGCAGACATGCAGACTACATTTTAGTAATCTCATCACGTAACATTCGTTTTCTAAAAACAATCACATAGTATTGCATGTTTTACTGTGGTAGAAAATACGTTAGCTTAATGCTAACGTATATGGGGAATCCTATAGAGACCGCGCTAGGTATTAGCATCAATGAATTCACGTTAATGTTTTTGTATGAGCCTGACATTTGCTCTGCAGATAGATAACAGGTTCCCTAACAGAAAGTCTGAAGCTTGAAGTTCTTTTCAAACCTTTACTTTGGAAGCACTGTAAAACTGAGTAGACATGCAGAATATTTTAGTAACCTCATCTCGTAACATTTGTTGATAGAATGCAGGCTGCGAGGCTCGCGTTTTTCTTCTCCAAAGACCAAACCATTTTGGCATAGGGGTGATAGGGGGTTATTGGCCGTTTTTTCAAGGGCAATGAAGGCAAACAATCTTCAAGTCATTAATTGAATGCAAATAAAGCACTTTTCCTCTCTAAATCAACACATTTTGAAGTATACATACAATAATTAATCCCAACTTCATGGGGGTCCAGTTATGGGCCCCCCCCCATTCCAGGGCCAGTCCAGGGCCCGGGACAACGTACCCGTTTGCCCCCCCCTGTCGGCGGGGCTGATAATACGAATGAGTTTGCAAATATATTCAAATTAACAAAATATTGCTAGGGACTTTTTTGTCTTTCCCAAACTTTGGTCGTGACTAGTCCCTATGGACCTAATGCAAACCTACGCCATTGAAGCAGGCACCTTCCCTCATCATTGTTTCGTTTTGGGCTGCTAATGCTACGTCTGATGCAAGTCAATTTTATTTATATAAAACAATTCATACACATTGGTAATTTAAAGTGCTCTACAAATGTGCAGATAAGATAAAACAGACAAATAAAAGATTAAAAAGGGTAGACTACATTAAGACAGTTTACCAAAGGCATCTGAGAAGAGTTAGATTTGCCATCATTGCTGCATACAAGACATAGACATACAAGACATTTCTTTATAAAGAAAATCAAAAAACTATGTCAATGATGACATTCCCAATGATGGCAAACCCAACTCTTCTCAGATGCTTTTGGTAACCCTATGAGCCCACTATCCACTAAGTAAAATACTTTGAATGCTTGCCCTCCATTTTTATCCACATGCGTGTGGGCATCATATAATCTTGTATGCATCATCTATATGCCGCATATATGCTAAGATGTTTTATCCTGATGCCTGTAAGAATTCTTCTGCTGACTTCTGATTTTCTCTCCACCCCCAGCGATTCCCCCCATCCAATCCCATTTATGTACCCAGCCCACACCAAGCAGATGAGTCCGCCCTTATAAGCTGGGTTCTGGCTGGAGTTTTGCCTTGCCACCACCATTATAGTGCTTGCATTGCAATGCCCTAACATTGTACTCAATAAACTCGCTTTCAAGACATCGGTGTTATTTGTCATGTCAGAAAAGCAAACCAATCACGTCACTCCATTATTAATCCATTAATGCAAATCAATTATTATAAATTGTTTGATAATAATGATAAACAGTTTATTTAGATGATTTTTAATGAGCATGAACAGTAAGATAAAGAACAGGGGGTGAAGGATAATGAATGTGAATTGCTGTCTATTAGCCTACACTGTAAAAAAAAAAATCGTAAAAAAACGTTTTTTTTTCTGGCAGCTGGGGTGCCAGAAAAATACCGTGAAATAACAGAAAATTACTGTACCGTAAAAATACGGTTATTTTCCGTAATTAAAATACAGTTTTTAGTTGTAATTTTACCAAGATTTTCCCTTATTTAAAGGTTTTTTAACATTAAATAACAACATTTTCACATTTTAAAACAATTAAATGACCTAGAAAAATGGGAAATAAACGTTGTATTACGAACATTATTCGTAATACAACATTTATTTTCCATTTTTCTAGGTCATTTAATTGTTTTAAAATGTGAAAATGTTGTAATTTAATGTTATTTTACGGTATTTTTTCTGGCGCCCCAGCTGCCAGAAAATTACCGTTTATTATAATTTTTAGTGTATAGTCACTACCTGATCTTTCAGCCTTTGAGAATATGCCTCTCTCTATCACTTGTTCACACACTAAATCCATTTATTGGTCTCATAATTACAGAAATGTGCTGTTAAATTAAATTACCCATGAAGATGGTAGATTAACATTGTTATACGAGTAATAATGCTTACATTTACAGAAATGTGCTGTTATTAGTTGGTTTTAATGGCATTATTTTATTTAAAAATCCTGTATATAATTTTTTAGGAGATGTAATATAATAGTATACAACAATGATTTGATTCATCTTTAAAAACAAGTTAAAAAAATTAATATTTAAAGCACTTTCAACTTAAAAAAAAAACTATACTCACCTAATAACACCATAATTATTTTAATTTTAAATGGTTTAAACCAGTTTTTGGCCAGTCGGAAAAGGGGCTTAAATGAATTGTGTTTGAACAAGACTAAGCTGAACAAGAACAACTACAATTTCCCATTCTCTGTATTTTTATTCTGTATATATAAAAAAAATAACTAACAGGTAACCACACAGCAACTGGTTCTGAAACAAACAAAAACAAATTCAACTGAATTGGAAATGAAAGAAAAAAAGTAAAAAAAAACTAAACAAAAATCCACAGACTCTTGATATCTTCTAATATCATTTCCAACTCGACTGCAAATGTAAATGTTTTTTTCAATAAGGCCCAATACATCAGCCCTTCATCTCCAAGTGGCATAGCAATCTTGTCACTTCTTGCGACGATCAGATACTGCTGGGCAGCTCCGCTTGGGTGTCCAATGCACACGATGCAAGGCTGGTGGCCTCTCGATGAATCAGGATTCTCAAGCAATGATGAAATGCTCGTTCTAGGCTGTAACACAAAACGTTTGAATTACTACATTATTAAACCAGCATGGGGAGGAGACCACAACACAACATCAGGAGGTTCAGTGATGCAACCAATAAGTCATAAGACACAAACATACTTGCACAAATCCATGAGGTAGGAAATGACTGATTTAACACTGCAGCGACTCCATCCAGCCCCTCGTCCTGATGGCATTGGTGGAAGAAGGTGTGTGAGCATCTGAAGTGCTTTGAAGCAAAGCATGTCTACATGACAATATTAGAATCCAAATTAGATATCTACCATTACACAAGGTTAAAGTGCATATGACACCTAAAAAAAAAAAGGTAAACGGCATATAATTATCAAGACTATACATAAAACATAGTACTTTGAAGTCATGTGTAAACCCGATGATTGAACAATTAAGTTTGTACAGCGTTTCAAAGTGTGGTTTTCGCGACGCTCTTCGGCAAGCAGTGCCGGCTTACCTGAAACCTGAAGTCTGTGGCAGAAAATTGCTCAAAATTGCTGAATTCTTCACCCTCCATCGATAGCTGTGTGGTGTGGGAACGAATGAAGTCTACCGCCACTGACATCACAGGGTCACCTGGCGGTAGACTTCATTCGTTCCCACGCCACACAACTAGCGATGGAGGGTGAAGAATTCAGCAATTTTGAGCAATTTTCTGCAACAGACTCAAGCAGAGATGAGATTGAGGAAGACTTCGATCCGGATCAGTTTGTAAACGTGATTGTGAGCATTGAGCCGTATCTGGAAGACGAGCCAGCAGAAGAGCCGAGTTCTGACAGTGATGACACATAGTAGCTAGCTAGCCTCGCTGCTAATAAGTATAACGCCCCCCTCATTGAGGCAGATGTACTGTTTGACTCCAGTCTCTTAGCTCTTTCACAGCTGTTGTTTGTTAGGTCAGCCATTCTAAATAGGTTCTACACATACGTGAAATACATTCCCTATTTAATGGATAGAGAGCAATGCTCCCAGCATTACCTCACAGCAAATTACTTTAGTTGTCATTTCAAGCTTGCTGGAGAAGGCACTCTTGTGCGACACACATTCTGCACCCACTTCTCGCGTACTTCCTCATCTTTTGGAAATTTGAAAAGGCTAAAAGAATGGGAACTGACGTTCGAGCAATATGCTGCAACACACCGTGAAGGCATATTTACAACTGATCCTTAAGAAATAGCCGGTGGCTCCCTGAGAAAATGTGTTTTCTGTCAGGAAAAATGGCGACCAAGTGCAACAGAGTACCTCCGTTTACGTAATTTAAGTTTTTTAACGCAGGGTGGAAGTGAGTCGCTTGGGAAGTCGGTAGCTCAGTGGCGCTGCGTTCAAATGATGATTTTAACAAGTCAAATGTGTATATTTTTCCTCAACATATATATATCGATTGTGAAATACAACCTTTGTTCTATTTATTAAAAAAATGTAGTATTGAGGTGTCATATGCACATTAAGTCATCTTGAACAATTAAACTGGCTTCAGTTATTATCCATTGCATAAAAGTTATAAGTGCATTTTCCCCCCTATCTTTCTGAATGCGAACCAACATACCATCACTGTTGTTCCTGGTGGTTGAAGGATTTTCCAGATCCTCAGACAACTCCAACGCAGCAACCTTCATTAGCTTAGGGATGATGTTCATCTGCCATTTGTGAAGGAAAAGATCAGCTTTCCCCTCGAACTGGCTATCGAAGTCGAACTAAGATGTACAAAGATAAATATTCAATCCAATTTATTCATTTCAATTTACAGGCTATATTTACTGAGATATTGGGGGGGGGGCTTCAAAGGACAGATTCACTGTAGCTAAAAATGAATGAATCCGCTGTGTGAGGCTGGATCAAAGTAGTGTTCCTTTTCATGGGTTGAAGGTAGAGAGTGGACATGAGGCATCAATCAATAATACCAACAATACAATGGCCCTTATTTCTGAAACAATAAACATGTGGTACATCAGTAAAATGTGGGGTGGGAAGGTAAACATTTTTTTTTCACTTACATATCCTTCATTGTGTTCCTGGATTTTGACACTCAATTTAGGAAACGTGGTGACAACATTCTTGTCAAGACGCACCTTGCCATCACTGGATGGGTAACTGAAAATAACAGACAGCATCAACCAAACCATTTCTAAACACACATTGAAGAGTTCAGAAGTTGTAGAACATACGTCTATGTTTTAGTAATGTTCACTTTGAATAACTACAACTAGGCATTGCGCATGCGTATAGTCAGTATGAATATGAATGACGAGCATGACCCACGTTACCTGTAATGTCTTCTTCACAAGTTCCCGAGTAAAGCAACTAATTATACGGAGTCCTGAATTGTGTCACTCGTCTTTCAACATGGTGTCAGAAGTTGAGGTTTGGTCCCGAGTGGAATAATTGCCTACGACGTGGTAAGACGTACTTTTCTCAGTGCTTTGAGGACATAGCAAACAGCCAACTAGCGCTGCACGTTTAACGTAACAAAGGCTAGCTTCCAACGACAACGACCATGGCAGAAGGATTCCGTAGACCAGAACAGCTGGTATTTGATGGAAACATTGCTGAAAACTGGCGTGTTTGAGCAAGAATATGAAATATTTATCGCAGCCGCTCACTCCGATAAGGATGCTCGAACTCGAGCTTTCATACTGTTAAACTTAGCTGGTTCGGAAGCCATTGAAAGAGAACGTGCTTTCGTCTATGCACCCGCTGTTCATACGGGGGTGGGAGAGGACAGACGTCTAGTGACCAGAGCGGAATCGAGAGAAGATCCTGAAGGTCTCACACGAAAATTCCGCGAACTGTGTAGCCCTCGAACAAATATAACAATGGAAAGGCATACGTTTAATACAAGAAACCAACGACCAGATGAAACAGTTGAGGCTTATGTGAGTGACCTGAAAATCAAAGCTAAGAACTGCAGATTTGGTGAACTCAAAGACGAGTTAATCAGAGACAGAGTAGTGTGTGGCATAATAAATGATAGCATGAGAAAGCAACTTCTGCGTGACCATGAGCTAACTTTAACCAAAGCCATTGAAGTGTGTCAAATATATGAACAGACCGAGCAACACACAAAAGCCCTTGCAGCTCCAAAGCAAACACTCGCTAAAGTGGACAGTTTACAACACACAGTCAGAAAAAGACCGCCACAGAAGCTAAAATCAGGCATGGAGCAGCGTGCATCCCAATCACATTCAGACCAGCGTTTCGCACATTCAACATTTAACTGCAACAATTGTGGAAACAGGCATGAGGCTAGAAGAGAGAAATGCCCTGCTTATGGTCAGCAATGTCACAAGTGCGAAAAATGGAACCATTTCCAGAAATGCTGTAAATCATCACAAACACAAGGCTACAAAAAGAGATATGTCAATCAGGTTGAAACTGTGCAAGCCTCTAGCAGTGATGAAGAACTGTACTATGTGGATGGAGTTAGTGTAGCAAGTGGAACTGTTGATGCTGTTGACTCCCATCTGATGCATAGGAGTGACATATTCTCCACTGTGCACATTAATGGAAAACCTGTAGAACTCAAAGTCGATACTGGCGCTAAATGTAATGTCATGTCGGCTGATCTTTTTACACAAGTGAGACAACATGAAAAACTCCAGTCATCACAGGGTACTAAACTGGTAGCTTATGGAGGTGAGGAAATCCACACAGCTGGAATAGCTCTACTTTCGTGCCACTCTGCAGGCAGAACATACACCTTGCAATTCTACATAGTAAAACGAAACGTACAACCTCTACTTGGCCTACCAGACTGTCTCCGCTTAAGCTTAATCACCTTGAATAAGGAAGTTCATCAGATAGGCATCAGCGAGGAAACCAGTTTCTCACGCCAGATGTTCACAGAATATGCCGACCTCTTTAAAGACGAACTTGGCAAGCTTCCGGTCACCTATTCCATGAAGCTAGACCCCGAGGTCCATCCCATGGTAAAACCTGCACGCAAGATACCAGTTCCAATGCAAGATAAGGTCAAAGCAGAACTGACCCGGATGGTCGACTTAGGTGTGATCACCCCTGTCACAGACCCCACTGAATGGGTTTCGTCTATGGTCGCCACTCACAAGAAAAACTCAGATGACATCAGACTGTGCATTGATCCAAGGGATCTAAATAAAGCCCTGAAACGTCCACACCATCCTATGCGTACCTTAGAGGAAGTAGCTGCACAAATGCCCAATTCCACAGTCTTCTCTGTCCTCGACGCAAAATGCTCATTCTGGCAGATCTCACTCGATCACAAGTCATCCATGCTAACGACTTTCAGCTCTCCATTTGGCAGATTCCGCTTTTTGAGAATGCCATATGGAATCAATTCAGCCAGTGAGGTGTTCCAGCGCGCAATGGAGCAGATCTTTGCTGGATACCCCTGCGCTGTCATTGTGGACGACATAATCATCGGCGGAAAAGATGACAAAGAGCATGAACAGAACCTCAGAAAAGTGCTAGAGCGTGCAAGAAAAGTGAACCTTAGGTTTAACCCCTCAAAGTGTAAATTTAGACTTAGAGAAGTCGGTTATGTTGGACATGTGTTCACAAGTGAGGGATTAAAGCCAGACCCCACAAAGACAAAGGCGATCAGTGAGATGCCCATACCCGAAAACGTCACAGCTCTCCAGCGTTTCTTAGGGATGATCAATTATTTAGGAAAATTCATTCCTAACTTCAGTGAGATCTCAGCCCCTCTGCGTGAGCTTACATGCAAGGACATTCAGTGGTGCTGGCTGAAACATCACCAGGAGGCATTTGATGCTCTGAAACAGTGCCTGTCCAGTCCACCCACTCTGCGCTACTACAATGTAAAGAAACCCGTCACACTCACCTGTGACGCCTCACAGTATGGACTCGGAGCAGCATGTCTTCAGGAAGATGCTCCGATTGCTTACTCGTCCCGGACATTGACACAGACAGAGATGCGCTATGCGCAAATTGAAAAGGAACTATTAGCAGTTGTTTTTGCATGTTCCAAATTCAATGATTACATCTATGGGAAGCAGATCCAGATTGAGACTGATCATCAGCCATTAGTCACAATACTCAACAAGCCAATACATTCAGCTCCAGCCAGGTTGCAACGCATGATGCTGAGGCTGCAGAAGTACAACTTCAACATTGTCTACAAAAAAGGCTCACAGATGTACATCGCTGATACCCTGTCACGTGCCCCCAGAACAACAACAGAGCAGCACAACGAGACAGGTGACTATGAGATCATGTCAGTCCAACACATCTCATCATCCAGGCTGACTGAATTGAGGGAACACACTGCTGCAGATCCAGTTCTACAGAAACTGAGCGGTGTCATATCAAAGGGCTGGCCTTCTAAACAATCTCAGTTACCTCCAGAGATCCGCCAGTACTTCCCCTACAGAGATGAACTGGCAGTTGAAGATGGTGTCGTTATGAAAGGCCCAAAGACAGTCATTCCCAAGTCTTTGCAAAAGGACTACATCACCATTCTCCACAGAGGCCACCCAGGCTCAGAATCCACTAAACGCAGAGCGCGCGGAATAGTGTTCTGGCCCACAATCACTGATGACATTGAAAAAGAAACAACTACGTGTCCAGTGTGCAACAGTACAAAACCTCACCAACAAAAGGAGCCACTCAAGCTCCACCCAGTGCCTGACCTACCCTGGTCAACAGTCAGAACCGACATCTTTGAGTGGAATGGCCAACACTATTTAGTTACAGTTGATTCCTATTCAGGTTGGTTTGAGATTAACCTACTTCGTGACTTGACAGCCAACTCTGTGATTACTAAACTAAAAAGACACTTCTCTGTCCATGGCAGCCCGCACAAACTCATTTCCGACAATGGCACTCAATTCACCAGCCAACGCTTCACAGACTTTGCCCTAGCCTGGGATTTCAGTCATGTAACAAGCAGCCCAGAATACCCACAAGCCAACGGGCTAGCTGAACGTGCCGTTCGTAGTGCAAAGCAGCTAATGGAAAGATCGAAGAGAGACAGAACTGATGTCTTCCTCAACCTGATCAATCTTCGCAATGTGCCACGTGACCACACACTTGGCTCCCCAGCCGAAAGGCTGATGTCCAGGCAGACACGAACCACCCTACCTGTGAGCAAGAGACTGTTGGTCCCCAAGTCCAAGAACAACACAGTCGTCAAGGCAGGGCTCGTTCATAAACGCCTATCACAAAAGGGATGCTATGACAAGTCCAGCAGACCTCTTCGTCCCTTACATCAAGGCGAAGTTGTGAGGATGCAAACCCCTCATGGACATGACCGCCTAGGAACCATCAAAGAAGTCTGCAAGGAACCCAGGTCATACATCATCCAATCGAAAGGAGGAGAATACAGACGGAACCGCAGGCATATCCTCCCCGTCTCTGAACCTCCACCACAACAGGCAAACCCCCATGACTTCACTCCCGCATTCCAGCCACCCACCTCCTGTCCTGAACAACACACACATGGACACACTGAAGAACAAACACTCAACCACACACAAAACTTGAGCCAGAACCCTGTCCAATCCCCCAACGGGTCAGCAAACAATACATACACCACACGCTCTGGAAGAGCTTGCAGGCCAAATCCTAAGTATATGCAGTAGACACTAGGCCAATGGGACTGTTTAAAAAAAAAAAAAAAGGAGAAAATGTGAAACTCATGATGTTATATGTTCTGTTATTTGTTTTGTGATATGAGACATGCCAACAGTATAATTTCCCTTACCTATGATTCAGTTTGAGTTTAGAATTAACTGATTTAGTTTCAAGTGAAAATTAACTAATTTGTTAATACACATGTATTAGAACATGTTTGTTCATTGATTCCCACAGCCGTAAGCTAAGGAAAGGGGATGTAGAACATACATCTATGTTTTAGTAATGTTCAGTTTGAATAACTATAACTAGGCATTGCGCATGCGTATAGTCAGTATGAATATGAATGACGAGCATGACCCACGTTACCTGTAATGTCTTCTTCACAAGTTCCCGAGTAAAGCAACTAATTATACGGAGTCCTGAATTGTGTCACTCGTCTTTCAACAGAAGTCCACCTGACCTTTTTTGTGGTAAATTGGAAAAAACACAGCTGGCATGATTATCGTATAGTAGGCACTGAGAATATTTCCCTTTATATCATACCTACATTTTCACAGAAGTAGTTTTTGCACCTGAACTCTTCAATTAGAAACATGTATTGCCACCAGTTATACTCATACTTCACATGTATTCACTAAAATATTAATTTTAAGTATGAGATATATAAGAACAAATTTCACTCCACTGTCAATACTTTTGAATCTCACACTTTGACAGTGTCAACTTACAATCCTCATCTCTCCTCAAGATTGCTGACAGCAACCCTCACAAGTAGCACCCTGTTTTTTGTGCATATGGTACCAGATTTCTCATATTCTGTGAGTATGTTTGGAGCTTTTGATTGAATTAGTACTTTGAGTGCCTCCAATCCACTGTCGTCCAGCCTGTCATGGGAAGGTAGAAAATGTGTGTCTTGGCAGGGGAGGAGGCTGGAGAAAAACACAAACCAAAGCAAAAATATATGAGCCATTGGTGCAGTTTAAAAGCCCTAAACAAACATTTAAAACACATATTTTCAACAGGACTACACAATTACTTAAAAAATTAGCAACAACTATTCAACCAAAGTTTTCTTATCTTACAGCCTTACCGGACATATCAGTTGAATTTCTGCATCCGCTAGCTCAGAACCCGACCAGAAAAAAAAAACTGAAATGTATCAAGTTCGTTGATGTCTGTGTTACGATCTGTATCAATAAACTCATTGAAGTCAGCATTATACATGAGAAATCAATCTATATATACACTTCAGAAGGTAGGCCATCTTGAGATTTTCATTCATCAAGTAATTCCTTCGCATTTCTTAGGTGGTAAACTATATTGCAGATCTCTCTGCCATCTAGGTAGATAGATGGCAGTATTTTTTTTTAAAGCTAGCCTCCATTTGCTGATAAAGAGAAGAAAAACAAGGTTTTAGTCATTATTCACTACAGTCAAAAAAAAAAAAAAAAAAAACAGACAGCCACTTCTACCATTGCCATTGTTTTGCTAGCTAATCAAACCATGTAGCAAAATTAGATTGATAGATAGTGCAGTATTTGAGTAATGAAATCTTACCGAACTGTGTTTTATTTGAACCGTTCAAGGCCGGTTACTCTGTTGTAGAATTGAACAGAAAAAGAAAGTGTAGCAGGTCAGGAACAGACAATACAATGACTAATACTCAAGCTATGCATTCAAGTTCACAGGAGATTGCTCCCGATTCAATTGTGCCTTGTCTGTGGGGGGGGAACTCGAACAAACTAAACTTAAAAGGCATTTCACAACCAAACAACACAATAACATGTAATGCTGGTGTGCCGTGAGACTTTTTTTCCCCATACAATACATAGCCTAGATTGTGCTTCGAGAGAAAAGGGTTTGGGGAAAACTGATTTACACCACTGGCGTTGCCCCTGCTCTATGGTTATAATATAAAATGGAGCAAACTAGCCAACACGATATGCTAAATAGCTAGCCTTAAAGCTATGGCAAAAGAGTATCTATGATATGTCCTTAAAAGAGCCTTCGTCATTAGAAAACGCAATATGTTACTAGCCAGGTTTTTACTTTCTCTCACTCTGCATGTTTTCAATAGCAAATACAAAATGCCAACCAATTTCACAGATTAAATTATCCAGGTTGGCTAGCTAGCTAACTTTAATGTTAATGTTAATATAACTGTTAATGTTACCTTAGCTAGCTACTATGGCTTACATTACCTAACGACTACGAACTGAGAGGTATGCTTGTCTCCATTTTACGGTAGGTCGGCCATGTTTAGGGACCACGCTGCTATTGGTCAATCTGCGATTTCGGCTTCCGGCTCCAAAAAATATGCGCATTTTCAGCGCTTGCATGTCAAGAAACACAATTACTAGGTTTCACTCGATTCACTCGATAAAATGGTACACAATAAGCATTTTCAGCGCTTGCATGTCAAGAAACACAATTAGTAGGTTTCAGTCGATAAAATAATAAATACAATTGTGTCGTTTTTTCATTTAGGAGACACGTCAGCAGCGAGACAAACTGCCACACAACTTTTAGGGACGTTTCAGTCTTGCTTCAGCAGGGAGACGAACTTACAATCTTCTCATTACTAGACTGCTTCTAATTACTAAACTGCTTGTCTACCTCCTGGACCACTGTCGGTTGATAGTGTAAGGATTATTTATTAGGTATTTGTGCGGCCCATAAAATTAGTTCTCTACCTCCTGGACCACTGTCGGTTGATAGTGTAAGGATTATTTATTAGGTATTTGTGCGGCCCATAAAATCAATTCTCTACCTCCTGGACCACTGTCGGTTGTGTAAGGATTATTTATTAGGTATTTGTGCGGCCCATAAAATTAATTATTATTTATTATTATTAGTTAAGGCACTGTACAGGTAATATTGGCATGGCCCTTACATGTACGGACCAGTTTAGGCACTGTACAGCTAATATTGGCATGGCCCTTACATACACGGACCAGTTTAGGCACTGTACAGCTAATATTGGCATGGCCCTTACATACACGGACCAGTTTAGGCACTGTACAGCTAATATTGGCATGGCCCTTACATACACGGACCAGTTTAGGCACTGTACATCTAATATTGGCATGGCCCTTACATGTACGGACCAGTTTAGGCACTGTACAGCTAATATTGGCATGGCCCTTACATGAAGGGACCAGTTTAGGCACTGTACAGCTAATATTGGCATGGCCCTTACATGTACGGACCAGTTTAGGCACTGTACAGGTAATATTGGCCATGCCAACATTAGCTGTACAGTGCCTAAACTGGTCCGTGTATGTAAGGGCCATGCCAATATTACCTGTACAGTGCCTAAACTGGTCCGTACATGTAAGGGCCATGCCAATATTAGCTGTACAGTGCCTAAACTGGTCCCTTCATGTAAGGGCCATGCCAATATTAGCTGTACAGTGCCTAAACTGGTCCGTACATGTAAGGGCCATGCCAATATTAGATGTACAGTGCCTAAACTGGTCCGTGTATGTAAGGGCCATGCCAATATTAGCTGTACAGTGCCTAAACTGGTCCGTGTATGTAAGGGCCATGCCAATATTAGCTGTACAGTGCCTAAACTGGTCCGTGTATGTAAGGGCCATGCCATTATTACCTGTACAGTGCCTTAACTAATAATAATAAATAATATTTAATTTTATGGGCCGCACAAATACCTAATAAATAATCCTTACACTATCAACCGACAGTGGTCCAGGAGGTAGAGAAGCAGTTTAGTAATTAGAAGCTGTCTAGTAATGAGAAGATTGTAGGTTCGTCTCCCTGCTGAAGCAAGACTGAAACGTCCCTAAAAGTTGTGTGGCATTTTGTCTCGCTGCTGACGTGTCTCCTAAATGAAAAAACGACAGAATTCTATTCATTATTTTATCGACTGAAACCTAACTGCTAATTGTGTACCATTTTATCGAGTGAAACCTACTAATTGTGTTTCTTGACATGCAAGCGCTGAAAATGCTAATTGTGTACCATTTTATCGAGTGAATCGAGTGAAACCTAGTAATTGTGTTTCTTGACATGCAAGCGCTGAAAATGCGCATATTTTTTGGAGCCGGAAGCCGTAATCGCAGATTGACCAATAGCAGCATGGTCCCTAAACGTGGCCGACCTACCGTAAAATGGAGACAAACATACCTCGAACTGAAGGTTGTCAGTGCAAGCTAGCTAGTCAAAGTTAGCCAGAGCCTCATATGGTGTTGGCTACACTCACATTACGGCCCCCATTCAGCACACCAGCATGACAGCACGACAACCTATACACAATGAGCCTTTCATCGTCAAATACAATGCCAGGGTATTAAGCTTTTTATTTTTGAGAACTCAATTAAAGTACAAAGACATTTACCTTTAGTCTTCTGCTGTCGTGTGTCGTGTCAGTGTTGAAACTCCGTGGTAACCAGTGCAAGAATGTTCTATTTGGGCGCGCGCAGACCCTACATCGGCCTCAATGCGGGAGGCGTATGAGAGCATAGACATAATACATGTATATGTCTATGTATGAGAGCATAATCTGCATGCTAACGGTATACTTTTAGCAGAGAGGCTAGCTAGCTTAAGCTACTATGTGTCTTAATGGAGTTTTGGTCTACGCGAAATCAGCAACCTAAAACCATATTTGAGAGCTTCAGTTAAGATCACCAATACTCTGCACCATCCGGGTAGCACATAAACAACTAACCGAGTCAATGTAGACGTATAAAAAGTCGTGTAGATAGCTTAATTCACATAAAATATTTCCCACTAACAGGCTACACGCCGCCATCTTTGTTCAGTTTCGATATTTTTGAGTGACTCACTCTCAACCAATCAGAATGCTTGATTTCATCTACCCATGTTACAACAGTAAATATACGTATTTCTAATGTTTTTTTTTCTGTGTAAAATAACAGAAATATTGTGTGTTTTCACAGTTACAGTGATTTCATGCTATTTTACATTTGTCATGTAAAATCACAGTCTCTTTTTGTAAATTGAATGGTATTTTAAAAATACAGAAAAAATCTGTAAAATAAACAGTGAAATTCTGTTTTATTACATTTTTTTTTTACAGTGTACACTACATTATTCTCGATACATTTACAAAACAAGCAGTCACCCTCATGTATGTCACATAGGCTTATACAATGCCTATTTCATATACATATCTCTAATTAGGCCTATTATTTGCTTTAGTCATTTCAGTTTCTTGTGGGGATAAACCTTGCCAAATGCAGAAAAAATGCACTCTGCAGAAGAGAAGGTGTGGACAATTCTGGAAAATGACACCAGTGTTCCTGATGATGAGCTGTTTTACAGAACAGATTATCTGCTCATCACCATCACCACCAGACTACAAACTCAGAAGATCTCACCCTTCCACTTAACAGATAAGTACCACCGAAGACCACATACCCACAATTCTCTGCGTAACCCCACTCACTGGAACAGTATTGGTTCCAACAGTGTTGTATTCTCACTGTAAGGGACCGGGCAGTCACCCCCACGTTGTTTTGGGAGGTCGCTACTGGACTTGGTGGTGTAGTTGGGAAAAAGGGTACAGGAGATGGTGGCTTTCATATAAAAATATTAGGGATGCACGATAATATCGGCAAGACATCGGTATCGGCAGATATCGGCTTCAAAACTTAATTATCGGTATCTGCAGATATGAAAAATGTCTGCCGATGTACCTTGCCGATAAGGTGACATGTAAATTATGCGCACGCGAAGCAAATGTTTATGAGCGTCGGCTGTGTTGCAGTAGCCTACTTCACAGTACCAGAGGATGATGACAAAATGCCTATTTGTCAGAAAACTTTTCAGGAGAAGGAGGAGGAGATGCAGCTTGGCCATAACGTAGGTTGCATGCATAGATGCAGACCACCCGGCACTTTTGCATTTATGGAATGTAAACAGCTAACTTGGCAATAACGTTACATAGATTAGTCTAGAAATCCTAGAAGGGACGTTTTTAAACTGTAAGTCAGTTAACCAAGGTTAGCTTGCAAAGTTAGCCAAGCATGCTACGTGACACCAGAGAAGTTGATGAGGCCTCATTTGACGCGATGTGAAACGTTATGTCACGAGCCCACGCTATCTGTACATGGCTTACTTTTCCATATATGGAATTTATACAGCTAACTTGGCAAAAACGTTGATTAGTCTATGTCTAGAAGGGACGTTATTAAACTGTAAGTCAGTTAACCAACGTTAGCTTGCCAAATAAGCCAAGCTGCATTTCCAGAGTGTAGTTGTTCAAGTTCAAGGAGGTACTGTTCAAGTATGAAAATTGTGACGTGAAAATATAAATAAATCTGCCATATTTTAAACCATTTCAGTTTCATGAGTGAATGTCTATTTCTAAAATGAAACAAATCAAGTCTGTAATGTCCTGTATTTACAGCAATACCCTAGCATAATAACAGATTAATTCTAGTACAGGAGAGACTTTTCAATAATAAAAAAGCTGAGGTGTATAGATCGGTATCGGCATAGGCAATCGGCCAAAATGAGCTTGTAAATATCGGCATATCGGATATCGGCTAAAATTAAATATTGTGCATCCCTAAAAAATATATTTCGTTTTTATTTACCGGGGGAATTCTCTACATCAACCCCAAACCATTGCACACAAAATAAACAAACATAAATCACAGACACAACGCACCTACAGGGCTACATTTATCTAGACACAACTTCCTTTGCAGAATCAAGCTGGCACAATTCATTTAGCCGAATAAGACTATGCACAATTAACCACGCAGACTTAAACTAGGCACAATTCACTATGCAAACCAATATTAGGTACAATTCACTACACAGACTTAAATGAGACACAATTCACGAACGCAGACTCACACTAGGCACAATTCACTACGTATAGGATAACTATAGTCTAGATCAGGGGTGCCCAAATATTAATCGGGGTGGAGGGCCGAGGGCCAAAACCAGAGTTTCATGTTAGGTCATGGCCCATTATATTGAAATGTATTGTATATATGTACCCAATTAACATTACCATTAATATACATACCTGCATACTTAGAAGGGCTAAAAATGGTGACAAACCAATCCCCAACCCCCCCACCCAGATTTTTTGTGTGATTTTAACATGTAAATTAAGCATTCTGGTATACTCCAAGAAGAAAATGATGGGGAAAGATCATTTGCTTCAGGTAAAAAAAGAAACATTTATTAAGATATCTTATTATATGGCAACGACAGTACAAGCATTCTGATTGGGTAATGGGTAGTCATGCCAGCCGCGTATTGACGTTCTAGCCGGTCTGAGGTCTGATAACTATTGTTATTGCACTCCGGTGACATCAATCTTAAAAATGAGTGATACCAAGTACTAAACATTGCATCCTTAAAAATTAGCGATATATCAACAGCCATGAGCATGTATTGATAGAATCAGGACTCCTATTATGAAATTATCTGAGAACAGGAAACCAGTTGAATGTCGTGGTACCATGACAGTTAAAGAATAGAATAAAGACTCAAGAATTAGCGAACTTTTTGATATCGGGTAATACTTTATAGGACTTAGTACAGGTCAGAACAATTCAGAAGCAGCGAAAATTATCTTGTTTCCACCGGGGCCGGCCCGGTGCCGGAGCCGGTGCCGGAGCCAGAGCTGTTTCCTTTCAGCACCGGCCTGCGTTTCCACCGCCGGAGCCGGTTCCAGCACCAAAACTAAACGTCATGGAATGTTATGATTACTCTTATGGTTACAGTTGTGAGTTATTCACGAGTGGTCTTCTTCCAGCGAGAAGGCAAATTCATTTAGATAAAAACTTTAATTATGTTTAACTTTTTAATACCATGTAGTACCATACGACCTAAAGTTAAAGTTCTGTTTACTTGGCCACTGGTTTCTATATTTCCTCACGAGTGGCAATGCAGTTCATGACCGGAGTTGACTAGCTAGTACGCTGATATTAACCAGTTGCCATAACAACCTTTGCAGTACCTTACAGCAGCGAGTGCTAGTTAGCTAGCTACTACACGAACTTGCTTAGTCAAGAGCTATTTTTTTTTTCGTTTTCAAGTGGCACGTCTTCTACAGTACACACAATACAAAACCAGCACTACATCACGGTCTCAGTTAATGATGCATCTACGAGTTTTCTACGAGCAGGCAATGCAGGAGTTGACTATAGCATAACAACTGTAGAAGTACCCCACGACAGCTAGCAGCTAGATGCTACAAGGACTTGCTTAGTCAACTACTAATTTCAAGTGTAATATCACACAAAAACAACAAGCTAGATTGAAAGACTTAATGTATACAAAGCAGAGAAACCAACACATTTTGATGGATGAAAGCGTTCTTTATTAGTTCTAATGTGTTTGTTATTAGGTCTGTTGTCCTTCTGAACCCCTGCTATCTCCGACTCTCCTCGTATTCCCTCATATATTTTAGCTTTCCTTACTGACTTTTCAATTTTGTCTTGCATTCCTGTTGATGGCTGAATTGCTATCGAGGTATTTATTTAATCCATGGTCCACTACTGGATCGATTTTCCATGTATGTTTTCATCGTTTTCACTCAGCATCTTGGTTGACGGCTAAACAAAAATGGCGGCGGAAATTTCTGTTTCTGGTGGGTTAACTCCGCCCACCTCTGTGACGTAGTTGGTGCCCGATCTGGCCCCAGCAAGTCCAGAGAGCCGGGCCGGTGCCCGATTTTCAGCTCCGGCACCAACCCGGCCCCGGTGGAAACGCAAGAACTGGTGCCAGATTGGGCACCGGCCCGGCTCCGGCACCGGCCCGGCCCCGGTGGAAACGAGGTAAATGTGTTATTGAAAGTGATGATGAAGACTTGACTACTATAGTTTTAAAACCTTGTGTTTAACTGTAAATTTAAGCTGAGCCCTGTTGTCCGTTTTCTATTCATCATTGTAACTTGAAGTTAGCAAGTCATTGTTTGCTAGGCAACACCTGAAACACAGTGTCGTGAGAAGACTTGAGAGATGAACAAAACGACATGTTTTCTATTTACAATTACCATTTATTTTCAAAATGAAAAGAGTTAAAAATGCCGGACCAATATCAAGTAGCACCCAACAATAGCAACAATGCAACTCGGACACTTGAATTCGAAGTTGAGAAAAAAACACTTACATATTTATTTACACAACGTATTAACAAGCAAACAGTTAAACACCACAGACATAGGCTCTGCCTCCCCTGCCTCCTATGACTGCACGTCCCTGCTCCACAAACATTTGGTAAGCCAACATGAACAGGTGAAACTTGTAGCGAGAGAGCGTCATGCCTCGACCTCAAATGAAGGACAGATTGCCCCAACTCAGATAGAGAGAGAGAGCTTGCACATTGACTACTGGTTGTTTTCATATTTCATATCAACATTCTTTACACACACATAGGTAAGGTACTTACAGTTGGCTGCTGCTAGCTTGCAATGAACTTGTGTTGACATGTGTGAATTTGAACTCATGAATATGAACTTGTTCATACGAAGTTGCACAGGCACCCTGAGGGTTTCTACCTTTTCCCATTATGAATGTTTAAGTTAAGTTGAGAAGACTATAACATCAGCTAGATAACTACCTATCATTTCATGCAAACGGAGCTCTTCCATTTAAATCGTTAAGGTAACAGTTTCCTTAGCTAGCTAGTTAGCTAGCATAGCAACTAGATAACCATAGATATGGATCTGTATTGACAAAAGGTCAATAGCGCCCCCAATGACCCATCTGAAACAATGTTAAAACTGTGGCTAAGCAGTGAACTGCAACCAGTCTGAGTTAAATATGATGTTGAAACAGAGACCCTGTTCAAAATAGGTTAAAATGCTGTCTAAAGAATGACGTTCTGACTATAATTCTGATCAAGCGGGCCAAAATAAATCCAGCGCGGAATTGGGCAGCCTTGGTCTTAGGGCTGGGGGTAAACGATTATTTTCTAAACAATTTATCTGGCGATTATTTTATCGATTAGTCGACTAATCTAACGACTAATTGGACGATTAGTCTAACGATTATTTTTCTGTTGCTCGATTAAAACCATAATGTATCTCAAAGAAATACCAAAAAAATCTTAATAATATACTTTATTGAGCACAGTTTTGCACAGCAAAAGTCCAACAATGCATTTCATGTTTATCTAGAGGCACAGTAAAAATGTTTGGTACTCAAATGAGCCCTATCACACTTGGATGTGGTGCTCATTAATTCAAATGTTTTCAGTGCTCATAAAAAAACATTAATTCATTCATGAGCACTGCGCACCACCTTATGTGCAGTCCTGGCCTGGACATTGCTTGGTGCCATTAGTTGACATTGGCGATCTAACGTAGTGAATCATGATACATACTATAAGCTGGCCAACATTAGTCTAATGTTATGTGTTTGACTTGCAAATGACCACAGCATGAGTTAGCTCTCTGTGCCGTTTGTTCGTGCTTGGTTGCCGTGTTCTGCAGCCGTAAGTTAGATGCTAACTTACGTTAACTAAACTGACACAGCTGTCTAGCCGCTAGTAGCTAGCTAACGTTAACTACTAGCAACCAAGCACGAACGAACTGCACGGAGAGCTAAGAAGATAGTTAGCTAGCACCACAAAAGTGCGCAGAGCTCAAGCTACACAACACACTGAACAAACGTTAAATTAATGTAACCAACGTTACTTATTGTCCCCTTCACCAGAAACAATGGGGTGCCTCCGCCTCAGATGCTCCCACATCGCTGTTGTGCTGGTGTGGTATGCCAACTCCATTTGGCAAAGACTGCAAATAACGACACCTGTACGTTTGGGGCTGAATTTTAAGTATTCCCATACCTTCGATGATTTAGGGCGAGGTATTTGGACTTTTTTCTTTTAAGGGGGCTTTTTGCAGGGCTTTGATGGGCATCCTTCTGTGAAGTGGTTGGCGTTTCTATCTCGCGCAATGTTTGTTTCTGTTTGGGTCAGCCATGTGTAATTTTGAAATCGACGCGTCGACATCATCGACGCATCGCTACAGCACTACTTGGTCTAGATTCTCACTAAGCACCATTATTACTTACAGTTCAGCAGAGCAAACAAAACAGGGCACAAGGTGTCCACACAGCTAGACACAGTTTACATTCCTCCTCACAACAGGTAAGGGTTTCTCACAAATGCCTTCTCAATGCTTTCTATTCAAAAACTCTCTGCAAAGTTCTCTCATGGCCATCTCCAGAAAACATGAGCATGAGGTGCCCTTTAAATCAGTGGCGGGGGAATCCACCCCACACCAGGGCCAAACTCCTCATGAGACAGTGAGAAGGGGAAGAAAACTTCACCTTCTCACACTCACATTTAAAAGCAGCCGCGGAATATTTTTTTTTCTCTGTGACGGTGAACTCCATTCTCAAAAGAGATACCCTCACTCTGCAGAAGAACTTCACAGAGAACAAAGGACAACACAGCCACGACTTGTATCGAACTTTTGGCCAAAGCTTAGTTGCAACCTGAGTTTTCTGATAAAGAGAAGGCGAATGGTTCCCTTTCGTTTCTCTACATCGACATACAGAACTTTGCATCCTTCGAGAGATCTTCAGCTGACGAGCTGAGAAGGACACATTATTTTCCACAGAAAAACACTGTTTGTCGCTAAGCAAGACAGCCTTACTTGGCACATTACAGTGTCTCCACAGCTGCAACACACACACACACACACACACACACACACACACACACACACACACATTGTACATCCATTTCACAAACAGGTGCATACTCATTAGGTTTTAAATGAGCGGGGGAACTATATGGGAACAAGGCCTTTAAACTATAATTTTACAGTCAGCAAGTACTGTAGACAGCTGTGTTTCACTGTGAGTATGAAAGTTAAAAGGGTGAAATGTTTATAGTCAATGTGGGTCCATTTCAACATACAATTTTCAATGAGTGAGATGGATGGAGAGAGAGAGGGAGGGAGTGAGAGATGGAAAGAGGGAGTGAGACGGATGGAGAGAGAGAGTGGGGGGGAGAGATCCTGCTCAAAACGGATTGTCTGCACTCAAATACACTGTTGCAGAAATGCCGTGTTTCAGTTTAAGTTGTCGCACTCAAATACACTGTTGCTATCAGAAATTCCCTGTGTTTCAGTTTAGGTTCTCGCACTCGTCCTCTTGTTTCTTCTGCTCAAAGACTTCTGCTCGCTCTCGCTATCTGGCCCTCTTTCTCTCTCTCTCTGATTGATATGAAATAACGTTACCAAAATTCACCAACCAATACAAAATCATGACGTGAAATGAACGAAAATGCTCTCAGATTTAAAGACCACGCTCTATATTAAACGATACAAACTTCATACATTGACAAGTTTATTTACGGGAGTTAATCAACTATTTTGGCTCATATTTGCATGCAGTCCTTTAGCACAGTGGTCCCCAACCACCGGGCCGCGGCCTGGTACCGGTCCGTGAGGCATTTGTTACCTGGCCGCACAGAAATAAATAATTTATATCAATTCCGCTGAATTAATTATTAGCGTCTGAAAGGTGTTTTATTTTGAAAAACAACCGAATTTTCCCGGATGTCACATTCGCCTGTACATTTGTCACACAAATGTAAGAGTAATAGCCTACCACCAATTAACATAGGCCTTTCATCACTTCATGGATACCGTAATCAAACAGAGAGAGCATAGTGGCATACCTTTATGTTTTGCTTCTTTCTCCTCTTCTTCTTTTCTTTTTTTTCGAAATTTGGCACCTGACGGATTTTTGCCTTTTCCTATCCATCTCTGCTTCTGAAAGGTGTTTTATTTTGAAAAACAACCGAATTTTCCCGGATGTCACATTCGCCTGTGCCTTTTGTCACGTCAAGACGCTTGTCTCGTTCAAGTGATACGTCACTCAAAAAATAAGCCCACAAACTAGCGAAAATTTGTAAAACAAAAAACAAACATCTTGGGAGAGCTTCTTTGCAAAGGTGAAAAGGCCAACTAAGGAGCAAGAAGAGGAGCCTATGACCTCAAAAAAGAAAGCTTCTTTTAACAGACAATACCAGGAGTCATACTCAGTGGCGGTTCTACAGGTTAATACGCCCTGGGCGAGACCCCCTTCCGAGCGCCCCCCCCCCCACCCCCGGTTTATATATATATATTTATAACTAAATAAATTAAAGATAAAATTTGCACAATTGCACAAATCCTTTACAGAGAAGTTTAAATAACACACTTAAGGGAACCAATGGGAATAAACATGCCCTTACTGCCTACATGCTAAATATCTGTCATTAAACGCTATATTAACTTCTTTCAGGGAGGAACAATCTGCTTGGTTACTGCCTAGAATTCTATGCATGCCACACTTCAACTTATTCCTGGTAAACTATACTTAGTCACGAAAGCAAATGTTCCGTCTTTGAAACTGCCTACAGAAGATATGAATATTCCGTTGGCTAATTACACGGTCCAACGTCAATGATGAACCTAAAACTGAACGCGTAACAGTTTTGTTGCAAAGCACAGTCTTATCGCGAAATTACATCTCGTGTTTGTTGAGTTAAAACCGTTTTATTGTTGTATATTCATAGGCAGCAGAATGGCAGGCTAACAAATGTAAGAGTAATAGCCTACCACCAATTAACATTAGCCTTTCATCACTTCATGGATACCGTAATCAAACAGAGAGAGCATAGTGGCATACCTTTGTGTTTTGCTCGTTTCTCCTCTTCTTCTTTTCTTTTTTTTCGAAATTTGGCACCTGACGGATTTTTGCCTTTTCCTATCCATCTCTGTGCTTATTTTGCACTCGACAATCAACACATTCTTCATCCCCCAACACCGTCACTCGTACAGAAGTTAAGACTAAACCAATTCACCTTGACCTTGGTGACACATAATCGTGCAGTATTACCTATTTGTATAAGCCATTACACACAATTCAGAAAAACAAAAAACGTGCAGGAATTATAGCGCCATAACAATACAATTGCCTCTAGGCGCTTAACAGAGCCCAGAGCCTTAACCATATGGCACCTTCTTAGCAGGCAGGGGCGCAAGCAGGAGCGCAAGCAGGAGTGCCTGCAGCCGCAGGGGGCGCCAATTCGCCATTTCCCCACACAGTGATATGATAGATAATAGAAAACCACTTCACGGCCTAGATTATTATTTATTTATTTACTTGGTCGTGCCGCCCTCCATGTGACTGGTCATACTTAAAATACGGGTTTATCGCAACAGGTGATTCTCACGCACCAATTCCGCTCTGTTTAATATGTGGCGACAAGCTAGCAAACAAGCCAATGAAGCCTTTAAAACTGCTTCGGCACATGGAGACCAGGCACTGATTCAGAGTTTTGGTGAGTTGTATTTTTCATGCACTTAACGTTCGTAATACAATGGTGTTGGCAGCAAATTAACTCCACCTAACGTTAATGTTAGCTTTTGTGTATGATCAGACCGGGCTTCATTCTATCAAACTCGCACTTGCCTCACGGGTGCAATTGAATGATTCACATCAATATGAATGGATGACGTGACTAATAAGAGGTGTAAAATGACACCTTGAAGCCGGTCCGTGAAAAAAATCCCTACATTAAACCGGTCCGTGGTGCAAAAAAGGTTGGGGACCCCTGATTTAGCAGACGCTTTTGTTCAAAGCGACGTACAAGAGAGAGGCATATAAGCCCCTATAGCAAACTTTACCATGAGTTATTCCCGACTCATCATGGCACATTTGGCATCACAAGGCTACTCGGCTTACCTAGAAAACGGGAGCTCCAGAGAAACTTATCCGAGGCGCAGGGGCGGAGGTCCCGGGGGGGACACGTCCCCCCCTCGCATAACGTTGCCCCCCCCCCCCCCCCCCCCCAACAAAATTTGAAAAAAAAAATATCTGTACTATTTTCAGGTCACCAGAGTCGGGATGCGAACCCGGGTCGCTGGCATGGTCGACAACGCTTAACCCAGTGTGCTATTGATTCTACAGTCTCAGAATTTAAACAAATAAGAGAACAATAAATATGAATATGCGAATATGCGACCCGGGTCGCTGGCGTGGTAACCAACGCTTAACCCAGTGTGCTATTGATTTTACAGTCTCAGGATTTAAACAAATAAAACATTAATAAATACGAATATGTATACATTCATTGTTTCCATCAGGTCCGCTTCACCTGCTCTCTCTCTCTCTCTCTGACAGCCGGTCAGTCATTTCCCTATTTTCACTGGATAAAGGCATTTCCCATGAGGCTTTGATCCGACCTGATCCTGCATTAATTTATGAACAAAAAAGCGAATTAAATCGCTGGACAATTTATATTTTTGGGCATGAAAGTTGTGTAAAGTCTGAATAAAAAGAAATAGATCAAGTTAAAAGGCTAAGCTAAAATCATTAGGCTGAATTTATGAAAGTGAGTTTATCTCACCATAAGTGAGATGTTGTGAGACATCAAGTGCTATATATATTGGTTGGACCAGCCCGTTTAATATCAGCTGTCTTCTTGGAGAATATCACGGGAACTTGATCAGATTTTATTAGTTTTAACTCAATGGACGGCTCATGGACTCAACACGGCTGCACAGGGCACTAGAGAAGACGTTAATTTGCATGCAGCTGAATTCCTCCTTGAAGAGCCTTGGTATGCCTTTGAACTTTCAACATTATTTGTCGGTGAGTAGATATTATGTGTTAGGACATGTATTGCCGTTTAGAGAATTTAAAACTGACGTTGAATTTCTGTTTGTCACTGTTATTAGAGAATTCGGTATTTAGCAGCTAAGCAATTTTTTTCATGTCCCCCCCCCCCGGAATTACTCTCTGAAATGTTCCCATGTATTGTCCCCCCCTGCAATGAAATGGGATCTCCGCCCCTGCCGAGGCGTCGGTCAGCAGGGCACGTCAGGGCAGAGTGAGGTCACGTTGTGGATCATGTGACCGACCAAGGTAGATCTAAATTATTATCATTCCGTTAAATGTATTATTATTTTGGGCCACAAAGACGGACTTTTCACACACAAATTAAAAAAAAATAATAATAATAATAAAAAAACACTCTGACAAAAGGGCACTTTGGGCATCAAGGGCAAAAGGGGCAGGTGCTCAAGCCCCCTTAGCCCCCTACCCCCCCCCCCCCCCTCTGCACGTGCCTGCCCCTACACACCGGACAGATCAGCACACAAATAATGAACAACATATTTCCACTCATATTTCACAAATCTTTGTTTAAAACTCCGGTGACTCCGGAAACAGTGCCATTATATCTCCTCTCTGGAAGGGAAAGCATGGTCCATGGGCCTGCCTTCCTATAAACTGTACTTACTTAGCCTGTCAAAGACAAGGTGCTTCATTACGAATAACCCTTGCCAAGGACCAGTCATGTGTGAAGACGAGTCATATTATGAATAATTACTGACCATTATTGAACAATCACCAAATAAGGTGTGTTTACACCTTAAAATGTTTAAGATCCTAGTCACACAGTAGTCATCATAATTGACTTCAGTTACCTACAGTGCTATTACTATCTTAAACATTAAACATGGTGATCAACACACTTAGCACAGTTTTTTATTGATGGCACATTTTGTTCATAATTGGGTAGCCCCAATCTGGTGAATACAATAAATCAGAAGTTTTAGGTTCTGTTACGTTAAGTTTAATAAGAATCCACAGCTCGCAGGATTTAGAGGCAGAATTAATTAAAACAAATATTTCACCATTGCAACAGCCCAGCAACAGTGGAGCCAATTTGTTTATACATTTTAAACGGCTGGGTTAATGATTGCTTAAGCCTTGTAGTCTGTTATTTTTTGCTAGTAGCAGAATGATAGCAACAGACATATTTTAAAGCATAGGTCTCAAACTCCTGGCCCACGGGCCAGATAAATACGCAAGTAGTCCAGTCATGTACCGGAAACATAACTTGAAGTCGGCAAGTAATGGGTTGCTACGCAACACCTGAAACTTTAAAGTTCTATGTGCGTGAAAGTCACAAAATGGAAACAAAATCATTAAAAATAGGTATTGGAGGAATGCCTTAGAAGAGCGTAGGGATTTTGAGACCTATGCTTTAAAATATGTCTGTTGCTATCATTCAGTAGTGAGAAATATGTTGATGCCAATAGCTGGGTATACATGTGTCTTTTTTGTATGCCGCTCGGACGGAATTGTCTTCGTGAGTAGGTGTGAAAAATTCTAAGCTCTTGTTGGTAAGTGGTTACATGGACCAAAATGTAAGCCTCTTACCTTACCTTGGGCATGCGCAAAGACGACGGAGATGTGCTCCTACCGTCTTTGTTTACTAACAACATCAACGTGGATTTCCCGGTGGGCCGGCCGGCCAATGACCTCACGAGAAGCAGCCTGCAGACTTCCCTGCGCAGCCGTGTGAAGTCTTGAGCGGCCCATTGAGTTAAAAATAATGTCAATCAAGTCATGCTCCTGTGAAAAACTCCAACTCCTCTGACAGTTAAACTAGATAGTAGTTCAACCACGATATACAGTATAACACTCACTCATGGTGTGTGTCGGACTCACTCTCATTAATCAAGCCTACTGATTTTTGTTTAGCCTCCTATCTTGATCTAATTCTTTTTATTCAGACGTTACATAACTTTCATGACCACAAATATAAATTGGCCAGTGATTACATTTATTTATTTATTGTTCATAAATGAATGTAGAATGGTAGAATGGTCGGAGCAAAGCCTCATTGGAAATGGGACCTGCGTATCACTCTGCCTTGCAAAGAGGCAAAGAGGTCAGTACAGTTGTTTAATTACTGCTGATATTTACATTTACGGTCTGTAGCCTGGTGGTCTACTGCCACGTAGGCACGCATGGCGCATAACACTCCCTACGAGCGGCTTACCTGTTACCACTAGCCCCATGTTACATCGGCCTTGTTTAAGCAGCTCACCTATCGGCGTAAACTTCCTCTCTCGATCGGCTCAGACATCAGCGTTAATATAAGCGGCTTAATTTGTTTTCGTTTGCTACATGAGGCAATTATAAGCGGCTTACGAGCTATAAGCAAGCTTTTAAACGCGATATAACCGGCTTAAATTGACACATGTATACGTCCCTATTGAGAAGTTAAAACAGGAATTTGAACAGCGATCAAAATTTGAGAGAATTACCCCTATCCTTCCCCGAGCTTTCTGAGATGTTCAAGTGGACCATGTGCATTTTTGGAAGCACATACCTCTGTGAGAAACTGTTCTCTAACATGAAATGTAATAAATCAAAGTACATGATGATACAAGCCGAGTTATGTCGATCTGAGGATTTTAAAATGTCACTTTCCTCAGAGCAAATGTGGCTCAGTTGTCTGAGAAGTAGCACAAACAGTCTGGCAGGCAGCAAGCATTATGCAAGACATTGAAGGAATGACTGTACATAGTTGACAGTTGGGCATACTGACCACACTGGACGCTCATTGGTAATTTGAGTTTGAGACCCCTGAGACATAACAGGTCTATGGACTTGCCTATATAGAGACAACATACACGTGCATTTTAATGAACATAAGATGCGGGCTCTCTCAAGCCGTTATTTGACTGCCATGGTTGCTATTTTATCGAATTTCCAAAACCCCATTCTCATAGGGATTCTCCTTACAAATAGCCTACGTACAAAAATGCTAATCCGCCGAATACAAAATGACGACGTTCACTCCCATACTCTATTAAAAACGGCGGCACATTAGCGCGAATAACTTAAAAAATTGAGTGAACTGAAGTCAAAAGACACCGTGAACCTAATGAGCTTGAAGAAAAAAGTGACGGGTGGCTTGACACCGGTCCAAAAAAACGTGTTCCGACCCAGGTCATTCTTGTGAAAATGGTAGGAGTAGCCTATAGGCTATTTATTGAGTGAAGAACTCGGGTAGCTAGGGATTTGTAAACTATCTACGTAGTCTACCTAAGTTATCTTTGAAACAATAGACGCTATTGTGAGGCTGAGCCAACGAAGGCAGTTTTTCCTTACCTTTTTTAAAAATGTAAGTACGCAGCCTTGAATCGTCAACACGTCCATCTGGGTCCATTATGCCAGGTAATCGTATAGATTGAAGTGTTGGCACAGGTGAGGCCACAGAGGCATATCGACGTGGGCGCCTTGTCTGATTGTAAGCAGCGTCTTTCATCGATAACACTATCCGTTAGTCCTTAAAGGTAGTAGTAGTTAATTCTCTCAACACAGCAGCAATCCATTTACTGACATCAAATAAGCAACGGTCTTAATGGTCAACATAATAAAAATAGCATCCTTAGATTTTAGGCTGCATTGTAAAAAAAAAAAAAAAAGATTATCTCGCCAAACTGGTCAGATTGTTCGACGTGAAGTAAGGAAGGACAACTCCACTTTTTTTAATCCTGTTAAAATGAGCTGGCATGCATATTTTCTGCATAGAAACAAGCATTATGCATATAACTCCACACGAAACGTATCTAGTTTTAGTTCTGTCCACTTCCACTGCAAATGACTCTTACATGTCATGTGACAGACTCAGCAAGTTTTTCTGCCTCGGTTTTAAATCAGTTTTCCTGTAGACTGGCTCCTTTCAACCGAAATGCCCTTAGCACTGAACTGTGACGGTGAAAGGCTAGTTCACAATTAAAAGTAGGCTACTATTTTCTCCAATGTAGACTGAAATGTGCGGGTGTATTCTTTAAATGAATGTAGGCCTAGAAGTCTAATTTAATTATAGTGAAGCGCTTAAAAATAATGTAATTTACGTGTTGAATAGCCCACATGCACACTTTTCTCAGCTGACGAGTTAATTTAAACAGCCTTGTCCTCCAGGCCTAAGCTATTCGACTTTAGTAATGCTTAACCCTCATGCCGTGTTTCCATGGTTTGCTATAGTTACATTTATGGAGTATAAAGGTCTGACATAAATGTAAATAGTGATTGAATTAAAGTTAACTATAGTTAATAGTAATTTGTAATATATATATATATATTTATTGAAATCTTTCTAAAAACTTAAGCAATTGTCTTAATGACAGTTTAGTTGTATGCCTCTTTTTAATGATGATGTACCACTTGGTGTTATTCAAGGGATATTTTACAAAGTATCATACAACTTATTCATATTTAAATCCAGCCTAATGATTATTAGTGTGTGTTTGTATTTAGCAATAAACAACACACAAGAAGAACAGGGTACTATTCGGCGACGCTCGCTAAGCGGTTTAGCGAGCTAAATTCCAGGCTAAAAAAAAGACAACACCGCTTTAGAGAGTTCGCCGTAGCAACTTTTGCTCAATAACCATGGTAATTAATCGCTTAGCCCTAGCCTGCTCCAGGACAGGCTAAGCAAAGTTTAGCTGGCTAAACTTGCCACACCCACGCCAAAAGGAGGGATCCCATTGACAAGGTTAATAGTTTGATTAGCGTAGGAAGAGTTCTTTGCGATCGCCAAGAAGATCCATTTTTCCATCATGATGAGTTCTTGTATGACTGCTACCGATCCACCCGACAAGGAATAATTAATTTAAAAGACCTTCTCGAGTCATTTATTGCATACACCACCGTCGAACATTGAATGTCTTCTATTTTTGTAATGTCGGCGATGCGGAGAACAAAGCACTCATAATTATATGACATTGGTACAGTTCAAGGGCGTAGGTTTGGTCTCAGCTTTGGTAGGGACACTGACCGCCCGCCCTAACGCCCCCCCTGCCATAAAAAAAAAAAGAGTTGATATTAGGTTGAACAGGCAAACTTTATTAAAATATGCAAACATTTGTGTAACTTTGGCTGGTATGGTTCACTCTTCATGTCCAGGGAACTGCTACATTGACTTCCTTGAAGGTCACTGTCGCACAAACTGACTGTTCCCTAAAGAGCAAAGAAAACTTAGCCTAGTCTGCACCTGCATGTTCTCATAATAATTAACTTAAAACATGTAGACAATGCTTACACTGTCAGTCATGAAAGTACACCTCATCACAAATTCAATTTAAGACCTCACCTGAAGCCCTGATGGTCCAGCTGCTGCTTGCTCAACCTGCCCTACGTCAGCACTGGACTTATATTTAGGTTATAGGTTCAGGTTTTTGGAACAGCCATGTTTTTTTATTCAACATCACATAATTCAATATCTAAAAGTGCTGACATAAGTGCTGACATTTCTGATTTTCCTGAATGCATTTTAAAATAATGCCTTAATTAACAAAATGACCTAATGAGGAGTATACGCAATTCATTTGTTTGTTCAGAATTGTTCTTTATATGTAGGTCATTGGTTCAGGTTATATGGAAATGTACTAGGCCTACATCAACTGTACTGGATTTTTGAGCAATGAAATAATGTATTAATTAATTATATGATGCATACTTTTGGGCATCCCAATTTATAGCACCTTTTTACTACCTACAAGTAGAAATGTGAATTAGGGATGGGCATACTTAATCGACAATGGATTAATTCAAATACATAATGTTTTCATCGATAAAACTAGGCTAATGCATGTTCTGTTGCGGGTTTGGAGTATTGAATGAATGCAATGGATTTCGCTATGTGGCAGCAATTAAACATTTTACCACACGAGGGCAATGTTTGAAAAAACAAAAAAACATCAGGCCTTCTCAGTTACCTACAAGTTTCCGTGTATTTCAAAAGTAAACATGAAGAGTTCACGGAGAAGTGTAGAGTGAGAGTATAATCAAAATCGCGGAATTTGCAAATGTCCTGTTCAAACAGACAGTGAGGCAGCAGCGAGCTGTGCCTCGATTGCACAATCCCACAGTAATTCATCAATTTAAAACAGACACTAACATTGCTTAGTTGACCATTAGTCGAAATTACAGGGATAGCCATATTACTATCCAAAGGATCATATAGGCCTACTTATTACCAGTTAATATCACTTTTGAGTCGCTAGCCTGCTTTTACTAGGCTAAGCCTCATCCTTCTGGAAGATCAGCTGCTGCTAACATACTAGTCGAACGATTGCAGATGCCGCTAGGGATAGATTTAATACAAGCAAAAGTGACATGCTGTACTACACAAACAACGTTCAAAACATGTTTCCATTATAGAATGGGTGGCGATGTAGGCTAGCAGCTGATTGAACTGTGTGTAAAGTTTTCATATTAGCTAACTAACAACGACCTTCTTGATAGCTATCTCTCGGTGGTGAAAAAAACTTTGGATATCTCTCTTCTTTTTTGATGAAATTTTTCCTATCTACAAAGCACAATACTGTCAAAAATATCACTGCTGAGACCAAACGGAAATCCAATATGAGGCTTTATTATTTACTGGCGTATTCTATTAAGTAGCTTACCGTGTCAGACAGCTGCCAGCTCTCTTTCTGCAAGTCGCTATTCTCGAAGTATCTCTGGGCCTGCCACTTCAGCCAATTAAATGACACCATCTTGTATCGCAGGCTCGTGGGCGCATTGGTTAACTTGGAAATGTATTTTATTTCCACTCTTATGAGCGACAAACATAGTATAGATAATAATACGAATGAGTTTGCAAATGTATTGTGCAAAATATTTTTTTTTCAAAATTAACAAAATATTGGTAGGGACAATTGTGTCTTTTCCAAACTTGGTCGTGACTAGTCCCTACCAACCCTATGCAAACCTACGCCCTTGCTCTGAGCAGAATTTGCAGATCACGCGACTCCTTTCTTCATATGTAAATATCTCTGAAAGTTTTATCCTACCTCAGTTTGGACTATTTCATCTATCCACTCATGTTTAAACGTTAAGCAGACCTTTTTCTGCGGCACCTGCTCTGCCTTTCTTTTCGCCATGGTAGCCTATAACTGCTGGAGCAGAGCCCGCCAAGAGAGCTAAAGGATACTTTATGTAAACATTCTAACGCACATCCGGCTTGGTTGTCAGACATGTCAGTATTTTAAATGTTTATTACCTAGCCTGCATCCCCTCTGATGCTCAGATTTTTAACCCCTAAAAAAAAAAGTTTGTGCAGTCTGAAAAATGTGCGTGGTATGCAAAATCTATTGCGCGACCACTTCGACTGGCCTGCGCAGGTGCACCCAATGCATTCTCTTTAATTATGTCAAATTAAGATTCACTAGCATTAATAACTGATTATAAAAACCATAATTCTATAGGTAGGGACTGATATTATTGTTTCGAAATACTAGAGAGATCTATTAATGCAAAGAATAGAGAGATGTCGGTAGTTATTTCTTGTATTTCGAATTTGCTCGGTCACACTAACAAAATAGCTAGCTAGCTTGCTAGCTTAGTGTTAACATAGCCCACTACATTACAATATTCCCTTTCATTTACCTCAAGTAAACCTACATTTGAGCAGGTAACAATCGTTAACAACTACAGATAACAGATACAGCCACATTCTGTAACTACCCGTACTTACAATTTCACTCCTTGCACCGTTTACTTTGAGCTAAACTCCATGGCTATAATCCTGGCCGTCTTGAAGAGACGTTAGGCAGAAACAAATACATTGTAACGCTGGTTGCACAGGTTATGCAGACGCAGACCACTTTGATTGACTGACACACGCACACATTGTTCAAATCATACGCTGGACACTTTATTAGTATTTCTACATGGGTTTAGATAATGATCAGGCTATAATAAGACCACATCGGCTATGTAATCGCTGACAACCGGGACGATTTGGTTGGTGTAAACCGGGACATATTAGCGTCCCGACAGGTTTTTGCCAGCCGCGGGACACGCAACTCAAAATCGGGAGGGTCCCGGTAAAACCGGGACGTCTGGTCACCCTAGGTTAAGACCTGACCTCAGCCAGCCCAGCCGCTCTGTACACCTGCTGCCTGTTAGTGCCAGCATCTCGCATTTCGGATGCTGTTCGATTCAACGCATCGCGCGTTGCGGCCGAACCATTTCGCAAGAGCTCTGGGGGAAGGGCAAATGACAATATGTTAAATAACTAACGAAAACGTTATGGAAATCGAGAGTTGTGAGTTTAATACGTTTATTTCCAATTACCATTTCTTTGTAATGAGACATTTAAAAAAAAAAAAAAAGGCAAGAATATTAATATTATATTATTAATTGCCATCCGCGGGCCGTGGGCCGTGCTGCGTTGGGCTGGGCCGTTAGAATCAGTACCACCTTTCCCCGCCAGTCAGCGCCCCTGCCCGTAGGGACTAATGGGTTATCGTTTCCCGTAGCACCGAAATGACGTCACAAATGACGTCACAAACAATATTAGCGGTATTAAAACTATCCTGCCTTCACTCAAAGTTCAGAATAGCGTTGGATACGTTAAGGAGGTCCGCATTCAAATTCTTCTTGGTGAACAGATACAGACTTTTGCTCAGGTAATCTTAAGACAATGATTGATTTTATCTATTCGTTTATATAAGCTTCTTTATATTAAGTTTCAAAGTAATGTCTAGAGTTGTACAGTCATCTAACAGACAGGGAATAGTAATCCATCAAAATATTCATAGTGTTGGGATATATTAGTATAGCGTATTTTTACAGTACATTTCTGCACTTATTTGACTTACACCTTGGCAAACTCATTTCATAAGCATGGTTGAAATGTAACTGTGATTACAGCACTTATTCATGGCATATGCAAAACGCATGAATTTTAGCGATGTGAATTATGTCATAGTCATAGAACAGTCGTCGTCATAGATGTTACCCCAGCTGATGCGTATGGGCCTGGCATGTAACCAACTCTCATTATCATGTAGTAGTATATTGTAGTTTGATGTATTTGTATAAGAGTTAGCTTTCTATTCAACGTTGCCGGTTAGCCTAGACCAGTGACCATGTGTTCATGGCATGCATCTTCTGACGCAATGAGAGAGGTTTTCCGATGTATTAGTGTCCCGACGTATCTGTTATAATTCGTGTGTACTTTGTTTTCTCATTATTGCAATATTATAAACCTCAGTGTGCATTTACCCTGGCAGGGAGAGGCTGTCATTCCGAAGATACTGTGTGTGATCGCCTTTGCTCTGTGTTCATTAAACCTGTCAGAGTGTATGATTAAACGGCTGGGTGCCAATCAAATCACAACGCAAGAGTGGAGTACTACAACGCTACAAATGGTAGATAATATTGATAAGCCTCGGAGGCTTTCAGATTGTTCATTGCTTTCCCATCTGTTGCTATGGAGTCCACGAAATACGCGCAAATAAACATGAAAAGGAAACATGCATCACAATACTTCAGTGTAACCTGTACCTATGTGGAGTGCAAATATGTCTTGCTATTACACTACCCAACAGCTACACCTACGTCTGTTAACACTACAGAATTCCTACGGGCACTGCACTAGTTTATTATAAAGACGGAGTATCTTACATGCGACTTCACTGTATGATCTCAGTACTAAATCTGATCTGTATTAACAGTAATCACCGGTACCGACACCGTGTGGTAACATGTGGAACTACAGATATCACCACAGCTAGCTGTATGAATCTTTAGAAGGAGCAAGTCGTGTCTTTTTATGATACCCCTTCCCCGATCCACAAAACGGGTTTCCTGCGACTTCTCAGTCTGTCCTTGTTTCTTAAAGATTGCTCAGGAGACCACTCGAGTCAAAAGTTAAAAAGTGAATGTTTTTTTTTCCACCCCATTGAAAAGTGGAGAAGAGCCGACCGTTGACAATGTGCTACTGGCTAGTTTTCGATGAGGAGAGGCTAATGCCATGATGTGATCTGCAGCAGATGCCATGATGTGATCTGCAGCATACAAGGTGCCATGATGTGATCTGCAGCATACAAGGTGAATCGGCGCAAAAACATAATCTTACATCAAGAGAGATTTTCAAGTGATGGTTGGGGGTTGGAGTACTTGTTAAAGTTCCGAGTTTGTTCGAGTATGATGTTAGAAGACTGTTTGTACATTTTAATTGTGTGTGTTGTTTTTTAAGCGATACAAACATACAAAAGTTGGTTATACAAAAGTGCAATTACAAAATGGTGGGTGATGAATAATGAGTGGCTGGTGGAAGGAAACATAATTTCCATCCCTGCAGCCTTCCCAGCATACAGCGAAACACGAGAAGAACCATTTACATTCTAGCAAGTTGTATCCGCAGGTAAAATTCACAGTTTCTCAATTTCAGTTTAGGTTTTGTGCTAAGGTTGACAGATGGATATAGCATTGACTTAATTGTTAAGAAATGCTGGAAAGTGAGCTATTAAATATAAACTAAAATGTTGATGAAGCGACTCTGATACGCACCAGTAAATCCTACTTTATGACGTTGATGCAAACGTCTATCTGGGGACACTGCGGCCATTGTTATGTCATATGTGAAGCAATGGTGATTATAAAATGGGACCGTAATTGGATTATTTTTCAGTAGCCAAAGATCAATCAAGTTAATTGTTGTTACTGAAGCTACGAGTGAGAGAAATGTTGTGTTGCCCTTGTTTTCCCTTTAGGAAGGTAATAGTATGAATAATAAGCAAAGGAATGTGACTTTAATCACAATATATATGATTATTATAATTATATGAGCATGGAAATAGTATAATGTAAGTGAGCTCAAATTAATTAGAGAATTTACTTTTTGATTTATTCCAGCGCAAGAAAGTCCGTCTAGAGACAGTACCAGAGGCGGCGATTCCCAGACCTCAGAGGTACTGTCATGTATAGGCTACACAAGGGACAGTAAACTGTGTAAGGCTTAGTGTCTATCTATAAATCCAGGAATCTCTGTGTGTCTGTCTAGGGCGTATCTCCCTGACGGTAGTTCTGTTAGTTATGAGATTTCGCATTTAGCTTACGCATGTCATGAACCTGTGCATCCTTGATTTTGAAGATTTTTGAATTTATAGTTCGCAAGATATTTGTATTTTACCGTTTCCCATAGAAAACAATTGGTTATCGTTTCCCGTCCCGTCGGCACTATGGGTAGTGACGTCACAATCAAACGCGTAGCGTTATTAAACTATCCTGCCTTCACTCAAAGTTCAGAATAGCGTTTGATATGATAAGGAGGTCCGCATTCAAATTCTTCTTGGTGAACAGATACAGACTTTTGCTCAGGTAATCTTAAGACAGTGATTGATTTGATCTATTTGTTTATTTTTAAGCTTCTTTATATTAAGTTTCAAAGTAATGTAGCTTACGCATGTCATGAACCTGTGCATCCTTGATTTTGAAGATTTTTGAATTCATAGTTCGCGAGATATTTGTATTTTACCGTTTGCCGTAGCCTACGGTGCAAACCCATGTCACTGTTGTAGCGGTGTAGCACTCAACTCTTGCAATGCGTTGTGATTTTGATTGGCACCCAGCCTTTTATTCACAGGTTTAATGAACACAGAGCAAAGGCGATCACACACAGTATCTATCTATAAATCCAGGAATCTCTGTGTGTCTGTCTAGGGCGTATCTCCCTGACGGTAGTTCTGTTAGTTATGAGATTTCGCATGTAGCTTACGCATGTCATGAACCTGTGCATCCTTGATTTTGAAGATTTTTGAATTTATAGTTCGCGAGATATTTGTATTTTACCGTTTCCCATAGGAAACAATTGGTTGTCGTTTCCCGTCCCGTCGGCACTATGGGTAGTGACGTCACAATCAAATGCGTAGCGTTATTAAACTATCCTGCCTTCACTCAAAGTTCAGAATAGCGTTGGATATGATAAGGAGGTCCGCATTCAAATTCTTCTTGGTGAACAGATACAGACTTTTGCTCAGGTAATCTTAAGACAGTGATTGATTTGATCTATTTGTTTATTTTTAAGCTTCTTTATATTAAGTTTCAAAGTAATGTAGCTTACGCATGTCATGAACCTGTGCATCCTTGATTTTGAAGATTTTTGAATTCATAGTTCGCGAGATATTTGTATTTTACCGTTTGCCGTAGCCTACGGTGCAAACCCATGTCACTGTTGTAGCGGTGTAGCACTCAACTCTTGCAATGCGTTGTGATTTTGATTGGCACCCAGCCTTTTATTCACAGGTTTAATGAACACAGAGCAAAGGCGATCACACACAGTATCTATCTATAAATCCAGGAATCTCTGTGTGTCTGTCTAGGGCGTATCTCCCTGACGGTAGTTCTGTTAGTTATGAGATTTCGCATGTAGCTTACGCATGTCATGAACCTGTGCATCCTTGATTTTGAAGATTTTTGAATTTATAGTTCGCGAGATATTTGTATTTTACCGTTTCCCATAGGAAACAATTGGTTGTCGTTTCCCGTCCCGTCGGCACTATGGGTAGTGACGTCACAATCAAATGCGTAGCGTTATTAAACTATCCTGCCTTCACTCAAAGTTCAGAATAGCGTTGGATATGATAAGGAGGTCCGCATTCAAATTCTTCTTGGTGAACAGATACAGACTTTTGCTCAGGTAATCTTAAGACAGTGATTGATTTGATCTATTCGTTTATTTTTAAGTTTCAAAGTAATGTAGCTTACGCAAGTCATCAACCTGTGCATCCTTGATTTTGAAGATTTTTGAATTCATAGTTCACGAGATATTTGTATTTTACCGTTTGCCGTAGCCTACGGTGCAAACCCATGTCACCGTTGTAGCGGTGTAGTACTCAACTCTTGCAATGCGTTGTGATTTTGATTGGCACCCAGCCTTTTATTCACAGGTTTAATGAACACAGAGCAAAGGCGATCACACACAGTATCTTCCGAATGACAGCCTCTCCCAGCCAGGGTAAATGCAGACTGAGGTTTATAATATTGCAATAATGAGAAAACAAAGTAAACGAATTACAACAGATACATCGGGACACTTTTTGTGAATTATGTCATAGTTATAGAACAGTCGTCGTCATAGATGTTACCCCCTACGGGCACTGCACTAGTAAAGTTAATAATAAGGCCATACAAACTTGTATGGCCATCTATCTATAAATCCAGGAATCTCTGTGTGTCTGTCTGTCAGTCAGTCTGTCTAGGGCGTATCTCCCTGACGGTAATTACGTTAGTTATGAGATTTCGCATGTAGCTTACGCCTGTCATGAACCTGTGCATCCTTGATTTTGGAGATTTTTGAATTCATAGTTCGCGAGATATTTGTATTTTACCGTTTTTGTAGGCACTAATGGGTTATCGTTTCCCGTAGCAAGTCCCACTGTGCACCGAAATGACGTCACAATCGAACATATACGCGTAGCGGTATTAAAACTATCCTGCCTTCACTCAAAGTTCAGAATAGCGTTGGATACAATAAGGAGGTCCGCATTCAAATTCTTTTTGGTTAACAGATACAGACTTTTGCTCAGGTAATCTTAAGACAGTGATTGATTTTATCTATTCGTTTATTTTTAAGCTTCTTTATATTAAGTTTCAAAGTAATAAGTTGTACAGTCATCTAACAGACAGGGAATAATAATCCATCAAAATATTCATATTGTTTATTAGTATAGCGTATTTTTACAGTACATTTCTGCACTTATTCGACTTACAACTTGGCAAACTCATTTCATAAGCATGGTTGAAATGTAACTGTGTTTACAGCACTTATTCATGGCATATGCAAAACGCATGAATTTTAGCGACGTGAATTATGTCATAGTCATAGAACAGTCGTCGTCATAGATGTTACCCCAGCTGCGTATGGGCCTGGCATGTAACCAACTCTCATTAACATGTTAAGTAGTATATTGTAGTTTGATGTATTTGTATAAGAGTTAGCTTTCTATTCAACGTTGCCGGTTAGCCTAGACCAGTGACCATGTGTTCATGGCATGCATCTTCTGACGCAATGAGAGAGGTTTTCCGATGTATTAGTGTCCCGACGTATCTGTTATAATTCGTGTGTACTTTGTTTTCTCATTATTGCAATATTATAAACCTCAGTCTGTATTTACCCTGGCTGGGAGAGGCTGTCATTCCGAAGGTACTGTGTGTGATCGCCTTTGCTCTGTGTTCATTAAACCTGTCAGAGTGTATGAATAAACGGCTGGGTGCCAATCAAAATCACAACGCAAGAGTGGAGTACTACACCGCTACAAATGGTAGATAATATTGATAAGCCTCGGAGGCTTTCAGATTGTTCATTGCTTTCCCATCTGTTGCTATGGAGTCCACGAAATACGCGCAAATAAACATTAAAACATTTCTTAATGAAAAGGAAACATGCATCACAATAATACTTCAGTGTAACCTGTACCTATGTGGAGTGCAAATATGTCTTGCTATTACACTACCCAACAGCTACGTCTGCTAACACTACAGAATGCATAATTCCTACGGGCACTGCACTAGTATTATTAAAATAAGTGAGGTTAACAGGCCAAATTATGGTTCTGTTTATTCTAGCTAGGGCTGTCTACCTGAGTACACACTTCTACTTCCTCCTATCCCATCTAATCCCCTTTCTGATCCCTCACACAGGGTCCGATCCATCCTTAGGAGGCTGAGGAAGTTCCTGAGAAAGGAGCAAGCCCTTGTGGCAGAGGGCTCTGTACGGGAGGCCCAGACAACAGGGTCAGAGGTGACCCCTCACATCCCCTCAGAGGTCTCAGCCACTGCTATCACACCTAGTCCAAATGCCCTTCAAGAGACCGCGAAGGAGGAGGAGGTAGACTGTTGTTCTGTCGTATTTTCCACTGTAAAACCTCACTCTAGTTAAGCCTCTGTTTCCAGTTACTAGTCCTGAGCGTGAAGTCATCAGAAAAGTCTAAATAAGACTTGTATATTAGGCATGCTGTTGCCTGTTTCTGGGATGATGGTGCTTTTAGTTTGATTTTACTGATCAGATTCAGAATCGGAATTCTTTCAATGGCCAAGTATGCTTATTGAGCTTATGTTTGTAAAAACTGCATGTTCTGGCTCTAGTAAAGACTCATTTAGTTGCAGTTAAGAAAATCACATCACATTTATCACATTATACGTCACATTATTTTAAATATTATTATTTGTTATATTGCCGAATTCCATTTCATTGCATTATTTCTTTACAGTTGTTATGGTGACAGGAATCAGCTGGTAACTGGTCTTGAAATAATGACTAATTGCTTAAACAAAATCTGTCTACTCTATACGCTCTCTCACACTCACACACACTCATTGAAGACTAAGGTGATCAAGGCCATCCTCCATGAGGACCCTGTTAAAATGGAGGACCTCGAGGGAGAGGAGGACACCAACTCGTCCCTTGTGCCTGCAGTGCTTGTGCCTCCAGTGCTTGTGCCTCCAGTGCTTGGGCCCTCTTCCAGCTCCTTGGAACGGTTAGTGCTGGTTAAGAGTACTGCAAACTTAAGGATACTGCACACAAGGATACAATATGTCAACATTTTAGTTGGCTGAACTGTTTTTTCACAGCTGTGTGACCAAGGTGATGGGGCAATAAGTTGCCAAGAGGGGAAGATCCTCAAGGGGCAGAAGCCCCTGTGCAGCATTAACTGCCCCAGACAATATTGTTGCCCCCCTCCAACCTCAGTGCAGAGGGTACGTCACCTGGACCACCACATCACCACAGCATTGCCCATGCATTACATACACATGCAAATCTATCTTTGGTCGTGTTTGTTTGACATACTGGCACCTGGACTGTACTCAGTCAGCCTCAGTCATGAGATTTTATCATTCTATCATCCATCGCTCCGAGTTGAACATGAGTTGACATGACTTCGTCTCCTTCTCCCTGCAGGCTGCCCAACCTTGGGCAGACCTGCTACCTGAATGCCACTCTGCAGTGTCTACTCCACCTGCAGCCACTCTGCACTCAGCTGCTGGTGCAGGAGGAGGTGTAGAGGATGGAGCCGGAGGCACTGCTGCTCAGGTAGGAACAGCTCTCTCTCTCTCTCGCACACACACATTCACTATTCAGACTGCTCCACGTCCTGCTCAAATACTTAATAGACCTAAAGACATGATGAAAGTAGGATTAAAAACGACTCACTTCCTCTTTGTCCTTTACTTACCTCGTTTCTTCACTCTCCTCTTTTTCCACCTCTCCCCCCATTTCTATTCCCATTTCTCCTTCTCTTCTCATCTCTGTGTCTCTTTCTCTTGTAGTTCGTTTGTAGGACTAGTTCTGCTCAGAGGGTCCTGTGAAATGGACATGAAGGCAGCTGTACTACTGGAGCTCAAGGACCAAATCTCCCTACACAACCAGGAGTTTGAGGGGAACTCACAGAACGTGAGAACCTAAGGCATATACACGGACAGGCACATACGATGACTTGGCAATGTCCACACATGCACAAACCATACATATGTGCACGCTACAGTTATTCGTTTATCAAACCCAGGATCATGGTGTGGTTAGACCAGCTGTGAAAGATGATCAATGCTGCCTCTAATTATTTTGCGTATGGGACATGTATGGATATTCATCTGTTTGTGTGTTTATTTCTGCATATATGAGTAGGACGCCCATGAGTTCCTTTCAGAGTGTCTGCAGCGGCTTAGGGTCATTGGCCAGGCACTGGCCATGGGCGACATGGCCTACCAGTGTCCAGTGGAGACTCTGCTCTCCTTCCAGCTCCGGTATATAAGAGCCTGCCAGAGGTCAGTGCTGTTTATAAAGAGTTGACGCATAAATACAAGTTCCCAGATAATTGTGCTCCTCAGTGATACTTTGCTCATCTTTTCTGCCATGTGTTTGTGTGTGTGTTTGTGCATGTATATTGAGCAGCTGTGGAGTTGAGAGCACGAGGGATGAGGTTAATACTATGCTCTCCCTCGACCTGGTTGAAGAGGGATCGATAAGAGACAGCCTCCAGCTCTTTTTCACTGTATGTATTACCAACACACTTATTATTCTTAAACAGTGCACACACACACACACACACACACACAGACACACACACACACACACACCTAACACTTGTTTTTTTTATATCCACAGGAATCAAATGTGGAGTTCCGGTGTGAATGCTGTGAGGGTCAGGTGTCAACCCTGAGGTGTCATTTCCACACTCTGCCTCAGTGAGTCTGAAACCTTCACTGTGTTTCACTCCCTTATGAACGTTTATTTTTTTGATACAGGACAGTTCCGACCTTCTTTATCAGAACCTTCACTGCTAACCCAGACCGCTTTAGGCGGTTTACCACATTCATTAACCAATACGATTTCACACCAACTTTAATCACAACTTCATGCATTTTTTTCATGTCATTTTTTCTCCCCTGTTTTTCTGTTCTTTCTCCTCTCCTCCTTCTCTTGTTTCCCCTTCTCTCTTCTCCCTTTCATACGTGTCTATCTGTAGGGTGTTGATCCTCCACCTCAAGAGGTTCTGTCCCCTGACCCTCACCAAACAGCACCATGCGCTCACATTGGACCCCATTCTGGACCTAAGGACACTAGGGGAAAGGTGAAGATGCATATAATGTAGACGCACGCACGCACGCACACACACACACACACACACACACACACACACACACACACACAGGAGTACACTAATATACACACACAGAAACACCAAGACACTAATTATTGTGTTTAAACAGAACTGAAGATGTCCTTAGGACGCCTTCTCCAACCAGAGGTACGTCATTTCACTTCAGTCCCATCCTGCTCATTATAGCTTTTATGGTCTCAGTAGACAAATTATAACATCAGTAGTTGACTCAAAGTATTAGCAGTTGTCATACCTTTTGACAAGCATTTCATGTCTATGATTATTCTGTGACACATGCTAGTTGAGTACAGTTTCACATTGAGTAGTTTGAGTGCTGGCTGCTGTGTAGATGAAGCTCATCCTTCAACTCTTTGCTCAGCAGTGTCCAGCATAGGCGGAGAGACAGGGACAGAGAGCCTGGTGAGAGACAGGGAGGGAGACACAGGCACTGAGTTGACATGGCAAATTATTGACCTGCATAAAGGCTGTTTGATCTTGTGGAAATTAATGCTATGTGAATGTGTGTGTGTTTTCCAAGTGTAGCCTACAAGTATTTTAGGTGGAAAAGTGTGTGTGTTTGCAACATGTATTAATTAGAAACTTCAAATGGTCCTTTCAGGAAGGAGAGGGACATTATTCCTTAATAAATGTCCTTAGCCACATTGGCTCAGGTACCACCAGCGGTAAGAGAAACACACATGCACATGCAGAGAGCGAGAGATAATATTGATGGGTAAATGTCAAGAAAGGCAGGCATGTCTGACCTCCCTGTTCCCTATGATTGGACGATGGCAGGCCACTACATAGCCGACTGTGAGGAACAGCCAGGCCAGTGGGTCTCATACAGTGACCACACTGTCAAAGTAGGATATGAGGAGGCCATCCTCAAAAACAGGGAGAAGATGGCCTACATACTTTTTTACATCAAAAAGGTGACACAGGCTAATAGAGTACCGTTTCACATTGAGTAGTTTGAGTGCTGCCTGCTGTGTAGATGAAGCTCATCCTTCAACTCTTTGCTCAGCAGTAGCTCAGCAGTGTTCAGCATAGGTGGAGAGACAGGGACAGAGACCCTGGTGAGAGACGGGGACTCAGACCCTGGTGAGAGACGGGGACTCAGACCCTGGTGAGAGACGGAACGGAGAGCCTGGTGAGAGACAGAACAGAGAGCCTGGTGAGAGACGGGGAGGGGGACTCAGACAATCAGTGGACAAATTATTGACATGCATAAGAACATAAGGGTTGTTTGTAGGGCTGTAACGATACACCAACTCACGATTCGATTCGTATCACGATTCTTGACCCACGGTTCGATACACCCCACGATATTATTATTATTATTATTATTTTTTTTTTTACCTCGCGATTTTTAAAATATATTTTCTAATTCACATTAGAATAAGTATGAGCTATAAAAAAATTAAGAAACTTTTTATAACCAAATATTGAGGTTTTTATTACTCAAAGCAATGCTGTTGAAAAACAACAAACTTCTGAAAAAGTAGGCTTGAACATAGCCTAAAAATATGAGGGAAACAACACATACCGTAAATCCTCAAATAAAGGCCGGGATTCAATTAGAAGCCGGGCTTCAGATAGTAGCCGGGGTCGTGGTCCATACGGACAAATAAAGGCCGGGCCCCGAATACTTGCCGGGGGTAAAATAAAGTAGCCTACCGGTATATAGGCTAGGTGCACGAAATACTCAGTGTGGGCAGTTTGTTTCCTGTTTAGCCAGGTGTATTTGAACCTGCCGCTATTCTGAATGTAATTAGCGTCTACACGGACCTGGTTAGGTGTTGCACCTAGTGAATCAGCATTACGATAAAGAAGGACTTGTAGACACTAATTACATTCAGAATAGTGGCAGGTTCAAACACACCTGGCTAAACAGGAAACAAACAGCCCACACTAAGTATTTCGTGCACCTAGCCTATTACTGTAGCCTACCAGCATCAGTCCGTCGGCTCAAAGTAGGCATCACAATTTAATTGAATGCATTTCAGAAATACATGTTCTCCTCATGTCTAATATTATATTATATAATATTGTTGGCTAATCTCATGGGCTGTTTGCAATAAAAAAAGAAATTTCCCCACGTAGGACTACTAGGCGAATGTTTAGCCTAAATGCACGTATCATATAGCCTACTGTTGTTTATCTGTAACGTTTTAGTTGGCTAGGTTACTTTTTCCAGAAGGGATCATAAAGCAGTAGTACACTTACGTAACTTTGATATTAAATTCAAAGAGATGGTGTATGCTGATTGCTGAAGAACATTCGGGAGAAAAAGCAGCAAAGAAGTTTGACATTGACCCGAGACGAATGCGATAGGCAACGACTAGCAGGTGGAGGTAGAAAGAAAGTTAGGCTGGATATCAAACCAGCTCGTTGAATAAATGTTTTCAGTCCGCCATAAGCATAATAGAGTGTCTAGAAAAATGATTAAATTCAAGGCTTTGGAAATCTTTTCCTCCGTGACTGACAGTGGAGACCATAACTCCGATGTTTATTTTTTACGTTGACACCCCGACCTAAAGCGCTACGCGATGTGCAGGAAGTGTTGAACGCATATGCAATGAATTATATTAACCTACTGCAATTATGCCCATTATTTAAATAATACAATTCTATAACAGAAGATAAGTAAGAAATAAAGGCCTGCCCCTAATACAAGCCTGCCCCAAATAAAGGCCGGTGCGCTTTCACGTGACCGCTGAGGGCATGTCGCGGTTCTGCCTCCTCGCATCGCGATGCAGGTTCGTGGCCCAGAGTGTCGCGATTTCTCGGTTCGATCCAATATCGTTACAGCCCTAGTTGTTTGATATTGTGGGAATGAATGCTTGGTGAATGTGTGTGTTTTTTCTAAATTAACAAGTAACTCATTTAGGAGTTGGTGTAATAGTGGGTGTGTTTGCATCGTGTATTAATAAGAAACTGCAAATTGTCCTTTCAGGAAGGAAAGGGACATTAACTACGGAATAATGTTCTCAGCCACATTGCCTCAGATACCACCAGCGGTAAGACGCGCACGCACACACACACACACACACACACACATGCAGAGAGATAGAGAGAATATTGAGTATGTAAATGTTAAAGAAGTGCAGGCATGTCTGACCCTGTTTCTTATGATTGGACGATGGCAGGCCACTACATAGCCGACTGTGAGGAACAGCCAGGCCAGTGGGTCTCATACAGTGACCACTGTGTCACAGTGAGATCTGAGGAGGCCGTCCTCAAAGACAGGGAGGAGATGGCCTACATTCTTTTTTTACATCAAAAAGGTAAATTACATCAGCCACAGCTTAACACTTACATCTGTAGACACATCCTCTCCAATATTCTAATAATGACATTTTTTTTAAACATTTCCCTCCTATGTCGGTTTTCAGTAGTCCCTCACACACTGTTTTTAATGTCTATTAAGCCTCTACCTAACACCTGCCTACTGCATAATGGTTCCTACAGAAGAGACACATGGTAACCTAGTGAAAAGAGTGTGAAAACAATTTCTGTGTTTTTTCACTTTGTGTTTTATAATTTTTAGTGATGCGGATTACCCCCCTCCCCACCCCGTCTGCCTTCTGCCCTCCCCCATCATCATCATCATCAGGGGTAAAAGATGTCAGCACCACTCCAGCAAGCAATGGGTGACCCATCCATAAAGGTCAAATAAAATTGTATTACACCAACATCAATGTCTACTGGAGAGTGCCTTCACTTTATTGTGCACATCATTGGCATCTTAAGCAACAGATTTGTAAGGCTAGATTGAAACGCAACCTGGACGGTTTTACCAAAACATCCCCACCTACAGCCTGAGGTTTTTTATATTCTCAGGTAAATGGAAGGTGCTAAAGATCATTTCAGCAGGATCAGGAGTGCCCTTCACAAGAAAACAAAATGACACATTCCTCTACACATAGGAATGTGAGACACGGTCACATCACGGTTTATCTTGGAAGGGTAATTGATATAAATTGATTTAACAAAACCCAGACAATTGTTTACATTTCTTTTTGAGAAGATTAGTGGCCAATGAAGTCATACATAGAGGTGTTGTTCTACAGCCTGCCACCAAGAGGGGATAAAGACCAGGGGCCGTATTCACAAAGCCTTTTATCTTACCACTAGGAGTGCTCCTAACTCGCGCTAAAACCTTTTACGTAGGAGTAATTTCTTAAAAGTGATTCACAACGGCTCTGAGACCTACTCATACTAAGGATAATACCAACTCCTAAGCTTAAGATAAAAACTCCGTTGCTATGGATGACGTCGCTTCTCATGCACGAGTTTAGAAGGGGTGAGGACGGTGATTGGTTGTTGACAGGCTCTCTCATTAAAAACTCAGTCCTAACATCCCCCTAACGATCCCACTAAATAAACAGAAAATAAGAGAATAACCTAGGCTTCAAATGAAGTCATATTAAATAGTTATGGACAGTGCACTTAGCAGAATGCACACGCATGATGACAAGTTTGTGCATCCAACGAGAATGACGCTTTGCACGTTAAGAGAAAGAGAAATTGCCGAAAAAAACACGGAAATTGCATGAAATCAAAGAAGTAATAATTAAAGCACCCTGCAAACTATGCGTGAGGCATGGGAGGACATATGTCTTAACATAAATGCTTCATTCCCTGCCGTGTGTCGCTCTGTCGATGACTGCGAGAAGCGGTGGTATGCGCTCCAGTCACAATGTAGGATGGAGATTGCGGAGTGGACTTTAAAAGAGCCGTCGCGGCTACAGGTATTGTGTCACCAAAATAGGCCTCATGCGTATACTTGCCTGTTGTAGTTCAACTGTGCTCCCGGTTGTGGATTGAGGAAGGGTGTCAAAAGCCATGTCTTGCATGGATGGCCACTGTCACCCAACAAGTGGCATCAAGCAGGTACATGGTGCCGCTCAAAAAGCTGGCGCAGACCGCGCTCTCCATTAAAATGCGCGAATCGTGAGTAGATCCAGGCCACTTCGCAACAATATCCATGATTGTGAAATTTGGATCAAACACTATCTGTGTATTAATTGAATGTACCTTTTTGCGGTTTACAAAGACGTCCTCATCTCTGGATGGAGCAATTATTTTAATGTGTGTTCCATCGATGGCACCCACGACACCGGGCATTCCTGCAAACGCCAAAAATCGCCAACAATCGTAATGTTATCAAACATTTAACTTCCGGACTGATTGGGTTGTTTCGGATAGTTGGAGACGTGATTGCATCCCGCACTAATTCTAGTAAAATGTTGATGCCTTCACGGTTTAAACGATATCTTCTCAACAATTCAGAGTCGTTCATTGTCTCCAACACGTTACGTCTGGCTTCAGCCATTTTAAGACTTTTTGTGAATAGGTCTTAGTGACTTAGGAGTCCTCATGAGGAGTTTTAAGCTGTCCTAGACTTAGGTGCTACTTTTAGGGATAAAATATTTTGTGAATTGCTCTTAGTAAAAAAAAATAGGAGTCCTAAATTTAAGACTGACACGCCCATTATTTTTAGGAGTTTCTCCTAAATTCGCCACTTATGAGCTACTTTTAGCCCTAAGATTCTTTGTGAATACGGCCCCAGCTTTACAGTAGTTGTTTAAATATACTGACCAGACTTTACATTACGAGCAGTATCACTAACAGATAGAAATTGGACTGATGGAGAGGTGCTATGGCAACAAAACCACGAGCCCAGGCCATAAAGCGGAATGGCAATCAGCAAGCGCTGCCTGGAAAGAGGAAGAGAATATTGTTAGTGTAATGCTGCTTATGCTTCAACTCTGTCAGAAAACAGTACAAAATGTGTGTGTACTGTGTTGTCAGCTTTATAGAGATTATGTTAGTCACTCTTGATTATAATTATGCACAACATCTTACAAAATGTGCAGTATAATGCCAAGAAAAGAGTGACTCCAAAAGCAGAAGCACAGGGAACTGCAGCAAGCAGCTCAGGGTAGCAGCGCTCTTTTATCTTGGATCAGGCCATCAACTAGTAAAACAAATTAGGGAGAATCCGTTACCCTACCTGGTCCAGAGGAGCTCATGATAATTTAAGTTAGTTTGTTAACAGAACAAAAATAAGTGTATAAATTGAAAATATCCTACTATGTTTTCATTTGTTCATTTATTATTTTTAATTTCATAAATCATTTCTGCAATGGGTGCCCTTTTTTGAGTTTGAGCACCTGCCCCCAAAATGTCTGTGCACGTGCCTGCTGACACACAAATGATATGGTCTGTTATACTTATAAAAAGAAACAAAGTATACTACCGAGGATCAACGGGCACCGAACTCAGGATGTCGCAGGGAGCAGCTACCACACGCCAACAGCAAGCAGTGTATAATGAGTGGGTGAGTAGCAAGTCGGACAAGCAGGCGTTGATACACAGAGCAAGGCCCCGAGCATACCTGCATGCAGTGTATAATGAACATACGATCTGGCTCAGAGAAGTGAATCGGAGACGGTCAGGGAGCGAGGACGTAACCAAACTAGAATTAGCCACAGGCGGAGCGAAGTTCCACATGCAATCAGAGGCGTAGCGCACGATGCGAGTCGCCTCACCTGGCGCATTGCCTACTATAAACGTGGTTGAGACTCTTAAAGCTCTTACTCATTCTCACAGAGACAAAACAAATAGCTACACGGTCAAGCAATGTCATTTATTTCCTAAAATACGTTTTACGAATCCAACTTACATTACCACTGCACACTCACAACCTTACAGATAGTGTATAGAAGTTGTACTAGCTAAAGTACTCACCGTTTAACAATACAACTCCCACAAGTTGACAACATTGATAACATGACGCAAATGACAACATTGGCGCACACATGTGACATCGCACAGGGGGTTGTGGTCAGAATTACACATGAACTTCCCCAAAAATCAAGAGGTCAAAAAAATTAGATTAGATAAGATTCAACTTTATTGTCAATGCAGAGTACAAGAACTGAGACAACGGATTCTTACCAGAAGTGCAGATAGCAGAAGAGTGCAGAGTATTCTGCATACAGGGGCGGAGAGGCCATTGGGAGCACCGGGATTTCTCCTGGTCGGCCGGTAGGCCAATAATCTCTCGAGAACCAGCCTGCAGGCCGGCCTTCGCAGCCGTCGCATCAAATTCATGAGCGGCCCATTTGAATATACGTGAAATCCTGGTCCCGGGAAAATCTCTAAATTCTCCGAGAGTTACATGATGAAGCAGTCCAACCACTATTTATAGCACTACTTGTCTCTGTACATCACACCTATGGTGTGTGTCAAACTCACTCCCATCAATCCAACCTTCTGATTTTTGTTTAGCCTCATATATTGATGTAATTCTTTTTATTCAGACGCTCCATTACTTTCATGACCACAAATATAAATTGGCCAGCGATTTAATTCGGTTTTTTTTTTTGTTGAATGTAGAATAGTCGGTGCAAAGCATCATGGGAAATGCGTATCGTTCTGCCTTTATCAAGTGAACCTAGGGAGATAAATTAGCGGCTATCAGGGAGAGATAGCAGGTGAAGCGGGCCTGATGGAGGGACATAAGAGAAAGGAGAAAGGAGGGGGCAAAAAGGCCAGACTGAAAAAGAGGCGGATGCTGGAGGAAAGTGCATCAAAATGTACAAGAATTACGGATTTATTCAACCAGCCGTCAACTAGGTGCGAGTGAGTTGACATGACACATTGTTGCGAATTAGCATAACATTTGAGCCAATACGGGACGCGATTTGTTCCGTATTTCCATAAGTATATACAAATACACTGTCACTGTCGTGTCTGTCACCCACACATCAACTATAAATCTAACAATAATGATCAAAAGCCGCCCGTTTGTTTCTGTAGTTGATATATGGGAGGTGGAGAGGATGCGGGTTGGGCCAGTTGTGGGCACGTTGTGGGCACGTTATGGGCCGGTGGTGGGCCGGTGCAGTCAGAATTGTCCCGGTGGATTTTTGTGTCCCACTCCGCCCCTGTCTGCATATGTATAGTGGTAATATAAAAAATAAATAGATGGGATATATACAGTATGACAGTACAAGATATATGGGGTATGACCAGTAGTAACATTTGCAGCAATAGTTGGTGATAGAGATGATTTCCAAAACACTATTATATTCTAAGGTCATTAATAATCAAGTGCCTTGTATTAATATATTCCTTGTATGAATCATGTGCTTATGAAAGCAGGAGCATGTCTTTTCTCTCTGTGTGTGTAACTAGAATATTAGGTGCCACTAAGTCTGCATATGAACAAGAGCATGTTTAGACCAGAGGAGATAAGAAAGGAACTGTGCTTCTTCCGACCTTGTGCAAAACTGCCATCCTTGGACAGGGAGCCTCGGACGTGAGAAATCCACCACGTGATCATCCCTGCTGAAAGCTAAACTTCTGACTATATAAACTTTGTGCGATGAGTTTATCAGGGCCTTCACTGTCAGCCTCGGCTGGGAGGGGACCCCGATTGCAATTGTCTCTGTTTGTTTGTCTAATAAATATACTTTCATGCAGCTCCGGAGTCCTGAACTAACTAGGGTGATTTTTCACCTATCAGTTGGCCATTAGTGCAGATATGATATAGGTATATGCAATGAGCAGATGCAGTACAGGTGAAGGTAGCAATAGAAGTTATGAATATGAGGTAAGAGGCATGATATGATATAAATACAATGCATAGGGACAACAATTTTAAATAAGTAGATGTAGATATGAATACACTAGAACACCTCAGCAATAATACAATGGCAGTAAAAGGAATGTAGTAAAAAAAAAAGTGTTTTATTAAAATGAATGAATGAATACTCTAAACACCTCAGCAATAATACAATGGCAGTTAAAGGGATGTAGTAAAAAGTGTTTTATTAAAATTAATTCTAAAGACACTAAATTGAATCTAGTTTTAGAGGTGCTCAGACTTTGTACAAAAACACATTGTACATATTTTGGAAGTTTTCTTTTTTAATCTGAACCTTGTAAACAGAGGTGTGCTCCACATAGGTGAGTTTAGCATTCAGAAACTGTGTGGTTTCTATACAATAATAAGTAACTTAGAAAGTGACACTATTCTTCACCTACAGCACTATGCATATTGATGACAGCATCTCAGTCAAAGGTAAACAGTCTGGGACACCTCAAGACAATGGCCAGGGTGATTTATAGCCTGGCCATTACCAGCCTGTGACTCCATTTCATTCCGTCTTTCAGTCTGGCAAAACCCAATGCATTTTCAAAACAAGCCCTGTGAGAAGTTCGGCACATGCGCAGAACACATGGAACGTAGCACATGGATATGGATGTGGATGTCCCCGCCCCGTCCCGCAGGCTGCATCCAGTCATTATTGGATGGGCGGGTGCTTAGCTTAGCAAAGATATATTTTTTCATAGCCTGTTTTGGTCACATTCACTAAGGGTGCCAATAATTGCGGAGGGCACTGTAGGTGAGTTTACGGTGCAGATCCATTCAAGCGATCTGAGCGACGCGATCAAATTCCATTGCTTTGAGTGGGGGTGGTGTAGCGTGTGGAAATAGACTGGACTAGTGATTTTTCAAACCGTCAAAGACGAGAAAAATCGCTCCTCATTTGCATAAGTTTGAGCATGTTCGAATTTTCATCAGGCGCGTCGCTCAGATCGCTTGTCTACGTCACAATGGAGCTGGCTCCCGTTGAAATGCATGGGGTCGCCCAGATCGCGTCGCCCAGATCGCTTGTATGGATCTGCACCGTTAGCATTCAGAAACTGTTTTGAGCGACTCGCTTCGTGCGCTACGCCTCTGATTGCATACTTACCTGACAGGCGAGCGAACTGGTGGGCTTGAGTTGTGTAACGGGTACAAATATGTGCTGCGCCTTCAAGCCGCGAGAGTTCGCGTGCACGAGCGAAGGAGCCGTTAGAGAAGAGTAGAGAAAAAGAAGAGAGAAGTTGAGTTGGAAGACGGAGTTGTTCAGAGTCACGATTATAGTTAAGCCATATGTATTAGTTAAATCAAATGCTTAGTGTTTAGACCCGTTGACGTTGCTAGGACCGGGACGTGTTTACTTTGACGGTGCCAGTGCCAAAGTTGGGCAGCACTTAGGTTAAGTAAGTTACGTTTTGCCGTGAGCGACAACACCCGATAGACTAGCGCAGGAGGCTAGCCATCAACACTCGACGCTTCGCCTGCTAGCTACTTCCCCGAGGAGATTCCGCTGTGAAAGCCATTAGTGAGTTCAGCCTGCCATCCATCGGCATCCCAGACGTGATCTCTTGACCGGTATCTTTACACCACACCATCACATACACTGACTCCTCACACACAGGTTGAACAGTCCGAACGAACTAACGCTGCCCTTGTGCTCACACACACACACACTCAGAGACAAACGTTCGCATCTCACTGGAAGGGACATCAGACTGCGTGCATTCCGTGACACACACACACACACACACACACACACACACACACACACGCGGACCCAATACGAATACCATATTGTGGAGTGCTATTTTAATTGTATGTTGTATATATATATATATATATGACGTATGCCGGTCTTAGAGTAGTTATTATTGTCGATCTAGTTTGTTAGCTTTTGTTTTTTAACTATCAGAGTGAAGTTTGTGGTATATCAATTATTAATTCAGTGTTGTAGATTACTACACACTAAGAGTGTTTGTTTTTAACTGTAAAAGTGAAGGTTGTGTATTAATTATTAATTCCGTGTTGCTGATGAGTGTTTGTTTTTAACTGTAAGAGAGAAATTTGTGTAACAATTATTAATTCTGTGTTGCTGATTACTACACACTGAGAGGGTTTGTTTTTAATGATTAATTCTGTGTTGCTGATTACTACACACTGAGAGGGTTTGTTTTTAATTATTAATTCTGTGTTGCTGATTACTACACCCTAAGAGTGGTTGTTTTAACTATTAATTATCAATTCTGTGTTGCTGCTTACTACATACTAAAAGATTATTTGTGTTTTTAAACTGTCCATTTCTAATTCAGTGTTGTGGGTTACTTACCTGGGGGTAGGGGCGCCTCATCTGTTCAGCTGGCTTTAGGTAGAGTGGGGTTTGTGTCAGGTCAGTGTAGTGCCTTACTTCAAGCTCTGCATATTGCATACACGGTAAGTGGGGAGGGGCACTAGACATCTCCCTGCAGCCTGAAGTTAAACCCTATCTCAAGGGCCGGTGCCTAGCCTGGGCTGCTAAACAGACAACAACCTGTTTGTTCACACAGACAACGAGGTCACAGGCATTGGGTGTGGAGGACCTAGATCCTGTCCCACTCAGTTCCCCTCAGCTAAGTGTCAGAATATTACCCCTACAAGGCGGCGGCAATTCTCCCGACCGCTACAGTTGGTAGCAACAGGTCAACAGCCGCATGTCCAGATGGCACCTTGTTGCCCTTTTATAGGGTCTGGACAGATGAATAGTCTGAATTATCTACGTTTAGAGTAGACAGGGCGGGGAGAAGTAAACACGCGGTGCCGTGACGTCAAATTGACCCATCCTGTTACATTATGCATAATTTGTCATGGTATTCACGTGTGCAGGTTGAGGAACTATCACACTGAAGTTGATCTAAAGTTGGTTGGAAAATCGACAGACGCAAGTCTGTAATAGCCTACGGTTTTTGAATGTCGAATTACGAATATTAAACGTAGGCCTACTTAACCACGGTGATCCTGACCACGTCAAACCGAAGCTGAATGTGTTTTTGAAGGCTTGGGACTGACGGCATAGCTATTATTTAGTTCCCACCGACTAATACTGCCATCCTAGAGGTAGGTTTTGGACAGGCCATTTTTTGTGTTATTGCGTAAATGATTTGTTGTTGGTTGTTAAATAATAATAATTATTTGCCGGTGACTGCCGAGTAGTAGGCTACTAAGCCCATTCGGGCAACCCCTTTTGGCTACAGTCAACAGTGTCAGCTAGTTTTGCATACTGTGATAAAGCAACAGTAGTTTCCAGCAAGAGGGACTATTTCTCAAATGAATAAATGTCGTGAATATTGAACCATCTCTTTTGTTCAACCACAATCAAGAACACTTGCATCTTCTATCGGCCGAGTAGTAGGCTATTTAGCCCATTCGAGCAACCCCTTTTAGCTACAGTGGGTAAAGCAACGGTAGTTTCGAACTTCCAGCGGGAGGGACTATTTCTCGACATAACATTCTTGATCTAACTCTTAAACTTTGAAAATGAATACATCTCTTGAATATTGAACCGTCTCCACTTTTGTTCAGGTGAAAGGCAACCAACACCAGAGGAACAATTTATCATGAATAACAGTCAGAACACGGAAGCTACTTCTGGACGCCAGCAGGGACACAATTATGACTGTCAAACGAACAAGACAGAGTGAGTAAAACACAGCCAATACACAGCACATACAGGCAGACTATTTTTAGCCTGATCAAAAATATCGAAATTGGTTCAGTATTGAGTACTTTAGTACGTTATAACCTGTGTTCCAGTTTAACAGGTGGCCATGTTGTCTGGTGAGATTTGTATGTCTAGTGACCGAAGTCCATTTCTCGAACGCCAGATGTTGTCGTTCGCAGATTTGTAATTTTCGCTAAAAGCAGGCCTACCTGTGTGCCTGTGTCAGTGACGAGAAAATGATGAAGACCTTGTCGAAAAAAAATCATAAACATCACCAGTTAATGTAAAATGCATCCGTGTCAATATAATCTACAGACAACAATACAAAACATACGGGCCAAAAATGTAATAATGAAGTCCTTCAAAGAGATGCGTCTTGTGATGTTAATCTCAGATGGCTGATTTCCTGGCCACTGATCTGCATAACAACGCCATGTTTACACTCATTGTACTGATCTCTCTATTGTGTTCTGCTCCCTGATCGCTAACAAAGATTATTAGTCAGCCAAACTCCTTTTACGAGCCAGGAAGATGAGCCGTTTTTGCTCATTTATTCATCCGACTACATTAAACAGAGTGAAACTAGAAAAACAAACAGAAAAAAGAAGAAAAAGTGCTCAATTACAAAGACGTTACAATACACGAACAGAACTGACAATAATTCGCTAACATGCTAACCATAAGTCATTTTTCCATCAGATTTTCAAGCGAATTAAATCTTAAAGCGAATTAATTTTTAGCGACATAAGAAGCGCCTAAACGGTTTTCCATCGACAGAATGATTGTAGCGAATTAAAATTGTGTCACAATGCCCCGTGTTGAAGCACATTTTTCTGACCCACTAGATGATTTTCCATCAACGATGTAGCGAAATAGAACCTTCTGGGACGGTTACAGCAGCGCAGGGAGGGACCGATGTTCGCGAGCCTCTAGGCTCTTTTTTGCTGCACTTCGATACGTACAGTGATTTAAATTAAACTTTCTTAACACTAATGTTGAACTCCATACTAGCCCGAATTCATATTTCACTCAACCAGGAGTGATGAGTAAGACTGAGGTCGATTCGTTGTCAGCGCAAGCTATTGCTTGATCTCATACTTTTATAGATGTTTCCTGATCGAGTATAGCCTACTTCATACGAGTATTTATAATGGAGAACCGAATGGCCAGCCTACAATGTTTAATGGTAATATGTCAGCTGATCACAGCTATCATAGTATTGAGGCGAAGGATGAGGGCAAGAAGGGTGGAACTGCTGAGCCTGGTCGAGGCCTGCCTGGCGTTACCTCGGCGCCCATCGCCGCAGATGTGGCAGCGACATCGCTCAAGTGCAGCGGCGGAGTTTGCGGGAGGGCAGGGGTGGCTGAAACGAGTAATTGCATTGGTTCAAAAATGTGTGGAATAATTAAGTCTGGCATGGTTTAATATCTCCGCTTTTAAATTGTCTGACTTAGGAAGTAAAATGCCAGACAGTTGTTTCTCGAATGGCTGTTCAAATCGGCGAGGAGACAAGCCCTGATTGTGTGTTTATCGCATTTAAAACTCACCTACGTTAACGTCACGTCATCTGGGTCAACGTTTTCTCAGACCGTAAAGTAGCTACTTTTGGAGCTGACAATAAAAGCAGTAACCCTGTTTTTCTCGCCTCATTTATCAGAATAACTTACTCAAACGGGAATAAATCAAGAAATAAAGTCGAGAAACAAAGCATCAACATGATTTAAAAAATTGGTTTACCCGGCTTCTGCTCTGATATTAAGTAAGTAGGCTACCTAAGCAAGTAGGCTAGGCTACGGTATGTTGGCATCCAACTGGTAATACTACAATGCCAGTAGAAAATATATGGGAAGATAATTTCATTTAAAGGCAAACGTTTGTCTGCCACTATGACAGGGGCATTGCACGTCCACGTTTCCAGTGCAACTCATATAGTTCACGTCCTGCTTTTGAAACAGCGTTCTCTCAGCAGGATCCCCTGAGGATACCATGCCACGGGACATAGCCAGACCGTAGCCTACCTTATGCTCATGAAGGCAGCGTTCTCACTTCACCACCACACCACTAGGCTAGAGCCAACCGCATAGTAGATCAATTTGACAGGTCATAAAGTCAGAAGAAGTCTTGTGCTTTTAGCTTAACGTGCTTTTGAGATAAATACATCTACAATAAACATGGTAGGACAATGGCTTTTTTAATTTCTGCCAGATGCATTTTCCTTGTGTTCAAGTTTAAGATGACGGCATGCATGTGTATGTCGTCTTCAAATTAGTTATTAGCCTGTTTGAGACTGTGATGGCAAGCGCCCTGCTCTGTTTGGTGGTGAGTAAGTGAGCCTCCTCGCGAGCCTGCAGACAGACGGTGATAGCTTCCATAATCAGCTGCTGGATATAACAGTAGCTCCGCCAGCTATAACTAGCTAGTGAACTCTAGCTTACAACGTTTACCTACTCACTTGAGCTGCAAATCTCTACCATGCTACAGTATAATTTGCACCTATCTCGGCAGATATCTTTTAAATGTTTATTTTTGTGCCATATTTTAAATCTAAATTAGTTAATTTCTCTTCCTAAAACCCACTAGAGGACACTAGTTTAACTCTCGTTGTCAATGCGCATGCCCGACATTCTATATCGCTTCAACCGTTTTCCATTACTTTTATGTCGCTAGAACTTCCCCAAAACCACCTCTGCAGAGCGAATTAACTTAGTGCGACAAAATCGGCGTTAGAGCGATATAACCCTTTTTCCATCACATATGTCGCACTAACTTTTGATGCGCATCATTTTAAAACGCATTATCTTTTTGATGGAAAAAGGACTATAGTGAAGTTGCAGCGATTATAATAATCTAATTTGTAGCGAGTATAATAATCTAAAACATACCTAAAACACATCACAGATATAACAACTAAGTAATTAAGAAAAATAAACATATTAGAATTTGTAAGACTTACAAACATTGGCTTCTAAAGGATTCGTTACAGATGAAGATTCAATTTAAGACATTTGACAGTTGCAGTTTTTAGTTAGATCCCCAGCTTCCCGATCTCAGTGGGCGTCAAAATAAAAGTGCGTTACATAAACCATATCATGGGCAGAACACTCCCCGTCTGGCATTTAATGCCACTAAAGATTCAACAGTCCTCGCTTGACCTTTGACTTCCTTAGGCAGAAGCAGGACGACCTCAGTAACGGGCCTGAAGAATGTCTTTACTTTGTCTTGTGATGCAGTCTTTATTTCAACCTTTCTGACCTTTCCGTCACTGCTTGGAAAGGCGGCAGTGACCAGACCCATACGGTGCAAACCCATGCGAGGGGACTGACTCTCTTTCAGCAACACAACGTCTCCGGGCTGCAGGTCTCGGGTTGCTGTGCGCCATTTGCGCCTTGGCTGAAGAGTGTGGAGGTATTCATTTCTCCACCGCGTCCAGAACTCATTTGCCAGGGCCTGCACCTGTCTCCACTGACACTTGAACAAGTCCTTTTCAGTGAAAGTGCCGGCTGGAGCAGACACCCCTTGCTTTTGAGTCAACAGCATAGCAGGAGTCAGCAGCACTGGTGACGAGGGGTCAGAGGAGACTGGAACTAATGGCCTTGCGTTTATTATGGCACACACCTCTGCCATTAAGGTGCACAGCACTTTGTGAGTCAGGTCATTTTGCTTTCTTTGCAGGAGCATGGAGTCGAGTATCCTGCGGGCTACGCCGATCATGCGCTCCCACACGCCCCCCATGTGAGATGCATGTGGTGGGTTAAACTCCCACAAACAGCCGTTCTCGTGAAGGTGTTTCAAAGTGCTGACCTGGTTTGGGTCGTCTGGTCTCATGCCCAGTTCCGCACTGGCCCAGATGAAGTTTGTACCTCGATCTGATCTCAGTTGCTTTGCTGGTCCTCTCAGGGCAAAAAAACCTTCTCAAGGCATTGATGCAGCTGGGTGAGTCCATGCTTTCAATGAGCTCTATATGCACAGCCCTGGTGCACATGCATGTGAAAAGTATAGCCCACCGCTTACTATGAGCTGCACCGCCTCTGGTGCGTCGGGTGACCACGTTCCAGGGGCCAAACACATCCAGCCCTACGTATGTGAATGGCGGAGATGAGCTCAGACGTTCCGGGGGGAGGTCAGCCATCTTCTGGACCTCGAGCTTCCCTCTTAACTTGCGGCAGGTGACGCAGTGGTGGATGACTGAGCCTATCAGTGTCTTGCCTGCTCTCCCATGCCCACATCCACGGCTGAAGTGCCCTTGAGCAAGGCACCTAACCCCGATCACTGCTCCCCGGGCGCCGCCAATGGCAGCCCACTGCTCCGGGTTAGTGTTACTTCACTTCACTGTGTGTGTGTGTGCGTCACTTCCCTGGATGGGTTAAATGCAGAGGTTAATTTCAGAGTGTGTGTGTCTACACCACCTCTGCCATAGAGAGGACTTTCACTTTCACTTTCACTTTCAACGACCCACAGGCCGGCAGCCTTCACAGCACCCTCTGTGAAGTGTCGCCCTTGGTGCTGTACTTTTGTGTGGTGGTGGCTCACCATTAACCTGGTCACATGACATTTTGGGAGAATGATGGGGTTTCTCACCCCAGGCTCAACAGATGCATGTTTCAGACGGCCGCCAATTCTCAACAGGCCATCGCCCATGACAGGATCAAGGTTCAGGATTGTGCTTGACTTGGACATTGTTCTTTTTTGTTGTAGTGCTGCATACTCTTCTGGATAAGCATCCCTCTGGACAGACATGAGTACGACTCGTTTCGCCACATCTAGCTCCTCTGGAGTACGTGGTTTTTTGCACAGGTGCCATCTTTTACAAACATTTGGACAGTGTGACCTGAATGATGTGGCTTGGTGGATCAAGAAAGAGACAGCTCTCATCAAAGACTCCCAAGTGGAGAAGCGCTGGAACCGCTCAGAGGTGAGTTTACCTTCACTTAGGTGAGTGGCGAGCACTGTCAGCTGAGGCCTCAAGTCTGTGTCTGTTTCAGGATCTACTAACTGAAAGGGGCCATGAGTTTCAGGCTGGTGTGGCTTGTATAGGAACTCTGGTCCAGTTAACCATGTGGTGTTGGTGAGTTGTGACGCAGGCACTGACCTAGTGGCCAGATCAGCTGGATTTTGATCCGTAGGTACATAGTGCCACTGTTGAGGGGATGTGGTTTGTCGGATGCGGTGAACGCGGTTGTGCACATAAACAAAGAACCGCTTAGACTCGTTGTGTATATATCCCAAAACCACCTTGCTGTCACAGAAAAACTTCACAGCATCTGGCTTGTGGTCGAGCTCCTCCAGGATCAGTTTAGCCATTTCTACTGCCAACACAGCACCAAACAGCTCAAGGCGAGGGATAGTTGGTTCGGGTTGAGGAGCCAGCTTTGCTTTTCCAAGCACGAAGCCCACTCTACACTGCCCATCTTTTGTGATGACTCTCAGGTAAGCCACCGCGCCGATGGCCCAGCAAGAAGCATCTGAAAAAAGACACAGTTCAGTGTGGATGGTGGTAGAGAAGGACTGCTGTGTGTATGAGCGGGGGATATGGAGGCTGCTCAGATCTTGCAGTGATTTTCTCCATGTTTCCCACTTGTTCAGCTTGTCTGCAGGAAGTTTAGCGTCCCAGTCGTGGACCTCTGTGGAGAGTTCTCTCAGCAGTGCACGACCCTTGATGGTCACAGGTGCGGCGAAACCCAGCGGGTCAAAAAGACTGTTGACTGTGGATAGGACTCCACGACGGGTAAATGGTTTGCCGCTGACTGCAACCTTGAATGTAAAGGTGTCAGAGTCAATGTCCCAGCACAACCCCAGGCTTCTTTGCATTGGCAAAGCTCCGTCGTCCAGGACCAAGTCTTTCAGGCTTGCGGCCCGATCTTCAGGTGGGAAGGCTTGCATTACTGTGACACTGTTTGAGGCTATCTTATGCAGTTTGAGGTTTGCCTCTGCCAGCGATGCTTGAGTGCGCCTGAGTAGGTAGATGGCCTCAGACTCAGATGGCAGTGAGACGAGCCCGTCATCCACATAAAAGGGTCTCTCCACGAAGTGGCGTGAGTCAGATCCATACCTCTGTTCGCCCTCCTGGGCTGCTTTTCGAAGTCCATATATAGCCACCGCGGGCGACGGGCTATTGCCAAACACATGGACTCGCATGCGGTACTCTACCACCTCCTTCGTCAGGTCGTTATCCTTGTGCCAGAGAAATCTTAAGTAGTCTCTGTGATCTTCTCTCACATAGAAGCCATAGAACATTTGTTGGATGTCAGCTGTCAGTGCAATGAGTTCTTTTCTGAATCTGAGCAGTACTCCGAGGAGGGAGTTGTTTAAATCAGGGCCAGAGAGTAGGACACTATTGAGAGAGAGGCCGTCTTCTTGTGCACTCGAGTCAAACACAACTCTAATCTGACCTGGCTTTTGGGGGTGGTACACCCCGAAAATGGGTAAGAACCAACACTCTGCATTCTCATGGAGGGGGGCTGCTTGTTTTGCGTGTTTGTTTGCAAAGAGGTTTTCCATAAAACTAACAAACTGTTCTTTCATTTCAGGTTTTTTGTTCAGTGTGCACCGCAAGGAGTGGAGACGAGAGAGGGCCAGAGCACGGTTGTTTGGGAGGCGTGGCCTGGGTGACCTGAATGGCAGCGGAGCAATCCAGCTGTTTTGTTCATCTCTTTTGAATTCTTTTTGCATGACATTCAAGAATGTCTCATCTTCAAAAGACAGAGCGTGTTTGTTGTCATTGGCTGTTCTTATGAACACGTCAAGTCCAAGCTTGTCCTCAGGGCGCACGTTGACGACAGAGTGACTGGAGAGGTCATGTCTTTGCTCCCGGCCGTAGCTTGCCTTGTCTTTAACGTGTATGTGATTTTTACACAGTGTCAGGTACGATGGACGTCCGTTCTGCAGGACATTTGTCTTGAAGACAGCAACAGTGGGCTTGCGGACACTGTCAATGCAAACTTCCCCAACTATGACCCACCCCAAGTCCAAGCGCTGGGCAAAAGGTGCATTGTTAGGGCCATTAATCTGTTGTCTCACTTTATGAACGCGGATAAGGTCTCTCCCTAATAAAATGAGAATCTGTGCTTCAGGGTCAAGCTCTGGGATATGAGGAGCCACAGGCCTCAGGTGAGTGTGGGAAAGAGCAACCTCTGCTGTGGGGATTTCTGACCTGTTGCTCATGATTTCATTGCACTCAATAAGTGGGGGCAAATCCAGACACACTGGGCTGTCGACTGCTTCTATCTGGAATCCGACTGCTTTCCTCCCAGCCATTTCAGTGGTGCCAGCGCAGGTCCTCAGCAGGTAAGTTGCAGGGTTACCGTGGATGCCAAAGAGCCGGAAAAACTCAGACCTGGCCAGCGAGCGGTTGCTCTGGTCATCAATGATGGCGTACATCTTCACAGCACGTTCTCTTTCGCCTCGCGGGAAGACCTGCACCAGGCATATCTTTGCACAGGACCGAGCCGGGAGACCATCTCCGCAGACCTCTGTACACCTGGAAGTCACCTCTGAAGGAAAGCTGCGTTGCTGTTCTGTGTATGGCTCTGCCGCAGGAAACTCTGCTGGTGACAGGAAGGTGTCTGGATGCATGGTTGTGCAGTGTTCCTCACTTTCACACTCGTTGCATTTCAGTTTCACTGGACATTCCTTGGCCATGTGAACAGCAGAGCAGCACCTAAAACATCTTTTATATTCTTAAGTAACCTTTTTCGTTCTGTGAGCGGCTTCATTCTAAAACCTCTGCATCTTTCCAGAGGATGCGGCTTGTCATGAAGTGGACAGTTCTTAGTTTGGTCCCTTACTTCTCTCTCTGCTCTGTAAGTCAGGTGTGCATTGGCTGTGGCGGCCACGTCGGTTTTGTGGACAGATATGGCAGTCCTCTCACTCTCCTGTCTCCCTGCAGCCCTTTCGTTGCGGTGATGACTGTAGCTGTTGTTGGTCAGGATAAAGCTGGGGTCATTCCTGGCCTTTGCCCTCGCAGCAGACGAAGTCAACGAAGAAGGAGAATGGGGGGTAGCAGACTCTGTGATCAGTGTTTCCCCTACAATGATATTAGGGTGGCGCCCCGCCACCCCAACGGCCCCGCCCGCCCCCCTGGAAGCTCAAGTAAAAAAAAAAAAAAAACTGTTATACTGTTACTGTAAGATGTTATATTGACTGCTGTCATTAAAAGAAACACATGAACATCATCATTTTTTTTTTTTTTTTTTTATAAATATAGCGCCAGATCACAAAATAAGTCATTTAAGGTTACCTTTCCCATAAAACATGTAAAATTATACTTATTTTTAAGTAAAACTGCTTATCCTAACCCCTAATCCTGAAGTATAATTGTTGCATACTGTTACTGTAAGATGTTATATTGACTGCTGTCATTAAAAGAAACACATGAACATCATAATTCATTTAAGTGTTTGTGTCCGTGTCCGCCGCCACGCCCCTGCCGCCGTCCCCCTCCCCCCCCCCCCCCCCCCCAAGCTGTAAACCTAGGGGAAACACTGGTGATGTTTTTTATATCTTGAGCTAGTAGACAGCCATTTATCTTGTAGGTTCTGTGGCAGCTTTACGACGATGGGATTGATTCCTCGTGGTGTGTCGAGGTAACTGAGGCCAGGTAAGTACCCATCTGTTTGGGCTGAGAGCAGTTCCAGGAGCAGGTCACTAAGCTCTCTCAGCTTGGAGTTTTCTCTTGAACTGAGGCGAGGGAAACAGTCCAGCCGCTTGAATAGTGCACTCTCTATCACTTCTGGGGTGGCAGAGCACTCTTGAAGTCTTGTCCAAGACAACTGCAGTGCAGCTTGGGGATTAGAGACATACACTGCTCTGATTCTTTTAATATGGTCTGAGGACCCCTTTCCTAGCCATTTAATGAGCAGGTCTAGCTCTTCACTAGCTGTTAACTCTAGTAGCATTAAAAAGGGAGGACTGCCATGCTCTAAAACTTTCAGGCTGATCGTCAAATGTATTTAGCCCTGTAGTAACTAACTCCCTGCGGGCCAGATACTTAGCAAAGTCCATCATGTCAGGGGCCCGATTGACAGGAGGGCTAAGTGTGTCATTACCTGATGAATGGTCTTGGAAGACTACACGCTTGCCTAGGGAGCAGCCTTGCTGCTGACAGACTCTGGATGGAGAGTGGGAGTATGAGGTGGGGCATCGAGGTAAATAGGGCTGGTGCTCTGACTCAGGTAAGTACTCACTGTGCTGTGTGGCTGAATGAACAGATTGGGCATCGTGGGCAGATGTGGCGCTTAACACAGGAGTGTGCCTCGATGGTGATGACTGTTTGAGACTGAGAGGAGGAGATCTGTATGGAGGGGGAGCATTGGGGATGAGGATGGCCTGTGTATGCTGTGCCAGTGGTGCGATGGCACTCTTGCGACCGAGGATGTCATCATATTCCATTTCAGCTGCTGCCTCCAACACTTCAGCCTCTGCATTGGCAGCAGCCACTGCCTTTGCAAGCTCAAGGGCCTGCAGGTTCGCTTCCAGTGTAGCCTTTTCCATGTCCAGTCTAGCCTTTTGCTTCTTCATTTCTAGCTCCTGCTGTGAGAATGCTGCTCTGGCGCGCGATGCTTCAGCTATGCCTCTGGCTCTAGCTGCTGCTCCGGCTACTGAGCACTTGGAGGTAGACGAGTGCCTGGATCCGGACACTGACGGTGCCTTTTCCGCTGCTTGAGTCTCCATAACTTTAAATCTTCTTGATTGTAATGTTTTTTCACTGTACTGATCTCTCTATTGTGTTCTGCTCCCTGAGCGCTAACAAAGATTATCAGTCAGCCAAACTCCTTTTACGAGCCAGGAAGATGAGCCGTTTTTGCTCCTTTATTCATCCGACTACATTAAACAGAGTGAAACTAGAAAAACAAACAGAAAAAACAAGAAAAAGTGCTCAATTACAAAGACGTTACAATACACGAACAGAACTGACAATAATTCGCTAACATGCTAACCATAGTGAAGTTGCAGCGATTATAATAATCTAATTTGTAGCGAGTATAATAATCTAAAACATACCTAAAACACATCACAGATATAACAACTAAGTAATTAAGAAAAATAAACATACTAGAATTTGTAAGACTTACAAACATTGGCTTCTAAAGGATTCGTAACAGATGAAGATTCAATTTAAGACATTTGACAGTTGCAGTTTTTAGTTGTCATGAGAACTATGTTTTTTGTTTAGATCCCCAGCTTCCCGATCTCAGTGGGCGTCAAAATAAAAGTCTGTTACATAAACCATATCATGGGCAGAACACTCATACATCTTGTCTACTGTGTCTGTTTACTGTTTAATTATTTAACCTGTGTCTGTTCACCTCAACAACTGTAGGAAAAGTACGCAGGTCTATCTCGGTACGGATCCTTTCCATGTAGTCAGACACTTACATTATGAGCCTGTCAGTGTCAGATATAATGCGTTAACTATGACGCGGCCCATAGGATTAGATTATCCGTTTTGGGGTTTCCAGTTAGACCGTTAGAGCGATTTCAATCGTTGTACAAATTGGACCCAATATATTGGAAAATCGGGCCCAGGCTAAAAGCTATCTCAATGTTCCCTGTGCTAACACTATACATGTATTTGGGGCAGACATGATTGCACTCTATAGTGACAAAGTAGGAACATCTGAAATGACTAAATGTAAATGTAATGTAATGTAAATGTTTAATTTCAACAGAGACTGGCTTCACAAATTTGCTGAAAAAGTAAGACAGAGTACCTGTCAGAAGCACAAAGTCAACCTGGACCTCTTGAAGCCAACCTGTTTGTTTTGCGCTTGTCAAGAAGATGAGCAACTTCTTAAACTACTGCAGGTACAGACACCAAAATACATATTCATGTCCTCCACAAAGCAGTGCGTAACACCAGTATCATTTTATTTTTTACATGGAAATGTTTCTTTAGCTGAACTGACAGAAGAAGATGCTAACAACACCAGTCACAGATTGAAATACAATGTAACCTAAACTCTTACAGCCTACTGTATGTCGGCTGTTCGATGGATATTGCCAGTTCAATTGTTTAAGCAATATAGCACGAGTGGGTGTGGGGTAGGTAAGGGATAATCCCACGGGTGGTGTTCGGCCGTAGCCACCGAGGCCGCAGTGCTATATTGCTTTTACAAAACAATTCTACCGTCAACAAATTAACATTTCCACACAAAGTTATTGATTAAAAATGGTTTATTTCGCCATTGTTTCTCCGCAACAAAATATAATATAAATATAATAGTTCCATTGTCAACGTCTTGGTTTGGAATTTTAAGAATTTTGAATTAACGGTTATCATCAACACAAATTTTTCATTGCGGAGTGATTTATTATTAGCTGTGAAAAGTCCCGTAACTGTTGGTATGTTGACGAATAACCTATAGCATGGAATGTCTCTCGTCCAATTAGAAACAGCTAAATTACGCGATAGAACCCAATTGTTTTATAATAAAATATAAGCATCAAAACACACACATTGTGTAAACAAAGTTACAAAAGTCTTGCCCACCTATTCAAGACATTGTAAGCACTGTAAGAGCCAACCCTTTATTGCTAGTGAGCTCTGAATGCTAAAAAGAACAGGAGGAGCCAGTCACCTTGGACGTTTCTGGGGACTTTTTACTTTTCAGATCTGAAAACTTTAGTTGCAGATGACCGACTTCCTTTTTTTACTCACAGTATGTATTTTTGTGATACAAAAAAAAAACATTTATGCTCTAGATTTCTAAAACAGTATGGCTGGATCATGATGAGTTTAAAGAATGACAAAAACCAATGCCTAACCCTTGACGATATATAGGCGCTGTCGGTGTAAGAATGATACAGCAAAAAAACTGCCCATGATATAACAGTAGGTCTTTTAATACCTTAAGGTCTTTCTGATGAAGAAACCAATATCGCCTGAGAAAAAAGGTGAGTTTCATGTACTGACTACATTTTATATAAAGAAACCGGATTCAAAATGGAACAAATAAGAATGGAATGGAATAGTGGAATATTAAAACTAGTCATAATATGAAAATTGTTGGGTTTTTAGAACATAGAATGTTCACAATTGTTGAATGAAGAGTTCTAAAGAAGTGAATATTTAAAGTTTGTGATACTCCATGAATATGCCATGGCTGTCAGGTGATCAAATAGCACTAGGTAGGTCATTCCACCATTAAACCAGGTGTTTACCTGAAAGTTTCAATATTTTCTTGGTGATGTTTGGGAAATGCTATTGCTGGGCTTGATTGTTTGTGGTACAATTGCACTTCCTCTATAGTTCTTAGTGAGCCGAATTTAAGCTCTGGCCAGAACAGAAGTTGGCCTGATAAGGATGGTGCTGTAGCCGACTCCACTGCCGCCACCTCCGCCTCTGAAGGTATGGTTTAAAATATGACATTTACTCTGCAGTTGGTCTGAAGTTATTATTAAAGGGGTGTATGTGTTTGTACATGCCTGTACTGTATGTGCACAATCACATTAATACAAAGATAAAAATTATTGAGACGATATTATGAAAAATGAATTACCTGAAAAAACTGTAGACTGCAAAATACGTGCATAATGTTTGGGGATATGCTATTGCTGGGCTAGATTGTTGCGGGAACATTTTTACCTCTTCTATAGTTCTTATCATGAAAAATTGTAAACCTTGGCCAGGAAGGTCGTCCCAATGAGGATTGTGGTATATTCCACTCATGTGAATGAACTGATCTTGCTGCTTCATGCCGTCATGCTTATGTAAACTAGAATGTACAATATCTTATGGCATTTTCTGACCTGGCCAGATGGTGGTGTGATACCTTCTGAAGGCAAGCAACACTCCATCCCCTCTCCCTCTGAATGTACCGTTTAAAGTATGACAATTACTCTGCAGTTAGTCTGAAGATATTTAAAAAAGGTTGTAAGTGTCTGTACATGCATGTACTGTATGTGTATAATCACATTAATATCAAGATAATAATGATTAAGAGGATGCTATGAAAAATTACTTACCTATAAATAACTAGACTGCAAAATACCTGCATAAAGTGACTTCAGTGTTTCAGTTGAACCAAATGTGTTTCCATCGGACCAAAATATTGTGTTATTGACGTTCATAATAAGGGGCAGATGTTTCATGTTAGCTCCCTTTTATTGGCGGAATTTCATCTCTGTGCAACTATAAACATGGCATGGTCTGTGTTACGCCCCTCTGCACCCCCACTGGCCCTGCAGTGGCAGTGCAACAGTGTTTGGGTGGTGCATGGGCATAATTTGCTTGATGAAAGCCATGTGAAGTTATCTTGTCAGCGAGTCAGTATTACCGTATCACATTACTACGCCCATTTCTGCTCATATTGATCACCAGAGTAGGATGGAAGTGGCATCTGCGTTATTGCTAGATTGGAGTGTTTTTATTAATAGAACAAAATAGCCGCGTAGGCAAAAGCAAACTCTCAAAAACTGGTCAAATTGACCCAAGAGAGAGAAAGAGATTGTGTTCATGGTTATCCTTCATACATGTTTATGTGGCCTGATGTGCCACACACTGCACCTTCACATCAGGACAAGAGGACGGGTCTACCTGATGAGTAGGTGTACTGTATAACATCATTGTATATCAGACAGTAAATTTAACAATAATATCTGTAATAGGCATAATATGAAAATTGTTGGGCTTTTAGAACATAGAATGCTCTCAATTGTAAAATGATGAGTTCTAAAGAGATGATTATTTAAACTCTGTGATACTACATGAATGTGCCATGTCTGTCAGGTGATCAAATAGCACTAGGTAGGTCATTCCACCATTTAACCAGGTGTATACTGTTACGATCACAGCTCCATGACCGAAACATAAAGAGGAGACCACGCAGAATTTATATTAAAATATATATAAGTTATTTATTAAATGTTACAGTTATACAGTTATCTAATTATTATAGCAAACGTGTGGTGTAGGTCAGTGTGGTGAAGAGAAACAAAAGATGTGATGTAAATTAAGTTAGATGATAATACAAAACAAACAACGACGATAATACAAAACCACGATCCAAAACCAACGACAAGTCCAATCACTAAATCCAACGCTATCCAACGCTATCCAACGCTATCCAACGCTATCCAACAAACAATCCAACACTCCAATCCAACGGTTCACTCCAATGCTCTCCTGACTGCAGACTGATCAGGGCTTTTGTAGCCCAGCCAATCATGGGGTCCACCTGTTTACAATCACCCGCTGTCCACCTGCTTCTAATTACCTGCTGACGAGACAGAGGCAGAACAGGCATGCAATATCAAGGGGCGGGGCCTAGACCTGCCAGGGTCGTAACATCTCCCCCCTTAAGACAGAAGCCCACCTCAGTGGGATTCTGCACAGTCCAAAAATCCCCATTTACCAAAACAATTCAATTCACCTATTCACCCATTCCCCTATTAACCTAGTCACCCACACGCTCACCATTCATCCAGCTCACCAGTCACACAACCTATTTGTCCCTCAGCAATTCCGGGCCCTGGAAAAGCAGTTTAAGAGAGACATGGGAGGAGACAGGAGAGGAGATAAATTAGTTAACATGCAAGCACAATCACAACACAACCACTCCCCACATCTGCAGTGTGGGACAATGCAATAGTCCATGCAACAGTTCCCTTTTCCTGTGAGGTGTAAATCCACTGTGGAACAGCTTAGTCCGGCCCTTCTCCACCCGAAACTGGGCCTCGCCTTCCAGGATTTCTTCTCTCTGGGTCCGTAGCTGCATTTTCAAATCCTCAATCTGAGGGTCTTTCTCCGGTCTCTTGATGTTGAGCTCTTTTTCAAGACGCTCATAGTCTGCCAACTCTTTGTTCATGAGAGAGCTCTGCTGAGCATCCTCGTGAAGTTGCTCAAGCTCCTATGGAGTCTGCTGGAGATGCTGCTCCTGTTTGTGCAGCTGACCCCGGCGTTCCTTCATCTGCCCGGCGTTATTCTGCAGAGTGTCCGGTCCAACCATCAGGTCCTCTCCCTCTGAAGTACTCTGCTCAGGCTGCTGGGTGTCAGTCTGTAGACGTTTAGTCAACTCTTTGATTTGTCTCTCCGCCTTTAAAGCCCTCACTTCTTCAGTCAACCCAACAACTTCCTTTCTGCTACTATCCAGCTTTCTTTTGGACTACACAACAACAGCATTCATTTTGTTCATATTTTCATCTTTGTCTTTGCTTTCATTTTCCAGTTTTGCAATTTTCTCACTGTACTCTTTCTTTAACGCCTTAATCCTTTCTTGCTGTTCCACCATTTCAGCTTTTTGTGCCTCAATCTGTGCCGTCAAAGAATTGTTCAAATAGAATGCCTGGTCGAGCTGAAGTTACAAATCATTCTCACAACGTTTTGCTTCAAAATCTCTGGCTGACAACTTCTCAGATTTTTTGGCAATTTTAGCAAGCAGCTCTTGGTTTTCCACTGTTATTTTCTCGTTAACAGTCTTCATTTCAGACAGATCCCTCTGTAAGGCCTTTATCTCAGACACACCCTCATAAGGATTTCCCTTAACCAATTTCTTCTCACGATTTATATTGTCTTCCCGCAATATGCCTTGTGCAATTAATCTCAACTGCTCTCTTTGGGTTTCATTCTCCCGTTGCCGTTGTTTCAGTTTTTCAAATTCCACCTCATTAATTATATCCCTCTCAGCTGCTTCTCTAAGTAAAACTACTTGCCTCTGTTTGTTTTTTATCTTTAGAGTCGCCTTTAACTGCTCAAAATCTGACGCACTCATATACTCCATTCTTAACCTGCCCAGCTTTACGATCGTCGGAATTTAAACAATAGCCCGCAATCGTGCACAACAAGAAATCCAGCACAGGTGTATATCCACCCTTTTACACAAACCCACTAGAGCTTCCCCGATCTATCTCGAAAACACAGTCCTTCCTATTTCCAATGCCTACTTCTTCAGTCTGTCCACCTGCAATTTGGTTGTCTAAACAACCCCAGCGCGTACGACAGACCCAATAAAAATAACAAACTCTTATAAGCACGGTAAAAACAACAAACAGTTGTAAGCGCTCTTAACCTGCGCAGGTTTTTTTTTCTGCTCAGTAGGCACTCACCTACCTTCACCACCCAGTTACCAACACCTGTGCCCAATTTCAGCCGTATGCACAACGCGTTTCTCTCGCAAAGAAAGCCCACAACTGCAGTCACTTTCAAACGTGACTTTCCTCCACAGGCCACAGCAACCCAACGAAAACTAAAAAGTTTACAAATTTCCCGCGTGTCTCCCCAATTTAGATTGACTTGCCGCACCAGCAGTTTTACTTCAGTCTGGAACAAAAGTCAAACGCACGATCAAATCACTTCAAGCTTTTCAACCACTATTTCCCAATGAGTGGATAAACAGTTACCTTACCCCGAAAACAATCTCGGTCGAGCCCCCATTATGTAACGATCACAGCTCCATGACCGAAACATAAAGAGGAGACCACGCAGAATTTATATAAAAATATATATATACGTTTTTTATTTAATGTTACAGTTATACAGTTATCTAACAATTATAGCAAACGTGTGGTGTAGGTCAGTGTGGTGAAGAGAAACAAAAGATGTGATGTAAATTCAGTTAGATGATAATACAAAACAAACAACGACGATAATACAAAACCACGATCCAAAACCAACGACAAGTCCAATCACTAAATCCAACGCAATCCAACGCTATCCAACAAACAATCCAACACTTCAATCCAACGGTCCACTCCAACGCTCTCCTGACCTCAGACTGATCAGGGCTTTTGTAGCCCAGCCAATCATGGGGTCCACCTGTTTACAATCACGCGCTGTCCACCTGCTTCTAATTACCTGCTGAAGAGACAGAGGCAGAACAGGCATGCAATATCAAGGGGCGGGGCCTAGACCCGCCAGTGTCGTAACAATACCTGAATGTTTCAACATTTTCTTGGTGATGTTTAGGGATATGCTATTGCTGGGATAGATTGTTTGGGGTAAAATTACACTTCCTTTACAGTTCTTAACAAGCAGAATTTAAACCCTGGCCAGAAAAGAAGTTGGCCTAAGGAGGATGATGGTAGATTCAACTCCTCCTTCTCCGCCTCTGAAGGTATGGTCTAAATATGACAATTACTCTGCAGTTAATCTGAAGTTATTATTAAGAGGTGTATGGTTCTGTACATATATAGTACATGCATGTACAATCACATTAATACAAAGATAAAAATGATTAAGAGGATGTTATGAAAATTACTTACCTGTACAAAACTTTGTGACTTTAATGTTTCAGTTGAACCAAATGTGTTTCCATCTGGACTAACTATTGTGTGATTGATGTCCATAATAAGGGGTAGATGTTACATGTTAACGCCCGTTATGGGAGCAATTTCATCGCTGTGTGCAACTGAAAACATGGCATGGTATGTCTTAAGCCCCTCTGCACCCCCACTGGCCCTGCATTGGCACTGCAACAGTGTTTGGGTGGTGCATGGTCATAATTTGCTTGATTGTCCACACCTGAGAAGGTGTGCCTTCTGAAGGGGGCTTGCATTGTCGCCATGCTCTTGAGGCTGGTGCTCACTATAGGTTTTACATTTTTTGTGTGCTTTGCGTTCATATATTTATCCCTTAGATTTCAAGTCAATTTATTTATTAAAATAAACCCCAATTTTTGGTCAAATCTCTGGTCTGTCTCAAATGTATGTTGCAGCTCACAAGCTGGGACGTAACATAAATGGGGGCTCGCCCAGGATCTTGTGGACAATTGTGTTTGTGGGTACCGGTCTGCAAAGTTTTTGTATAGGGTGAGTTAAGGGGCACTTTGTTGAACAAACCCCTTAGGGCCTGATTTACTAACAGGCTTGCGCCCATTTCAGGCGTAAAATAGCAGGTGTAAACATAAAACGGTATATACCAAGGAGGCGCATTTGAGTAGACTCGCAGATTACCGCTGAAGGGAGGGTATAAGGAAAAATGGGTGTGTGCCGCAAATATATGGGAGGAGAGACATTAAGTGCGCCTAATGATGTATTCCATGGTATTTACTAAAACTGCCTGGCGAACGTGCGCCTCTAATTTGCGGAATAATTCTCCGCCTCACAAAAGTACGTCTTAACCAGGAAGCGCTATTTTGCTTGAGTCTGAAAACTTCGATATGGCAGCAGTTATTAGAACAAGGCGAAGACACAGACAAAGACAACGCGCAGAAAGATTTTTTTCAACACGAATAACACTTTTCCAGTTAAGCAAACCAGAAATCATTAGACAGTACAGGTTAACCAGCCACGCAATACTACAATCACTGAAATTAGAGACATCAAACAGGACTTTTTTCAAATTGCAAACTTTCCGAACGTAATTGGAGCCATTGATTGAACCCACATCCAAACAGTCCCACCTTCCACCTTCCATCCAAGAACACATTCACCGAAACAGAAAGCACACATATTCAATGAATGTCCAGGTCATATGTGATGCCAACATGACCATTACTAACGTGGTAGCCAAATACCCTGGATCTGTCCATTACAGTTTTATCTTCCGGAATAGTGCCATCTATCCAAGATTGAGCAAAGGGGATTTTGGAGAGGCCTGGCTACTTGGTAAATGTATTTGTTTCAGTGGGGATATATTGTAGTGAACCCATGTCCCAAATTATGAATCTCGCCATGTACACATCTTTATTGTTATATAAGACAGTTTATGTATTAATGCCACCCAATAGCATATTTTTTATAATGGTGTTCTTTTAAACATCTTGCTGTAGGTGATGGCGGGTATCCCCAACAGCCATGGATAATGACACCTATACCCAACCCAGCATCGGCAGCAGAACAGCAATATACAGTCGTATGCAAAAGTTTAGGCACCCCTCTAAGGCTGCATGATAATTTACTCTGTCTTCACCAAAAAAGATCACAGTGGTCAAATATTTATTTTGTAGTTATCACTGAGTGCTAGGGTGTTTTCCAGACAAAGATATTTAGTGTAGCAGTATTTATTGGTGTGAAATTAAATCAAATGTGAAAAATAGGCTGTGCAAAAGTTTGGGCACCCTCATAATTTTGTTGATTTGAATACCTGTACCTACTCAATGCTGATAAAATGCAACACAGAATTAGTCTGGTTAGCTCGTCAAGCCTTCAATTCCATAGAAAGGTGCATCCAACCATTAGAAAAGGTATTTAAGGTAGCCAATTGCAAGTTGTGTTACTCTTTGATTCTCCTCTGAACAGTGGCAACATGGGGGCATCAAAACAGCTATCAAATGATCTGAAAACAAAGATTGTTCAGCTTTTTTCAGTTTTGTTTTGGGGAAGGCTACAAAAAGTTATCCTGGAGGTTTCAGCTATCAGTTTCCACTGTGATGAATTTTATTATGAAGTGGAAGGCAACAGGCACAGTTCTTGCTAAGGCTAGAAGTGGCAGGCCAAGAAACATAACAAAGAGGCAAAGGCGAATAATGGTCAGAATGGTCAAGAATAACCCTCAGACCACCTCCAAAGATCTGCAAGGTCATCTTGCTGCAGATGGTGTCACTGTGCATTGCTCAACCATTCAGCGCACATTGCACAGAAAACAGCTGTATGGGAGAGTGATGCAGAAGAAGCCTTTTCCGCACACACGCCACAAACAAGCTCGCTTGAGGTTTGCCAAACTACATTTGAACAAGCCAGGCTCATTTTGGAACAAAGATAGAGATATTTGGTCACAACAAGTGGCATTATGCATGGAGGCAAATTAATACAGCATTCCTAGAAAAACACTTGCTGCCCACAGTAAAATTAGGTGGGGAGTCCATCATGCTGTGGACTGTGTGGGTAGTACAGGAACTGGAAATCTATTTAAAGTTGATGGTCGCATGGATTCAACTCAGTACCAGCAAATTCTTGACAATAATGTTCAAGAATCTGTAACCAAGCTGAAGTTACGGCGGAGTTGGGTGTTCCAGCAGGACAATAACACGAAACATTGCTCCAAATCCACTAAGCCATTTATGCAGAGGGACAACTACAATGTTCTAGAATGGCCATCCCAGTCCCCAGACTTGAAAATAATTGAAAATACATGGGATGTCTTGAAGCAGGCTGTCCACGCTAGGCACCCATCAAACCTTACAGAGCTGGAGCTGTATTGTAAGAAAGAGTGGTCCAAAATACCTTCATCCAGAATCCAAACACTCATCAGAGGCTATAAGAAGCGTCTAGAGGCTGTTGTTTTGGCAAAAGGAGGCTCCAGTAAATATTATTGTGATTTTTCTGTTGGGGTGCCCAAATGTATGCACCTGTCTAATTCTGTTATTATACATTTGGCATATTCTCTGTTTATCTAATTTACCTTATTTCACTTCTAAAATATCACTGTGTCCATGTAGTATTATATATGTGACAAAGAAGTTCCTGATCCAAACGCCCAACAATTTATAAATGAAAGTAATAAAGATTATCAGGGGTGCCTAAACTTTTGCATACGACTGTAACTGCGTGCACATTGAATCAAGGTCAGTGATTGAGTGAACGTTTGGTGTCCAGAAAAGCCGGATGCGGCAGTGTATTCCTTCCTTGTAAAAGGTTAATGTTCGCTGTTACTTCGCGAAATATATCTATCTCATCTTCGCTGAACCTTCGTTTTCTCTTCCTCGAATCACCCATGGTGGCAGTAACATGCAGGCATTTTCCCCCGTCCTTTAACGGTGCGCTAATTAACACTAAAGGGCGGAGTAAAGCGCTGATTTGCCCAACGCGGATCTGGTTTGATAAACACCACGGAAAATGAGGAAAAACACAGTGCGGTAATTTGCGCTTTGGCAAAGGCGCATATTAAGCTGTGGTCACAATGTTAGTAAATCAGGCCCTTAGTGTTTTAATGCTTCAGCTGGGTGGCTGTGCTGCTATTCCATCAAAGCATTTGTTTGTTATTTTGCTTTGTTGTTTCTGTTAATTGTGTTGGATTGTTTACCTAGGTGTGTCTGCATTTGGGAGTCAAATGTGGGAAAAGTTCTCTGGTATGTGGCCTCCTAAGTGGAATGCGCCATGGTCGTCAGGTGATCAAATAGCACTAGGTAAGTCATTCCACCATTAAACCAGTTGTTTACCCGAACGTTACAACATTTTCTTTGGTGCTGTTTGGGGATATGCTATTGCTGGGCTTGATGGTTTGGGGTAAAATTGCAATTCCTCTATAGTTCTTATTGAGCAGAATTTAAACCTTGGCCAGAAGAGTCGGCCTAATGAGCCTAATGGTATATTCAACTTGTGCCAATTAACGGATCTTGTTGCTTCATGCCGTCATCCTTAAGTAAACTAAAACGTACAATATCTTATGGCAATATCTTTCTGACCTGGCCAGGTGGGGGTGAGAAACCTTGTGAAGACAAGCAACACTCCACCAGAATAGAATAGAATATATGTATTTGTCATTGCACAAGTACAACGAAATTAAGTTAGCAGCTCTCAGACACAAAAACAATAAAAATATAGATTGAACATATACAGTACATATTTACACTATAAAAACACAAGACATATAACACAACAGAGAGACAAATACAGGTCAGTTTTTTGCATTGTTAAGGGCTTTGATGGCTTTGTCTGTTTTGGCTTTGAGGGTCCTAAAGCGTCTCCCCGAGGGCAACAGTTCAAATAGGTGGTGACCAGGGTGTGTTGAGTCTCTGAGGATGCTGTGGGCTTTTCTGAGGCAGCATCTTTTATAGATGACCTCAAGAGATGAAAGAGAGCAGCCAATTTCTTTTTTGTTAATTACCCTCTGGAGTACCTTTCTTTCTGCTGTCGTGCAGCTGACAAACCACAGCGAGATGCCATAGCTTAACACTGACTCCACAGAGCAGCGGTAAAAGGACACTAACAGTTTCTTTTTTAATTTGTTCTTCCTGAGTAACCTCAGGAAATAGAGTCTCTGTTGTGGCTTTTTCAGCAGTGCAGTTGTGTTTCTTCTCCAGGAAAGGTCCTCCTCGATGTGAGTGCCCAGGAAGCTGAAGTCTGATACCCTCTCCACTCTCTCCCCATTTATGGCAATAGGCTGCATATCGATTTTTTCCTCCTATAGTCGACTTTCAGCTCTTTTGTCTTGGAGGTGTTGAGGACAAGATTGTTCAAGGTGCGCCATGTCGACAACATTTGCACCTCCTCCTGAGATGAGCCCCACTAAGGTTGTATCATCTGCAAACTTAATGATGGCATTGTTCAGGTGGGTGGGGGTGCAGTCATGAGTATAGATGGTGTAGAGTAGGGGTCACAACACGCAGCTCTGTGGGGAGCCGGTGCTGATGCTAAGAGCTGAGGAGAGATGGCATCATACTCTAACCCTCTGGGAGCGGTCTGTCAGGATTTTTTTTTATCCAGTAGCAGATTTGCTGTGAAAGCCCTAAGTCCATCAGTTTGGTGACCAGTCTGCTTGGTATGATGGTGTTAAAAGCAGAGCTGAAGTCTATGAAGAGCAGCCTGGCGTAATTCCCTCTCTGTTCCACGTGTGTTAGTGTGGTGTGGAGAGCTGTGGCAATGGCATCTTATGTAGCCCTGTTTGCTCTGCATGCAAACTGGTGGGGGTCAAAAGTTGGTGGCAGGCTTGTTGTGATGTGACTCTGGACCAGTTTCTCAAAGCACTTCATGATAATACAGGGGTGCAAACTCGTCACTTTTCGGCGAAATTCGCCGTTTTTAATCCAAAATAGGTCACTTGTGTGATTCGTGTAGATCTGCAATAAAAATATTTGGGGGGTGGTCCTCCGAACGCAAGCTGCCCTGAATATCTTTTTTCAACCTTGTTCGTTTGGCTATCCCATGTCATCTTGACAGGCACGCTTTTTAAGGCATTTACGGTAACGTGTGACGTTGGGAAAGCTGCAGGAAGGTTATGCTATCTAACGTAGGCTAACAAGCTAATGTCAGACAGTTGGCTGACAGTCGCCTTGCAATTCACATCAACCATTTTTGCTGGTTACAATAACGGTGTTATCGGATAGTACAGTTTCTATTTCTCTGTAACTCTGAAAAATCTAAGCATGAAAACACCGAAAAATTTACATTTACATAAAAGACACGGTCGTCAGCCGAGTTTGGTCCGGAGATTAGCTGTTTATCGCTTCACTGGATTGGAAGTCCATTTTCCAGCTCACTTTTTCTCGCACGCCCCCTTCATTGAGGCAGAGGATACATTCGCCTCCCCTTTGTGTTTTTTCTGACAGATCAGCAAGATTAAATAGCTTCTACACATACGTGAAATACATTACCTATTATATGGATACAAACGACATATAATATAAGTGTCTACAAATATTTCAGTGATGACAAACAATGAGAAAGCAAAAGGCACGCGCTAAACCCAGTGTGTGAGGGATGCCACAATCTGAGATGAGGCGCAGCTCGTCGCTGCCTGTCCTCGCAAGTCGCCTCTCTGTTTGAACAGGAAATGCTCAAATTCAGCGATTTTGATTATAAAAATTAAAAGAATCATACAAAAATTACATTTAAATCAGAGATCAGTATATACATTTATATATTTATTTTGTCTTATCATTATATATTTTTTCATGAATTTTACTTTTCATGAGGCTCTGCCTCTCCTGACTGCACGTGTGTATGTAATGAGCATGCCCCGGACCCTCCCAGGGGGGTTCGCATCGTTGTCACCTTTTCCATCCCTGATGAGTTAGCACCCCTGTAATAGATGTCAGTGCCAATGGTCGGTAGTCGTTAAGGAAGTGGTCTTTTTTGGTAGAGAAATGATTGTGGAGGACTTCAGGCAGGGTGGAATCAAGCACTGGGATAGGGACTGGTTGAATATGTTTGTGAACACACCAGCCAGTTGGTCAGCACAGTCCCTCAGCACCCTCCCAGTCACGCCGTCTGGTCCAGCAGCTGTTCTTGGGTTCACTGCCTGCAAAACACGCCTTACCTCCTGTGCCTGCACTGTGAGGGTGTGGCTACAGGGTTCTAGTGGAAGTGGCGTGGTCACATCCGGTGTATCAACCTCTAAGCGGGTGAAGAAGCTGTTTAGCCCCTCAGCCAGCGAGTCATCACCTTCGGCTGCAGTTAGGTTGCTGGACCTGTAGTTGGTGATGTGTTGGACCCCTTGCCACACCTGCCGTATGTTGTTGCTGCTGAAGTGGTCCTCAATCAATTCAATTCAATTCAATTCAATTTTATTTGTATAGCGCCATAACAATACAATTGCCTCTCGGCGCTTAACAGAGCCCAGAGCCTGAACCCCCTTAGTGCATGCACAACGGCAACAGGGGCAAGAAAAAACTCCCTGTTAGGCAGGAAGAAACCTTGAGCAGAACCACAGCACATAAGGGGGGACCCATCTGCTTGAGGTCGGCCGGGTGGAGACAGGAAGGTGGGACGGGGGGAAGGGGGGAAGGGGAAGGGTAGTGTGGCAGAAGGGGAAAGGAAGCAACAGGGGCAATACACAGCCAGCATTTGGTCACTGGACAAATGTGTACATACATCTGGTGGTAAATACATGATACAGACAAGACCAGATTACTGTGGCAATAGGGTTACTGTTACAGGGGTAGGGGATGTAGGGACAGAGAAACATTTCGGTGGAGGCAATAATGTATATTGTACATAAATGCTAGCATAAAGTATTGGGTAGAGTAGGTGTACGGCAGTGCAGTGGCAGTGGGTGCGGTTGGCCGAGGGTTTCTCTAGGTAGACCAGGTAGAGAGACTACGTGCAGAGTGGTGGGGGTGGGGAGGGAAAGTTCCACATCCATCAGCGATTGGAACACGCCTGGCTCCGGGGAGGCAGTGGACCTTGCAGGGGCCGCTTGTTGAAGGGGGGGGTGTGGACATCTCGGACCATGGAGCTGCCGATGACCAGGGTGGGGGTCGTCACATCCAGCGGGAGAAGTCGTCAAGGGGATGATGACTGAGTTGAGGGCCCAGGATGGGGAGCAGGGCGGCGTGGGCGATGCTGGTGTTGCTCTGGAGCCGGTCTGCAGGGGCGTTTCGGGGCGGGCTGAGGAGGGGAGTGATCAGGCCCAGGAGGCTCCTCCTGATCCATCTAACAAACAGGAAATGACGAATCAGTCTGCAGGTCTGTCAGTCGGGAATCAGCACGAACAAACACACAGATGAATCATTTCACCAACCAGGGACATGTCACCTGTGTGTCGGTTTGCCTGTTGCATATTGCAATACTTAGATATGTTTAGTTTTTCTGGCATTGAACATTTTGTTTTTTGTTGTGATCTGTTTGCCGGGGCCGTACATGCATCCACTCGGCAAACAGGAAACACATTTGATGTTGCGGTACTAAATTACAAGTAGTAATTTAATTTGTTTTTTGTTGTGATCTGTTTGCCGGGGCCGTACATGCATCCACTCGGCAAACAGGAAACACATTTGATGTTGCGGTACTAAATTACAAGTAGTAATTTAATTTGTTTTTTGTTGTGATCTGTTTGCCGGGGCCGTACATGCATCCACTCGGCAAACAGGAAACACATATGATGTTGCGGTACTAAATTACAAGTAGTAATTTAATTTGTTTTTTGTTGTGATCTGTTTGCCGGGGCCGTACATGCATCCACTCGGCAAACAGGAAACACATTTGATGTTGCGGTACTAAATGCAAGTAATATTAGAATTTGTGTTCGGATATGTCTGGGTGGCTGGTACAGCAGGTGATTGGTTTGTTGGCGCGGTTACTTTTGGCTATATGATGCACTAAAGAGGAATGTCTTAAGTCTTGATTTGAATATAGGCACAGTGTCTGCAGCTCTGATGGAGGCAGGGAGATTGTTCCAGAGGAGAGGGGCTTGGTAGCTAAATGCTCTCCCTCCTATTGTGGTCTTTGATATTCTTGGAATTACCAGGAGGCCTGCACTCTGGGAACGGAGCAGCCTTGGAGGGCAATAGGGGACGACTAATTCCTTGAGGTAGTTTGGAGCCAGATCGTTTAGGGCTTTATATGTTAGCAGGAGTACTTTGAAGTCGATTCTACTTTTAACGGGGAGCCAGTGCAAAGAAGCGAGTACCGGTGAGATGTGTTCATATTTTTTAGTTCTGGTGAGTGTACGAGCAGCAGCGTTCTGTATAAGTTGGAGGCTCTTTATTGTGTTGATGCTGCATCCGGACAGGAGAGCATTACAATAATCGAGGCGGGAAGTAATAAATGCGTGGATTAGTTTTTCTGCATCTTGGAGGGATAGGACCTTTCTAATTTTGGCAATATTGCGTAAATGAAAAAATGATGTCTTTGAGATCTGTTTTATGTGTGAGTCAAGTAGGAGGTCTTGGTTGATAGTTACACCAAGGTTTTTGATGTTAGTGTTGGGTGTTGGGAAGCCATTCAATCCTCCTCTTGTATTCTGTCTTGGTCTCCCTGATGCCCCTCCTCAGGTTGGCTCTGGCAGTCCTCTACTGTGCCTCATCCCCAGACCTGAAGGCGCCGCTTCTCTCCTTCTGCAGCACTTTTACTTCTTTTGTCATCCAGGGCTTCTTGTTAGGATACACCCAGATGCACCTGTCCACTTTGACTGTGTGAACACAGTGTTTGATGTAGCCCAGAACAGTTGAGGTGTACATTTCCAGGTCCGGGTGCTGGAAAATATCCCAGTTGGTGGTTTCAAAACAGTCCTGCAGCTGCTGAGAGGCATCATCAGGCCAAGCCTTAATAGTCTTTGTTGTGGGGGTGGCTTTTTTCTTAAGGGGGGTGTATTCCGGTAAGAGTAGCAGGGACATGTGATCAGACAAGCCAAGGTGGGGTAGCTGTGTAGCCCTGTAACCATGCTTGATATTTGAGTAGGCTTTATTCAGAGTATTTTCTCCCCTGGTAGCACATTTTATGTTTTAGTAGAACTTAGGGAGCACTACCTTCAAACAGCATGGTTGAAGTCGCCTGCTATCACGTGTACTGCCTCTGGGTAGGTGTTTTGTTTAATGCTGATGGCATTGTACAAGTGACTAAGGGCTGAGTTGGCATTAGCATCTGGTGGTATATACACAGCAGTCACCATAACAACAGTAAAGGCCCCTGGGAGGTATGTGGGTCTGCATTAAACAGTTAAATACTCGAGGTCTGGAGAGCAGTGGCTATCGATGTTTGTGGCGTTGCAGAATCCTACATGCAGAATCTCTTCAGATCCTTCAGAATCTGAGGTTAACGTTTGAGGGCTTGGCTACATCTCATCCCACAGATTTTCTATGGGGTTTAGGTCAGGGGACTGTGCCAAACCCACCTTTGATGTTTGTTGCCAAAAAGCATTATTTTGGTCTCATCTTACCATATAACTCGGTCCCATTGAAAGTCTGACTTACATTTGGCAAACTGAAGGCGCTTTAGTTTGTTGTTGATTGACAGCAGAGGCTTTTTTCTGGCAACCCTCCAAAGCAGCTTGTGGTGATGTAGGTGGCTTCTGATGGTAGTTTTGGAGACTTTCTGACCCCAAGACTCAACTAACCTCTACAATTCTCCAGCTGTGATCCTTGGAGATTATTTTGCCAGTAGAACCATCCCCCTCACGGTGCGTGGGGTCAATGTACAGACATGTCCTCTTCCAGTGTCCATTTCTTGATTTGTGCAGCTCAACAACTTTTAGTCGCACATCGTCACTGTGTTATTTGGGTCTTTCCCATAGTGATGACTAATGGAATTTTTTTTTTTCAATAATTTTACTTCAATGAAAAGGTAAGATTTCTGTGAATATTTTGAGTGAAAAACCAAGAGGATTAACAGCAAATACATATTTTTGTATAGCCTGTTTAGCTCATATTCACTAAGGGTGCCAATATTCTGTGGAGGGCACTGTATATCCTCTGTATGCTGTGTGTGTGGGTAAAGTCGCTGTTTAGGGATTGTTCGCTCCGCACTCCAATGTTTAGGAGATCCTGGCGACTGTAGACAGTCAAGCTGTGTACAAGTTGTGTACATGTCGCCCATGGCAACCAACTAAGCGATTTCACCTAAACTAAACTTAACTACAACTAAACAGTTACAAACAATGACATCTTATAATGGGGAGAACCCCGAGCCGCTATTACACTTACAACTTAAGTAAAACTAAACTAAAACTACAACTAAACAATTACCTAAAACAAAATCCTAGTCTGGAGAGCACCAATGTTTCCATTTCACCACCTCTGCCTCTGAGGGTATGATTTAAAATATGACAATTACTCTGCAGTTAGTCCAAAGAATGTGTCTGTACACATACTACATGCATGTACAACCACATTAATGCAAAGATAATCATAATTATATCATTAGAAATATTATTAGAAATGACTTACTTACAAATGTTTTGCATAATGTGACTAACATGTTTCAGTTGAACCGAATGTGTTTCCATCTGACCTAAAATATTGTGTGATTGACGTTCATAATAAGGGGCAGATGTTACATGTTAGCGCCTGTTCTAGGCGTAATTTCATCGCTCTGTGCACCTAAAAACATGGCATGGTCTGTGTTACGCCCTTCTGCACCCCCACTTTATTTGTCTTACCATCACTTTTACATTTTCCCCAAATGTAGATGCCTCCTACACTGAGTTTGTTTGTCATAGGTGCACAGGTGGTGTAGAATTAGTGGCCATGTGTAGAAATAGTCCCTCTGATGACACCTTATTAGCATGTATATCTATTTCCTTATCACTGAACTTTTGATTCCTTTTAATGGTGTATGCCTTTGTGGTACCATGATTCCATTCAACTGCACTTGTGATTGTAGGATACAGTTAAGTTGCTGGCACCGCAAAAAAAACGATTAAAGGGCAGTGACGTGATGATTACGCGATCAGCCACAGGATTAGTACATTCAATGTAAAATGAAAAGGCACAGTGTGTGCTTTCTGCATATTAGCCAAGTCGCTGTTAACGCTGCGCTCTGTAGCTTATGTATATCTGCCCTTCATTGTTTTGCTAGTTTCGGCAAAGACAAAAGCCTGATGTTTTCCGAGCACAACTTGAAAGAGGAATGTGGACCCTTTTTTGCTATGCTAAATATGGACATTACAAGATGTTATTGTCTTATTATAGTCAGATTTGACCAGGGTAAACTTGGTACACCTTGTGTACAACTCAATATTAAGTATAGCCCTGCATGTAGACAATTGTATCATGTGTTGAAAATGATATATTGATACTATATCAATATATACTATATTAATATGTTGGTCCGTCTCCCTTGATGTTAATGGATTATTGGTCCTCCTTTTGCTGTGCTGTTTTGTTTAGTCGGCTGCATGTTGCTGTTAATTGTTGTACACTACAGAATCATATCATCATTTCTCACTAAGATGTTTTTATTGTGATTAAACTTCTAATCCAATATACTTCTTTCACAGGCCTTGTAAATGGGAAACATAGTGGCTCAGACTGGGTCATAAACAATTCCAGCCACGTTGGTTCAGGAGCACGAAGGGAGGCTCAAATATCAGCAAACATTTTAGCAGAATCATTTCTTTTAAAAGGTTATTCCACTGGGGAGGTAAAAATAGGTGTAACTCCACCCCTCCCCCTGTGTTTCAAAGACAAAGCAGCTTATTTTTCGAATGTTTTCAACTGAAATTCCTACATATATCACATTTTAATAACTCCTGATGTAATTTGGATTCTAGTGTCTTCAGGGAAGACATATTACACTCTTGCACCTGGAAAGTCGGAGGAATACTCTCTGGATATCGAAAGATGGCTCAAACCTCTAACTAAGGCGAATTCGGCACAGAGTTGTGATATGATCCTGGCTCTCTGCCTGGTTGTTTCTCGTGTTGGAACAGATGTTGAAGCAGCACTGAAAGCCATCCCTGGTATGAAGCACAACATTTGATATTGTTATTATGTTTGAGTTAATGTGCTGGTCTTCATATGAGCTGCAATAACACATACACTGCTTTAAATCTCTTCTGGAAACATGCCTTTGGATTCATTAGGGCTTGGGTTATTGAAATTGACTTAAATTAAATTGATGCTGAAAGGCTCACAGTTCATGTGGTGATCACAGGACTCCTGGCTAAACAGGCAGTTCCCATATCCCACACACAGGCAGTTACCATATCTCACACACAGGTGGTGGCTCGGTTTTCCAAGATTTCATCTACATAGTCAACAGATCCAAATATTTCTAATATTCTGTTATTGTCAATCAGTCCTCTTTCTCAACACTCAAACCACCTCCACAGTTAACCTGGCCTGACAAGCCCTTCCTAGTAGAGAATTTCTAGTAGATAGTCTCAGCCAAATCTGGCCTGATGTGTAGACTGGATTGACAGCCTAGCTGATGGTATGCACATGCTGATCCAATAGAGTTGAGGATGTTAGAGCACCAAAAGTGTTACCCGAATTGAATAGATAATTTAGGTATTTTTGTTGTTGTTTGTCTTGTATCGTTCTCCTGTGTTCCTTTCTGAACAGATGCCAAGCCGACCATTCTGGTGGTTCTGCACCGTACCATTGATCGTGATGGTGTAGTACCAAACAGCAGTAGGTTTACCAAGAGTAATGACATGCTCATTGTGGACTGTCTGTTTAATGAGGATGGATTATTAAGATGTGAAAGAAATTGCATTGCACAATCTACAATGCTGAGATGGATCAACGAAAAGGTACGTAATTCCTGCCGCATGAAGTACACGCAATGTGAATTATTTGATTTGAACAATTATAAAGTTGTCATTTTGAGGAAACACAACCTAATGTAAGCTTCCCTAACAAGGCAGACTGCACAGATAATAGTTTACCTTTAACAATAACTAGCAATTCAACAAGTATTTGTTAGGCCCTCCTTATTTTGACAAAACACCCATTTGAATTATTTAGTGAACAAATGTTAGCCATTAACACATAATTAGGTATTAATTACCTGTCCGTATTAGTGCCCGATAAAGTCTGCCTTAATCAGCCTTAGGCCTGTATTCACCAATTTCTTATTCTCAATGTGTATTTATGTATTAATATATTTATTTTTGGTACAAATATTTAATAACCAAGTTGTTATGAGAAGAATAAAAAAAGAGCTTCCTAACCCATTGTCTGAATGTTACGTATAGGGACAGAATAATTGCTGAATAGGTTTTCCTATCATTGCTCCAGCAGGTCCAAGTAATGGTTATTGTACTCTTCCAGGCTGCTAGTGGTGACTGGGAGGCAGGCCCCTGTTCTACGTAAAGTGGAAACTTGCTGAAGAGCAATGAGTGCACTTCAATCAGTGATACCTACATAACATATGATTACTGACCCAACATAAGATCCCTGTTCTAAAGTGAAGGAATGCTTTCCATATAATCAGACTGAAATGATTAAAATGGCACACTATGACTACAAACACATTAATCCTTAATAAACTGTAAATATCTCCACATCTCCACAATTATTCTTTTAAATGGTCTCTCAGTTTAGTTCAGTAGGCTACACCATCATGGGGAAGACTGCTGACTTGACAGTTGTCCAGAAGATGATCAGTGACACCCTGCACAAGGAGGGTGAGACACAAAAGGTCATTGCTAAAGAAGCTGGCTGTTCACAGAGTGCTGTATCCAAGCACATTAATGGAAAGTTGAATGGAAGGAAAAAATGTGTTATAAATAGGTGCACAAGCAACAGGGATAACCGCAGCCTTGAGATGATTGGAAACGAAGCCCATTCAAGAATTTGGGGGAGATTCACAAGAAGTGGACTGCAGCTGGAGTCAGTGCTTCAAGAGCCACCACGCACAGACGTGTCCAGGTCACACTGCATGAAATGTGGGATTTACGACAGTCTTCGACCCTGAGGCACCCCGTCACTGCTTCACTGATTTAAAAAACCTGAAAGTCACAGGTTCGATCCCCACTAGTGGCAACCATGGCCCAAGTTGCTTAACGACTGTTAACGACTCTTAATGACTTATCAGAGTAAGCCTGACTCTGTATAATTACATGCCAGAAACGAATTAAGAACATTAAGGTGAAATTATAATATATAAGTTAGGAACATGACACATAGCCTAAGTTAAAACGTTTAAACACATACCACCATAAACATGTGAGATAATTCTACAAGAGACATTGAAAGACAGCTAACTCACTGCTTCGTCAAATAAGAGAGATCAACTATATATATATATATATATATATATATATATATCTGGAAACCACTTACAGATTCCGATTAGCTAAATTTGCGTCTGGATGGAAAGGTGTTATCTTTCCCCATCCCACCCATGCTAAGCCATTTCTAGCATAACATGCGATCTACCGTGGAAAACAGAAGGCAGGCGATTTTTTCATCAGTTCTCCCCACACAACGACTTCTCATCTTTGCTCCTCGAATGTCCAGTGGTGTAGTCCAGTGTATACGCAGGTATACGGAGTATACCCACTTATTTTTCAGTCAGCATTGGGTATACCCACTTCTCAAAACAGGGTGTTTATCCTGTGCTGTATGAATAAATAAAGAGTATACCCACTTCTCCAGGGACCACTACACCACTGTGAATGTCGATATGTAATGGTATGGTGTTATTGAAACTTACTACGTGTAAAAAAGACTAGAAATTGAACGTTTATTATTCGAGTCTAAAGTTTCTAATGTTGCCTCGGGCGCCTTTACGTGAACATAATTAAAACGTCACATAAGTCCACTAAACAATTCCCAATTCGCACGCTCCAGTAACAGAAGATAAATACCTCAGAGGAGGGAGGAATGATAAACCAGGTACTTGGTCGCACCGATGAGCAAGATCCTTACCAGCAAAGGTGGCTAAGCGGTTAGAAACAGCACCATTAGGTACACACAGTACCACTAACCTGAAGAGCGCAGGTTCGGATCTCGCGAAGCTCGCGTAAGATTTCAAAATCTACCTGAAAAGACACAGGTTAGATATTTACGAGTGGCAAACATGTCCCAAGTTGCGAAATGACTATCTCAATATCAGAGTAAGCCCGACTCTGTATGCCAAAAGTGAATCTCAAGAACATTACAGAGAGGAAGCTCCGGAATATGAGTGGAACAGCCTCGAAAGTACATTGCAACCCTCGAACTCTGAAAATGAAAGGCAAAGCAAGAATCGTGATATCCCCGAAATCAAAACCCTAAAGACAGAACTCTGAAAACGGAAGGCGAATCAAGAAATGTGATAACCCCGGAGCAAAACCCTAAAGACAGAATATTAATTAAATTATTATCGTGTACATTTTAATTTCATTTTTATGGGGCAATAGCTGTAAATGGGAGGGGATACGTTTTGTCAGTTGAAAGCTGACTTATAGACAGAATCTCATTCCGTCTCATCACAAGACGTTTTAATTCAATTCCTTGTCGTTTTCAACCAATGGCTGCAGCAGGGTGTGTGTGGCTAGACTGCTGACAGTCAATATGCTAATAAGAGCATTTCGCACCTCTGTCAGCGGGAGGGGAGAATGCTAAACACATCGGCCCCCCTCCCCTCGCAGGTTCCTTTCCGGGAAATTCCGTTCGTATGCGGCAGACGGATATTTCGGGGGAATGTCCGCGATCAGCCAGGAATGGTGATCATTCGCAGCTGTATCACAGCGTATACGGGCCCGATAATCTTGCTTTTCGTGCAGTGTCATGGGCTTCAACTGTCGCATTCCTTGTGTCAAGCCACTCTTAAACCAGAGACAATGTCAGAGGCGTCTTACCTGGGCTAAGGACAAAAAGGACTGGACTGTTGCTCAGTGGTGCAAAGTTCTATTCTCAGATTAAAGTAAATTTTGCATTTCATTTGGAAATAAAGGTCCCAGAGTCTGGAGGAAGCAAGGAGAGGCACAGAATCCAAGTTGCTTGAGGTCCAGTGTAAAGTTTCCACAGTCAGTGATAGTTTGGGGTGCCATGACATCTGCAGGTGTTTGCTCAGGTCCAAGGTCAAGGTCGTCTACCAGGAAGACTAGAGCACTTCATGCTTCTCTCTGCTGACCAGCTTTATGGAGATGCAGATTTCATTTTCCAGCAGGACTTGGCACCTGCACACACTTCCAAAGGTACCAGTACCTGGTTTAGGGACCATGGTATCCCTGTGCTTGATTGGCCAGAAAACTCGCCTGACCTAAACCTGAGAATCTATGGGGTATTGTGAAGAGGAAGATGCGAGACACCAGACCCAACAACGCAGAAGAGCTGAAGGCCGCTATCAGAGCAACCTTGGTTTCCATAACACCCCAGCAGTGCCACAGACTGATCGCCTCCATACCACGCATCATTGCTGCAGTAATTTATGCAAAAGGAGCCCCAACCAAGTATTGAGTGCTGTACATGTTCATACTTTTCAGTAGTCAAACATTTCTGTGTTAAAAATCCTTTTCATTCTGTGTGTAAATCCTCTTAACACAGAAGAGATACTGAATTTGGGGTTTTCATTAGCTGTCAGTTATAATCATCAAAATTAAAAGAAATAAACACTTGAAATATATCATTCTGTGTGTAATGAATCTATATAATATATGAGTTTAATTTTTTGAATCGAATTACTGAAATAAATCAACTTTTTGATGATATTCTAATTTACTGAGATGCACCGGTAGATCAAATCAGCCAATTTACAAACAATTTATATGACGTATAATGTAACTATTGCGTGTACAACTCCCACTTATTGTTCTCTGCATCGCCGCTGAGTAAGGGTCTGAATACTGATGAAAATTGATTATTTCACTTTTTATTTTTGAAAACTTAACGACACACTGCAACTTTACTCCACTAGACAGTTTTTGCTTTGTCATTTTGGAGTATTGTGTGAAGATTGATGAGAAAAAAAAAATTAATCCGTTTTAAGAAACATCAATATGTGAAAAGCTTGAAAGGGTCTGAAAACTCACAGAATCACTGTATATAAAATGTTTTAACAACACTGACAGAGATTGAGACTTGTATTACAGTGCTAAGGATTAGTTTGGCACTCTCACTCGAGTGGTCTCTAACACGCACTAGCAGTACATACATAAAAACACAATACTGTACCTCTTATCCTGATGTCAGCTATATCAGTTTGGTCGTCGCACACCCTGATTCCAAAGGATCCCAGGACAGCAACCACCTTCAAGGCCACAGCACCAGCCTCTTTGGATCCTTTCACCTCTAATGAAAGAAACAATACAGGACTATGGGAAATGCTATCAAGAGTTTGGAATATTTTCTTAGAATATCTCCCTTTTATACATCCAGGCACGTGCACAGAATTTTTTTTCAAACCAAAAAAAAGGGCACCCATCGCTAAAAGTATTAATTAAATAAAAATAATAATAATGAATAAATAAAAAACACAGGATTTTCTCAACTTAAATATTTATTTTGTTAACAAACTAACTCAAATTATCTTGTGAACATAACTCAGTCCTACACTGTCCTTTCTCATCTGTGATGGGCTCCTCTGGACCAGGTAGGATTACTGATTCTCCCTCATTTGTATTACTAGTTGATGGCCTGATCCAAGATGAAAGAGAGCTGCTACCCTGAGCTGCTTGCTGCAGTTCGCTGTGCTTCTGCTTTTGGAGTCTCTCTTTTCTTGGCATTATGCTGCAAATTTTGTAAATGAGATAAATCAATCTTGTGCATTATGAGCAAGAGTGACTTACATAACCTCTGTAAAGCTGACAGCACAATACACACATTATTTTTTTTTTTGTACTGTTTTCTGCAGCATAAGCAGCTTTACACTAATAACAGTGGTGGTCCGTCAGGGCCAGCAAGGCTTTCTCTGCTGGCCTAAACATCATCAGAAAATAAATGTAATAAAATACATTTTATTTTAATATTTTATTTTCATAAATATGTATTAAATTATTCCCCATAGTCCATTCTCTTCATTTCATAGCTTCCAGCGTTGTTTATTTATGTTAGAGCATTCATCCAATCATATTTCAGCTATCATGTGTTGCCAGGCTCCAAGAAATCTTCCCAGAGGCCTTCAGAATTAACATTGAAGGCGCCTGTACATCTGATTGGTTATCACAACTGGCTGTTTTACGTAGTTCATTTAAGTTGAATGAACTGAAACAGACAGTTGTGATAACCAATCAGATTTCGAGTTGGCGACATTGGGGCCAGCCTAGGCCAGCTAGCAGGCATCACGTTGAACGTGACACGTACAAGTTCTTTGATTGGATACGCACTAGTGCGGCAGACTGAGGCAGTGCCTCAGGAAGTGCTCATTTTAGTTGCAGATGGTGGTGGTGAATTAGCGAAAACGTAAATTTAAGTTTATTTTCAACCCACAATGGCTGAAGGAGGATCGATCTGGTCGCTAATATAATAGAAACGCCATTTTCAAGACGGCCCTTTCAAGAAAAACTGGATATTGTGAGGATCGGGTCAGTTTAATGAAACTGCTTTGCAGGTGGGACAATGCGATGTTTTGTGGACAAACTTGTTTTAAGCTCACATAGGCTACTTTCGGTGGACTTAATAAAACTTTGTAGACTAATCCCTGAAAATCGCCTTTTATTATTAAGTTGTGATCCAAGCGATCATATAACTGAGAGTTTACTTCTCGTAATTTATTGTTAATACGGGGGTATTGATTTTAAAGGCTCCGGAAATATTAATGAAGTCTGTTGTACTCGACTATATTAAGGTGATGCAATGCTCACTTATACTGCCTTTCTGTATGGTTCGAGAGCCATGGCGTCATAATTAGCTACCGAGCCCCCCTCCTCTGGAATAATCTCCCTGCCTCCATCCGAGATGCAGACACCGTACCTATATTCAAATCAAAGCTAAAGACATTCCTCTTTAGTGCATCCTATAGCCAAAAGTAATTGCATCGACAAACCCATCACCTGCTGCGCTAGCCACCCAGATATATCCGAACACAAATAATGTTCTAATAAAAATAAAATAAAAAATATTTAATCTGTGTGTGTGCAGGTTGCAAGTTGCAGGCAGTGTATGTTGCACTGTGAAAGAGTGCTATAACAGATCTCAGGTGTGACATGCAGCTGTCCTCACTCACCAGAACTAAAAAAAAAAATTAAAAAAAAACTTACGACTGATATCTCCATAAGTACACTACCAAACTAAATAACAAATGCCAGTATTACTAAACATATCTTCTCCCTTTCTCTTTCTCTCTCTCTCTCTCTCCTTCATACAATATTGCTTATGCCTATAATAACACTGATAAAATAGCCATATTGCCTACTGTTAAATCTACTACCCAAATGTATCTCCCTATCTGTTTCTGAAATTGATGTCTACTAACATAAATGTTCTCTCTCCCTTATAGCATGTTCCAATCGCTGATGGAAGTGGAACTATTGCTCCTCACCCCCACCACTCTGCCTCTACGCACATGGACAGCTGAGCTCTACCCACTCACTTTCTTCCTTTTCTTCCCTTTTCTCTCCCTACTAATCAGGACTATCTCCGCTATGGGCCACCTGGAGAAACTCTCGGCCAATCGCACCCACCGCCACTGCATTGCCGTACACCTACTCTACCCAATACCCTATGCTAGCATTTATATACAATATACATTATTGCCACCACTGAAATGTTTCTCTGTCCCTACATCCCTTACCCCTGTAACAGTAACCCTATTGGTACAGTAATCTGGTCTTGCCTGTATCATGTTTACCACCGAAAGTCTGTATACTTACTATGTCCAGCGACCAAATGCTGGCTGTGTATAACCCCTGTTGCTTCCTTTCCCCTTCTGCCACACAACCCTCCCCCTTCCCCCCTTCCCCCCTTCCCACCTTCCTGTCTCCACCCGGCCGACCTCAAGCAGATGGGTCCCCCCTTATGTGCTGTGGTTCTGCCTAAGGTTTCTTCCTGCCTAACAGGGAGTTTTCCCTTGCCCTTGTTGCCATTGTGCATGCACTAAGGGGGTTTAGGCTCTGGGCTCTGTTAAGCGCCTAGAGGCAATTGTTATGGTAATGTTATGTAATTGTTATTGTTATGGCGCTATACAAATAAAATTGAATTGAATTGAATTGAATTGAATTGAATTGAATTGAATTGAATTGAATTGAATTGAATAATAATGGTATTAAGAGGTGGATTCACTCAGCTCAACTGTCGTGTAGTAGGACATCGCTGAAGGCCTAGTCGTGAAATGCAGGGACCGCCACTGACTAATAATATACCACAATATACCTCACCAGACTGTTATGTAGCTCAACTTAAGACCTACCTTTCATTTCAATAATTACACCTGCCTGCCTGCCTGGCTGCCTGCCTGTATCTCTCTCCCTCTCTCTCTTCATTAAACATGACAAACGTCAGTAAACAGCTGGACAAGGCTTTGAAATCACGTATTTCTTGAGTTTTGTGTTTGCTTATTTTTAAGGAAACGTCGGACCAGTTGCGACGTAATGTTTTCAGCAGCGCTAATGTTGCGGTTAATTTATCACCAAACAACGTCAGGGGATTGCACAAACACCGTCATTAGCTGTTTGTCTGATGCTGCCCTTTAATATGCACGTTTTTATACATCTCATTGTTGTTATTTCAAATGTTTTGAGAAAATTAAGACATTTTGTGACGCACATAATGTTATATATTTTAGCTCAATTACACAGCTATGTATACCTGTCTTTTCCAAGTCCTTCTTATGGTGGCTTCTGTCTTGTTTCTCTCCGCCTGACCTCAGCTCTCCAGGCATGGCAGAGTTTAATAATTGTATGCATGACAGCAGTGCTCTGGTATGAAGGAGAAAGTCCAGAGAGGAGAACTCCACCTGATTACAACAAATACACATAATAGTTAGTAGTATACAGATACATATTAAGGTACACTGAAAAAAATCACAAATTCACTTGGCAGATGATATTCCTAGAGACTGTAGATTTTTGTCCTCTGCTTATTTAGAGGCTAAGCAGTTCTCCTGGATATGTTGAAGTATATTTAAACTTGTATCTTTGAACCCTCACTCTGTCTCTGAGCTTTTTGGGACAAACCCACATTTTGACGGTAAGAAGAGGCTCGGCCCGTCACAATTGGTGGCAGTTGTGGGATGCCCGGTGGAAGACGGGATAATGCCACGGCAGACTTCCTCTCTCGCTTACCAGCGTGAGACGCTTAGTCCCAATAATTTGGGGTCAAGTGCACAGGTGTGCAGGCACCCAAAGTGTTTCCACTTTAAACAGATTGAAAGATAATTTTTATTTGGCACAGTGATTGAGAATATCCCTGGTTCTTTCACCAACTTTGGCGTCTGCCCCACCCAATAGTACACATTTCTGCCATGTGAGATCTTCTACCACATTGGGTTTTATCAAAAAGGTTTATCAATTTTGTCCAATAAGAATAATTGGCACAGATGAATAATTGGCACTTGATTAGATCAAGACACATAAAAGTCATCATAATGATTTTTTTCATTCATATGGAGATGGACAGAGAGAAGAGGATCCTTGGATCTTTCGTGTAGGTGTCAGTAAAACACATGTACAAGCCAGGTTAATTACAGTGCATTAGTAGGGATAGGCGCGCTGTAGGTAAAACCGTGGTTGTTACATTAGTTTAATTAAATCAGTCTCATAAAATTTAATAATCATTAAATTTAGTATTTAATATTTTATAATTAAATTACTAAAATAATGGAAAGCTCTAGTTATACCACTATGCTACAGTCTAAGTATGGTACCACAATACTATCGTACTACAATATCACTACAAAGTCCATAACACTTCATGGAACAATCAGAGAAGTGAAGGCAATTGGAATTCTTGATTGGCGGAAAATGGCTTTCAGTGGAATATTGGAACAACAACCAACAAGACAATTGTTTAAGTCTAAATAAACAATTTATTAAAGGTAACAGATAGTAATTAATGGCTAATACTAATCACATAAACAACTGAGTATAACACTGAAACAAAGCACAAAGTGCAGTTGGGATTTCAGAGGAGGGGGCATGAGAGCCTGCCCGTCCGTGTGTGTGTGTGTGTGTGTGTGTGTGTGCGTGCGTGCGTGCGCGCGCAGGTATGCCAATATAAATTGGAGGATGGGCACAACTTTAAATGAGTAGGTTACAACAGACAAAGGATTCTTATCTCAAGGATAGAATCGGCCTTCAACTCAATACAATATATTTCAGCAGCACTGAACTAGCGATGTGGACGTGTTTGTTCAGATGGTGATTGAGGGAGTTAGGGAGGGAGAGAGAGAGAAAAGGTGCATGCACGTTCCTAACAAGTTAGCAAAAGTAAAACAAACGCAAGATATAGCACGGTTACAAACCATGCACTGTGAATTACAAAGTAAGCATTTAAATCATGAATGAAATAAAACAACAATACTTTCACACATATATTAACACACATATAAGACTAATCTCTGCCCAGATGTCAGCCTTACGTGAAGAACGCTCTTGCTAAGCATTCAACGGTGTTTTCGCGGAATCCTTGGAACAACGCGTCACGTAGGTTCAATGGATGTCCGTCTGTCCTTTCTTTGCAGCCCGTCGGCTGAACTCGCGGAGGCCTTGCTGGAGGTCCGCTGATTTAGAAGGATGTAAAGTTCTGTCGACTTGGAGAAACGAATAAGGGAAGCCGGTCGCCTTATCCTACTCAGAACACTGCTGGGCTGCAGTACTATACTACCGGTATAACTTGGTTGCAACTAGACGCGTCAAAGTATTTTCTTAACTTCGGCCAAAAGTTCAATACGACCGTCGTGCGTTGTCCTTTGTTCTGCAGAGAGGGTATCTCTTAATTGAACGATGTTCACTTGTGTGAAACCGACCGCCAGAGAGAAAGATTTGGGGGGTTATCACTGTTTTAAGGGCAAAATGCGTCACCCTTTTTATGACTTTGATGTGACCAATTGACCTGTCGCTAAGCGCCGCCCTTAGAACGCAGATGAACCAATGACAATCCAGCCTGAACTGGACTCGGACATCGGCTCCGATAACTCCATTGAAAACAACAGGGAGGAGACATGTTACATTAATTTAATGATCGATTGATGTTGCTTATGAAAAAAAAAAAAACATGGTCAAACGATGTGCTTGGGGTACATGTAACACCGACAGTAGGTATCCCGATAGGCTGCAGAATGGGGTATATTTCATCCCTTTCCCCAAGCCACAACGGGACAAAAACAAGTGTGTAATTGTGGTAATGTAGTTTCAACATAAATGGCCAAACGATGTGCATGGGATAGATACAACACTGATACGAGTTACCGTGAGAAGATAGGCAATGGGGTATATTGTATCTCATTTCCTAAACGAAAACAAGACCGGTCCAAAATATCTCCGGTGGATTAAGCTGTGTGACAGACCGCACAGTGAACGCTACGTTCATTAGCTTTCTGCCATACTCTTGTTAGAATTTCCCATTGCTAAAGCAATCAACTACGCCTACATGATAAAGGGCATAGGCCTACTCATTATTCACAGTACCTGCTTACTTTCACCACTGATGTTATGCTAGGCTTAGGCAAGTTATCTCTGGTTCAAATTAGCTAACGTTAATGATTCAATAGCTGCGCTAGCGTAACTTTGTCAGTTATGGGACAGTTTATTAAACAAACGATAGGTTTAATAATGGATTAACATGGCAACGTGAACGAAACACACGCATGCCGGTAATTAAAAAGGTTACATTAACAAGCTAAACAGTTAGGACCATAGCCTATGGTTTGGACACTGTCCTGTCAGGGGCAGGTTCCTGCTAGTTAGTAGGCCTAAACGTAGGTGTACATCTCGGTGCCTTCCAGATTAGTTAAATTAACTGACTGTGAATTCATTGTGTCTTTCCCATGCGGTGCATGAACAATGCTGGTATTGGATGTATTTATCTGCAATCGCGATGACCGTGAGTTAGGCTTCTCCCTCTTGCATTGAGCTCTGTAAATTCTCGCCTCAAATTTAAGCTTGTTATCCACCATATCGAGTTTTAAATTGTATACATATCCCTCCATTGCATAATTAAGTCCCTTTTGAAGGCTTCTAGGCAAAATCAGGTCCGTTTGTCTCCAAAAGTTGTCTAGAGCCTCTTGGGATATAGTTTTGTCACTGATAGCTGCCATTGTAAACTCTAGTCAGCTCTGATAAAGTGTCCGATTTAGCAGCTGTCACAATGGGGGGCGGGGCTTAGCGATAGGTCAATTGCGAGGTCACTGACTGTTGATAAGGATTGAAATTTGATAAGGGAATTGTGGGTAATGGAGTCTATGGTGTCTCATTCACTTACAGCGCTCTACTTCCAAAAAATGTAAATGTGTTTTCGGGTGCAAGTAAAAGAATGTTAACTTTGAGTGCTGACTATGAACTATTTCAAATTTGAAAACAATTTCTACCACCAGGTGAAGGGCACAGCATTGGGCTCTCCATTTGCCCCAAACTACGCAAACCTGTTCATGGGCATGTTTGAGATTGACTTTGTGTATTCCTCTGAAAATGTCTTTAACCACTGTTTGAAATGTTGGTTCCGATATATTGATGATGTCTTTTTTTATCTTTAGTGGTACAGTGGAACAACCTAACAAATTTCATGAATTTCTTAACTCTAGACTGGACTCTTTACGATTTACATTGGAATTTAACATGTCCTCTTGTGACAGAGCGCTTTGTCCGCGCGGTGGTCTGTCACGTAAAGCAGCGGTTTTCTGTTGTACAGTGAACATTATTTTACACCAATGTATATGCCTGTACACAACAAAGAGGATTATAGTGTAGATGTCTACGATGCCTAGAAATATTCCGATGGTTTAAACATCGCTTTAGATGTCTGATCTGGGAGAGGGCAACGGGAGACAAAGTGTCGGTAAAGAGAGGAAAGATGCGCGGAGCGCAAGTATGAGTCAATGACATGGTAGTATGTAAGGTGAAACCATACCAGTGTAAGTGCTCTTAGTGCACATGGAAACATCAGAACACTTACTTGGGTTATTGAAGTCACTAACAGGGTAGGCCAAAATGTTTGTCTTCGTGGTTACCGGGTATTACTTCCGTGAACAGGGGAGTGATAGAGATTAATTATTTCCAAACACTGTTAATGACTTAAGAATATAATAATCAAGTGACTTGTATTAATATATTCCTTGTATGAATTATGTGCTTATGAAAGCAGGAGCATGGCTTTTCTCTCTGTGTGTGTAACTAGAATATTAGGTGCCACTAAGTCTGCATATGAACAAGAGCATGTTTAGACCAGAGGAGATAAGAAAGGAACTGTGCTTCTTCCGACCTTGTGCAAAACTGCCATCCTTGCAAGACAGGGAGCCTCGGACGTGAGAAATCCACCACGTGATCATCCCTGCTCAAAGCTAAACTTCTGACTATATAAACTTTGTGCGAAGAGTTTATCAGGGCTTTCACTGTCAGCCTCGGCTAGGAGGGGAGCCCAATTGCAATTGTTGTTGTTTGTCTGTCTAATAAATATACTTTCATGCAGCTCCGGAGTCCTGAACTAACTAGGGTGATTTTTCACCTATCATAATTGGGGGCTCGTCCGGGATTCCAACAACCTCTTCGACTCTCCCTGCTGGGCTAATCATCAGGACCTGAACCGTATGGAGGAGTACGAGACTCCGTTTTTTCTAAAGACCTCCAAATTGAATTGGATGGAGGCCAGGGCCTGCCAGCGAGGAGAGCCGAGAGTGAAGGAATTGAATTTGACTATAGGGGGTGGACATAGACTGTTTGTGAGTATATTGGTTGTTTTATTGTAAGTGTACGCTTGTATGTGGTTCTGGGTTGTTTCGGTTTTGCGTACACTTGTCTTCAGGTGGGGTTTGTGACTAACTTTTTGCCTGTTTGCCGTGGGGTGGAAAGGGGAACTAAGGTTCATGGAGGGATTTATTCCTGTTTGCCCCGTGTGTTGAACGAATTGCAAGAGTTAGAGAGACTCCTGTCTGTAATTTTCCTATTCAGAGATGCGCTAAGGTTATATAACACTGTTCAGGTACCTGCTATTTGCCTTATGTGAAGGATAGCACCTTGTCGAAGGGAAAAAAAGGGTACCGTTCGAAAGGTTATATGTAAAGTATGCCAATTGCCTTATGTGAAGGATAGCGCGCGCTATATGGTTATATAAGCACTGTTCACCTTCCGGTTGTTTGCCTTGTATGAAGGGTGGAAGGAAGGGAACCGTTCAGTTTTGTTTTAAACGGTAAAGGCTATATGTAAAGAATGCCATTTTCCTTATGTGAAGGATAGTGCTTGTGTCTGAATTTGAAAACTTCCTAGGCCTATTTTCTCCGGATATTTCTGTATACATTCCTGTTCGCCTTGAATGAAGGGAACACACTTTTCACTTTCTGTTTTCCTGTTGGGCCTTCTGGTAGGCCTCTTGGTGCATTGTTAAAAAAGAAAAAAAGGGCTATAGAGAAGGATATAGTCTGAGACATACCTGTCTAGCCGGATTTTAACAATAAGAGAAAATGGGAAACAAAGGATCTAAAATTGATGACATATCCCAGTTAGAAGGGGACATGAAACATATGGCAATACAAGGAAATGCTGACTGTGTGATGCACAGACATATGTGGAAACAAGGAGTCTCTTTAAGAGATAAAGAAAAAAGAGTCAGAGATTCTCTAATATACTAATAATTGTGTGTTATTTTTCTGTGGGGTTGAGACAAACTTTTTACAATGGGTAAAACCAGATAAATATAGTAATAATTTATGTAATTAAAGATTTCTCATTACTGAGATGCCTTGACCCGGAACCAGTAGGGGACTGATCATCCCAGGGAAATTCCCTAGCCTCAACCTCCTCAGAAAACGAGTGAGATGGAGGACCTCTGGTCGGGCTCGGGTTGACTCAGCATTGCGATCTCAAGAACAAACTATGAGAGTCTGAAAATAGAAACATAACCAACCCTAGTATGAAGAATAAACTAAAGGTAATTTAAAGGTTAGGTATCAATATCAGTTAAAGGTATTAAGAGAAATACATAAAATGACTTAGAAATAGGTAAAAGTGCGTCAAAATCAGAAGACGTACATGATAAAGAGAATAAGAGATGGATTTAAAATGTCTACAACAAAAACAAAATTGTAAATTCAGCTTTAAAAATGTTTTTGCATTATTGGTTGCGCCAAATAGAGAAAAGCGTACGTTAATGGTGGCAAGAAAGCCAATGATTTTTGTTTTGGTTTATTTTGGCAAGAGGGCCAATGATTTTTTGTTTTGTTTTGTTTTGTGTGACTTTGATGCCTGCAGAGCAGTAACCAGAGAATAACATGCACAGAACAGAAAAAGAATGAGACATCTAAAAGCAGTCATACACATAACCCATTACTTTTGAAGAGTCTGAAACGGGACAGATATTTAAAATGCAGATTATGTTTAAAAAACATGCTCTACAAACTTATTAGGAAGAGATGTGATGTGGGTTGAGCATTAGAATTGTTCCAACAATACATGGGTTTTAGAATAAATTAAACAATGGTGTCCCAAAATATTATTATGTATTGAATATACACTGTTTAGCCACTAAAAAAGATGTATAGAGGATGTAACCCTGTCACACTAACTATATTAACTTAGATTGATGCATTGGACTAACACAGGATGGGTGGGGGCTGAGTGCTGGCTCAAAAGACTATATTCTCACAGGCCATATAAGCCATTAGATGCCTGGGAAATATTTAGTATCTATAAATAACAGCTCACCTTTATCTTTTTAACCAGATTTGTAAACAGGGATCAATAGGCACAATAGGCTACCTTGGTTAAAAATCGAATTACGGTAGTCATGCTAGCATTGCGCTAAATAATTAGGCAGCTAACATTAATAAGTGGTGTTTACATAAAGTCACTTATTGTATATGGCATAAATATTATTCTAAAACACCTTCACTAGTTGTTTTAAGCAGATTTGTGAGCAATTCATCACGTATTCAATGCACGTCAGCGAATATGTTCTGAATAGTATGTTAAGTAGGCTACAGCCGAACTCTCGTTCTGTTTTGATCAATAGTAATCGAGTTGATAAGTCTGATCTATACGCAACTGTGAGGTGCGCGAATGGACAGAGCCAATCACTTAATTACTCAACCTGCAGATGCATCCTGACTTCATCAGTCGGCGGTTTCAATATTCATGGCTTTAAATGTATTAAAATATCTGCTATGTTGAGAACTTACACAGGTGTAGGCTATTACTTGATTTGTCTACGCCCCAGATAGCAGGGAGAGGTTGGCCCAACGTCGGCAATGGTTGGCAACGTCGGCGTTGGAATTCCAACCTTGGGCCAACGTTGAACCAACGTCGGCAGCTCAACCAATAACGTCAAAATGCAATGGTTGGGCAGTTGACGTTGGTTCAACGTTGGCCCAAGGTTGGAATTCCAACTCTGTGTTTTTTACAGTTGGAGTTGGAATTCCAACGTTGGGCCAACACCGACCCAACGTCAACTGCCCAACATTAAAATCAAAATGCAAATGGTTGGGCAGCTGACGTTGGGTCCATGTTGGCTCAACGTCAGCTGCCCAACATTTTGATTGTGTGTTTTTTTTTTTAACCATTCCACCTTTTTCTGCAGGGCATATTGGTAATCAATCTTGTGTTTTTTTTTATTAAGATAAACATGAGTGTTAAAAGCATATAGCCTACTGGTGGCCAGACATTGTGATTCCGCGTCTCTGTAAACACTTTCAGAATCTCTGTATCACTGCGTAACAATACAAATAGCCACGAGCTTATTTTAAAATTAAAAACCGTTAGCAGATATTGTGAACTGCCTTCTTCGCTTTTTTCTGACTGTAGCGATCATTTCAATTTTCAACAAGTAATTTAAACTTTTGATCCACATTCATCAGTAAAGGTATAGGAACCGTATCGTTAATTAACCACATAAGACGTAGCACTATCGACTAGGTAACGCAAGCAGGCGCAGCATTCACATTCTTGTCTACGCTAAGCGTGATTTTGTTAGCTGGCTAGCTACCTGTCATTAGCAGCTGAGCTATCTCTACGGCTGGTGATCCGGTGTCCAGCGACGGCTCTGATGCGGACTAGCCTACCAAGACTAATTTATTTGTGTGTTCGCTTGTTTTTTCTTTGCTTGCGTGTTGCCTACAATAAATGATTATTACCTGTATGTAACTGCTGTCTGTTTAAATTCCTTACGGGCCGTGCCTACACTGTAAAAAAAACTGCCATCTTTTTTACAGGAAAATTCTGGCAGCTGAGTTGCCAGAGCAATCCTGTAAAGAATACATTCACTTGTAAATCTCTTTACAGAGCAGCATGTACATTTAACATTTTAAACCTGTATATTCAACATTGGATTTGAGCAGTATTTACGTCACTGTTATGTTATATTGGACAAGTTTGTTCAGTAAATGTAACATTTTAAGCCTGTATATTCAACATTGAACTTTAGCTATATTTACATCACTGCTATGCTACACTGTAAAACAAATCCTGTTGTTTTTACTGGTAAAAACTGGCAGCTGTGGTTGCCAGAATAATTCAGTAAATAATACTGCAAAATCATAACCATCTTCACAGAGCAATATGTATCTTTAACAGTTTATAATGTATAATATTACATTGTAAACCAGTACATTTAACATTGGATTTATGCTGATTTTGCATGACCATTATGCTATAAAACCAGCTATTTCAGTAAAATGTACATTCAGTTGATGTCTATTGTACATCAAATCTCCTTCAATTTCACTGAGAAATACCATGCAAACAACATTATTTAACTGCTTCAGTCTCATTATAACACTATTATTCTACTGTTTTTTCATGCAGGTCCCCTTAAAAGTTCTTTATAAAATAAGATATGTTAATGTATTAATAACAGTTGGGAACAGGGCCTTAACTGAAGGGTGCAGCAGGTGTGGTTAAACCTGTGCCCGCAGTTCTTGGGGGCCCATAGACATTATGTCTAAATAAATGCCATCACCCTATTATACTGCATCTGACAGAAGTCTATGACATAATACATTATAGGGAGTGTGTAATGCTAGCTAGTGACTTGAAAAGGTAAACGTATCTACATCATGGTAGGTATTATTTTTGGTAAAAAAAAGTAACAATCTGATGGGGCGCTGTTGAGCAACTGGCGATGTGAGACGTGTTTTACAGTGGCTCCTGGAAATGTGGCATTTTATATAATATAAATCAACAATTTTGACGTCCATTCGACATATTTTGTGTGCTGAGAGAATATAACTTCAAACTACACTATCTGAACAGCTTTCAATATTGAATATGACCAGTAAAACATCGAAACCAGACTCCTCCAAAACGGGCCGCAGCACTAAACGTGGAACATCCCTTGAGGAGGAAGAGACCTCAGATGGTAACCTTCTAGTCAACATCAGGGAAATGTTGGAAGAAATGCGTGCTGATATTATAAGTAAATTCGACATGGTTGTGTCTCAGTCTGTGAAAAGGGAGATAACAGCAGTTCTGGAGCCCTTTGAGAGAAAACTCCGCTCAGTGGATGAAACTGTTAGCGAGCTAGAACGCGCTGCTAATGTTCACAGTGACAGGCTAACAGAACTTGAAGCTAACGTTTCTACCTTGACCTCTCTGGCTGATTCCCTCACTAAGAAATGCGATGACCTAGAGGGGCGTTCGAGATGGAATAATATACGTTTATTGGGTCTGCCGGAAGGATCGGAAGGAAAGCAACCCACTGATTTCATGTCCCAACTACTTCAAGATCTACTCGGTCTACATGATAAACCAGCCCTTGACCGGGCGCACAGATCTCTACGCACTAAACCCAAGGAGAGTGAACCTCCACGACAACTTATCGTCAGGGTGAGCCAATTTCAAGTCCACAATGAAATCCTACGACGTGCATCGCAAGCAAAGACTCTGGTTTACAAAGGGAAAAGAATTTCTATCTTCCCCGACTTCGCCCCAGCGGTGGCTAAGAGACGCGCTGCATTTGCTGCTGTCAAAAAAGTGCTCCACTCCTGCCCTGATGTCAAGTTTGGTCTACGCTTCCCGGCTACTTTACAGATCACTCTACCAAGCGGCGGCGTTGAAAGGTTTGAGGACCCTGACATGGCTTTAGTGTTTGTTGAAAAAAACATTAAGAAAGCTTCAGAGACTGTTTCATTTCTAGGTTGATTCTTAAGCCATTTTTGTAGCTAGGCTATATTCTAATTTCGCTGTTTATAATGCTAGCCTATTTGTTTTGTGTTATTATGATGACTTTTTCTGAAGGCTAGCCCTGGGATATTTTAATATTAAGCTAGGCTACTGTTGTTCATTTTCTCTACATCAGCACTCGATATACGATACTTGTTAACAGTGCAGTTTGCACTTTGGGACCTACATACTTTACTTAATGTGTCACATTTCCTTACACGCCTCTGTTTTGTGTGTTTAAAACTAGAAGGCGATTGCGTTTATTAATAGGAAGGGTATGCGCGCATCTTCATTAGGGAGAGGCTTATGTCGCAGAGGGGGGGTGGGGGATTATATAGCTGTACTGGTTTGTTCCTTGATCAAGCGGGTGGGGGGTTATTCATGGATGTTTTCTGTGTGGGAGAGGGGTATGTGGTTTTTGTTTCTGTTTTTCTTTTTGTTTGTATGGTTTGTTATTCAGTCCTGTTTTCCTCCATTTTACAGTCAGGTGCTTTTGTTTCTCACAGTCACATGTCTTATCACTTATACTACTTTACAAGGTAGACACTCTATGACCAAAGTCATGCTCCAACTAATATCTTTATGGTGCAAGAAAGTAATGTAAAATGTATTAGTTTTAATTGCAAGGGGCTCAATAATCCTTCAAAACGCAGTAAGGTACTTCACCATCTCCGACACTTAGATGCGCATATCGTGTACCTACAAGAGACGCATCTCAGAGATAGGGACCATGCAAGACTGAAGTGTGGATGGGTGGGGCAAGTTTATCACTCTTCTTTCCCAGGCAAATCAAGGGGAGCAGCTATCCTACTTCACAAATCTATTCCATTTGTACACTCAAAGGTGATTTCTGACTTAAATGGCAGATTTATCATTGTTATTGGTCAGATGTATAACACCAATATAGTTTTGGCCAATGTTTATGCACCTAATTGGGATGATGATGGTTTTTTCAAACGTCTATTTTCAAAACTTCCTGATCTTTCAACACATCATTAAATTCTTGGAGGAGACTTTAATACCTGGCTCAACCCGCAGCTAGATCATTCCTCCTCCAATAGATGTTCACCATCAAAATCCTCCAAAATAATTCAAGCCTTTATGAATGAATTTTCTGTTTCTGATGTCTGGCGCTTTTTCAATCCCTCCGGAAGGGAGTATTCGTTCTTTTCTAGTGTCCACCACACTTTTACGTGTATTGATTATTTCCTTATTGATAACAAACTCCTTCCGTCAGTGTCATCTTGTAAACATGAAGCAATAGTTCTTTCTGACCATTCTCCTGTGTCCATGACAGTTTATTTTAAAGGCCGTGTTGGACAGCGTGCTCCATGGAGACTCAACACAAGCCTCCTCTCTGACCAGGATTTTGTTCATTTTATTACTTGTCAAATAGAGATGTTTGTTAGCATAAACAAAACTCCTGATGTTTCAGCTTCTGTTGTATGGGAAAGCCTGAAAGCCTACATCAGGGGGGAAATTATATCTTATGCAGCGTATCAGAAAAAAGTTAGGGCTGACCAACTCTCTAAACTAACTCAGCGTATATCCCAGCTCGATATTATATATGCAACTAATCCATCTCCAGATGTGTACAAGGAACGCTTATCTGTACAAGCTGAATTTGATATCCTTATGACACAACGCTCTGCGGAACTTTTACTTCGAACCAGATCAACCTATTTTGAACATGGCGATAAAGCTAGTAAATTACTTGCGCACCAATTGCGTCAGGCAGCTTCTTCCCACCAAATCCCTCAGATACAAACAGTCCTGGGCAAGACATCTGACCCATTAGAGATTAATAATGCTTTCAAAGACTTCTATATGTCACTTTATGCAACCGAACAAACTTCAGCCTCTCTCGATTTCAATCATCTTTTTTTTAATGGTTTGGATATCCCTTCTATTGGAGAATCTGCGGCAGATAGATTAGATCAGCCTATCACAATGGAGGAGCTCAATGCAGTGGTCCTCACATTGCAAAGTTCTAAATGCCCAGGACCCGACGGCTACCCCTGTGAATGGTACCGCTTGTTTTGGCCCCAGCTCTCCCCTCTTCTATTAGAAATGTATACTGAATCATTTGAAAATGGCCTTCTCCCTCAGACTCTCAATCAGGCATCTATTTCTCTCATTCTGAAAAAAGACAAAGACCCCTTAGCCTGTGCCTCTTTTCGTCCTATAAGTTTGCTAAATGTCGATTTTAAGATACTTTCTAAACTTCTGGCTCTTCGTCTAGACTCTATTCTCCCAGATATAATCTCACCAGACCAAACAGGGTTTATATGCAATAGACACTCTTTCTCCAACCTTAGACAGGTATTTAATACTATTTACAATCCCTCCATCTCTCACACAGAAGAAGCTTTGGTATCCATGGACGCGGAGAAAGCTTTTGATAGAGTGGAGTGGAACTATCTGTTCTACACTCTGGGAAAATTTGGGTTTGGGGAGAAATATATATCCTGGATTAAACTGCTCTACTCCGCTCCGCAAGCCTCAGTTAGAACCAACAACATTCAATCTGGGTACTTTCATCTACGAGACAGGGTTGTCCTCTAAGCCCTCTTCTATTCGCAATTGCCATTGAACCACTTGCTGTGGCACTTCGTAGGGACCCCAATATCTCTGGCATACACAGAGATGGTATTGAATTGAAAGTTTCTCTGTATGCTGATGATTTACTCCTTTTTCTTTCCAACCTCTCTGTTTCTATACCTGCCGCTCTGGTCTGTCTGCAGTCCTTTGGTCGAATATCTGGTTATAAATTAAACCTTACTAAGAGCGAGATATTCCCTATCAATACAGCTGCTCAGACATTCCCTCTCCACAACCTGACTTTCAAAGTAGCCCATCATAGCTTTAAATATCTAGGGATTCATGTCACACACAAATTTAAAGACCTTTTCAAGGCAAATTTTGCTCCTTTGCTATCCAAAACTCAAGAGGACTTTGAGCGTTGGTCTCTTCTCAACTTATCTTTGGCCGGTCGTGTTAACTCTGTGAAGATGACTATTCTTCCACGTTTCTCATATCTCTTTCAATCTGGCCCCATTTTCCTCCCTCAGTCTTTTTTCCGCAAGCTAGACAGTCTGATTTTAGAATTCATTTGGAATAAAAAGGTCCCTAGGTTGCGTAAACAATATTTACAGAGACCCAAGCCACTTGGGGGCAGTGGCGGATCTTCCATTAGGCAAACCTAGGCAAGTGCCTAGGGCCCCAACCAAATCAGTCTTTATTAGGGGCCCCCAAATCTGACCCCCCAGCCATTACTTAAGTAAAGTAAAAAAAAAAAACACATTTCTAGTAGAAAAAAATAACAAAAATATCAACATAACGCCGAACTAATGCCTAAATAATAATTTTCCAGCACACATGCCCCCCTCCATTGTGCATTGGACTAGTCCAGAATATGACGACGTAGTAACGCGCGCAGCGCAAAATAACGTTACTTCAAACCAAAGCAGAGGGATCTGTATCCGACTCGGTGAAAATGACCCTGCACATTGTCCAGAAAAGTTTACAGACTCCGAGCGTTGTTCAATTGTACAGAAAGGACCAGTGCAATTACGAGGAGATTTCCCCCAGAACAAACAAGGCAGACGCTTTACAAGCACGCACTACTATTTGAACATGAAAAATGGCGAAAAAAATCCAGAGGTCCTGGCTTGTGTACAGTAAGACGAAAGACCGCGCTGTTCGTTTCTGTTGTCGGCTGTTTGGCGATTGCAATAAGCAGCGGTTCTGCACTGACGGCACGAACGACTGGAAAAAATGTATCAGCCTTCCTTAAAGAACACGGCAGAGAATGGACATTCTACTCTCTCTCTCTCTCTCTGTCTTTTTCTCTCTCTTTCTCTCTCTCTCTCGTTTGATCTGAGTAATAAACATGTAATTTTGGCAAAGGCTGGAGAAATCTGAAAATGTTTTTACTGTGGAGAGTTGAGTGGCAGTGCACTATGGGTTTATTGCGATTCTAAGAGTATTGGGATGGTTATTTGTTTTGTGTACGTGTTTCAAAAATGAGGGCCCAATGTCTATATTTTGCCTAGGGCCCCAAAATGGCTAGATCCGCCCCTGCTTGGGGGGATGGCTCTTCCCAATATGACATTCTATTACTGGGCCGCCAATATTAGAATTCTAAAATTCTGGCTCCAATATGAAACTTTAGACCCTGCGCCCACTTGGATAACCATGGAGGCATTTTCTACCAAACCAGTTTCATTGAAGGCTGTAGTGCATTCTTCTACTTTATCGTCCACTTCTCCATACAGTAGGAACGTGCTTGTGAAAACTTCTCTTAGAATTTGGGCTCAATTCAAACGGTACTTTGGTTTACAATCTTTCTCCATCCAAGCTCCAATAGCCAATAATCATTCTTTCCCTCCATCTATTATAGACAATGCTTTTTCAATTTGGTCCAATCAAGGCATTGTATCATTTCATGATTTATATATTAACAACACCTTTGCATCCTTCCAACAGCTCTCAGAGCAGTTCTCACTCCCTAAACACCACTTTTTTAGATACCTACAAGTTCGTAGTTTTGCTCGCACAACCTTCCCAAACTTCCCCAATTTACCCAACGAGTCTCCTCTTGATGGCTTTTTCAAATCTAGCTATTCATTGAAAGGGTTAATATCGGATATTTATAATCAAATTCTCTCTCTTCGCCCGGATCCACTGGATCCCATAAGAGCCTTGTGGCAGGAGGATCTGGGAGAGGAGTTAACTCAGGATTTATGGGACGAAATTCTTAGTCGTGTACATAAATCTTCAATATGTGCGCGCCATGGCCTTATTCAGTGCAAAATTTTGCACCGAACGTATTACACTAAAGAGAGGCTGGCTAAAATCTACAAAGATGTATCTCCAGAATGCGATAGATGCAAACAAACCCCAGCAAATCTAATTCATATGCTATGGCTCTGTCCTTCTCTGTGTAGCTACTGGACGGACATTTTTAAAACTATTTCAGACATAGTTGAACAGAGGATAGAGCCGAATGCTCTCACCGCATTGTTTGGCGTCTCCTCCTTTGTACCTTCCCTTTCACAATCTAATAGAGATGTCATTGCCTTTGTCACCTTACTAGCAAGAAGACTAATTTTGACTAAATGTAAATTGAAAACCCCCCCTTGTCATGCACGCTGGTTGGCGGATGTTCTTTATTTCCTTCAATTGGAAAAAAATAGGCTTTCTACAAGGAGTTCTTCTCAAAAATTTTGGAAGGTATGGGGCCCATTTCTTCTATATTTTGATAATACTACTTTCTCACATATTCCTGACTGAGACTAGACTGGCCTTAACCTGCTAATATGTCGTATCTTGTACTCTGCTGGGGTTACTACCTATTGTAATATTTTGCTGAATTTTGATAATGTATATGTGTCTATTTTTTGTATTCAATCCTCATTACTGACTGTGTGTGGTTGTTGTCTTTTGGTTTGCTTTGATTTTTTTTTTTTTTTTTTGTGTATGTAAACAAAAAAGGAAAAAATTGTATACATCATTTTCTATCTGATTTTGTACTGTGTTTTGATATTAATAAACAAACTTGGGAAAAAAAAAAAAAAAAAAAGTAACAATCTATAACAAAATGATATGCTTATCTTACATACTCTATAGAAACTATTAAAAGAAGATTCAATGAAATAAACAAGTTCTTATAGTCTTTGGTATTTTGTCATTTAAAGATTTGCACTGATTTCTGGGTAATATGTATGTTGTTGTCCGGTGACGAGACAATACGATATAGCTAGTTTAGGTGCAAAATCTGAACGTCAAGACCGACATGATGACTGTACACAGCAGGCCTGCAAGCCGAAACGATGCCTTTCAAACATTAAAGTGGTGATGCATTATTGCTTTTTCAATGGACAGGATAGCCAGACCATTCAGCCTCTCCTGCTCCTCAGGTAGGTCTCAATGAGTTTCAATTTGGAAAAGGGTCGCTCTGCTGTTGCCACTGTCAGCATCTTGGCAAATTGAGAGACTAGCCATATCGTACCGTCTCGTCACATGAACAAACATACATATAACCAGGCAATCATTGCAAATCTAAAAATGACAAAAATACCCAAGAAAATAATAACTTTTTCATTTCATCGAATGTTTTTTTTTTTTTAAAGTTTCTATGGTGTATGTAAGTTACGCATATCATTTCTTTTATAGATTCTTACTATTTTCCCCACAAATAATACCCACCATGATCGAGAAGACTTTGCCTTTTCAACGCATTATATAACATTTGCCACCTTTCAGAAGATAATATCAGTTTTCGCTGGACACAACTGTGTTTGAGTGGTGGAAACTGGAATTGAGAGACTTCTGACAGACACAGTTTATGGGGGGAAGGTTAAGCGCCCCAAAGTGCCACTGCTGCACCCCCTTCAATTAAGGCCCTGGTCCAAACTGTTATTAATGCATTTGAATACATTATATTATAAATAATTTTATAGGGGAATCTACATTGAAAATTAGTTGAATAACAGTGTTATAATGAGACTTAAGCATTTCTCAGTGAAATTGAATGGGATTTCATGTACTCTATAGACTACAACTGGATGTACATTTTACTGAAATAATTGGTTTTATAGCATAACGGTTATGCAAAATCAGCATAAATCCAATGTTACATTTACTGGTTTACAATGTTATGTTCTGTGTAGATGTTTATACGGTTTGGCCGTTTTACTCAGCTGCCAGATTTTTCCTGTAAAAACAACAACAAAGAAATACTTTAAAATTAACAGTTGTATTTGGTTTAGTATTTTAACACCACCAAGTTGTAATTCAAACTGCATTGCATTGCTTCTTGTAACACAGTTTTTCATCCTGAAAATTACAGCCATATGTCGTTTCTAAAAAGAAATATGCATAATCTTACTTTAAAATTAACATTTATATTTCGTTAAGTATTTTAACACCACCAGTTTGTAATTTAAACCGCATTGCATTGTTTCTTGTATTACAGTTTTTCTTCGTGTAAATAACATTTCTATAAAGAAATATGCATATTTTTACTTTAAAATTAACAGTTATATTCCGTTTAGTATTGTACCAGAAAATGTTGTGAAATAAGCAATACTCTATTGTATTTCTATTTACAGTTTTTTGAAGTCACGATTTTACGCCATTCCACTGTGAATTTTAAGGTCATTTTTTACAGTGTAGGCTATCGACTTTGTTGCCATTTCGCGACTGTACAAAACAAATCGGAAAATACGGTAAGAGATGTTCCTGCTGAGAGTCAAACAAGACTTTGTGCATTGTCTACACACCTGTCACTTCTGAAATATATAAGGTTGATTCATTAAACCTTTTTTATATTGATAAAAACATATTTGTTAGGGCGGATTTTTTAGGTTGCCTTAAGTTTTTGGATGCATTAAATGTGGTGGCAAGAAGTATGACCGTCCTTGGATTATGGGACATTGTAACACCTTATCCTGATTTGAATTATTGAATTATGACATTGAATAGACATCGGGTGGACTTCTGTAAAATCATAGAATGCGAAAAATAGCTTGGTTTAACAAAAATAAGCTAAAGTTGGCAAATGGTTATAAGCCAACGTTGGCAATTGGTTATAAGCCAACGTTGGCAATTGGTTATAAGCCAACGTTGGCAATTGGTTGGGCCAACGTTGGCAATTGGTTAAAAGCCAACCAAAACCCGACTCTCACTCCTATTTGCCAACGTTGGCCCAACGTGTCCCCGACGGCCAAAAGTCCGTTGGCCCATCGTTGGCATGTGCCGTCGCGCCAACGTCTGTGACAACATTGGGCCAACCTCTCCCTGCTATCTGGGGCGTTTAAACGAGTACCAGTAGAACGCGGTGCCTCGGGAAGGCAGACAACAGCATTGGTTTTGAAAGCTCAACTCGTTTGTGTTGCATCTCGAATATAATAATATTAATATTATTATTGATAAACCGGTGCGGTTGAAAACTGTCGTTCCACTGCTAGGGCCAGCCCGACGTACACGAATACACCTGTACAAATGCACATTAAATTTCCACTCAAAATACTGTCAAAAGTTTGATTATTGATTTCCAACGCAGCCTCCATTGGTGAAAATAATGGTATATAGGTTTGTATAATAAACATCATAGTAATAATACATAAACTTGACTTTCATAATTCGTGTGTTCAATTTCTGACCACTGGTTAGTTCTAGATTCTATTGATATTAGGTGGTAGGCTGGACCCCCGAATTGTGAATTTAATACTTACCGTCCAGCTGTGAAGCCCATTTTTTTAAGGATGGATTCATAAAAATACACCAAACTGTATTTGCTTTGTTTCCACCTTCGTTTTGTGCACATTTGGCGAACATATCGTTGTAAAGTCTCTGTTTTTTGATCGGGCGAATTTTCAGGGCAACTATTTGAGACCGTGGGTTTCCATGACAACAAGACGTAAGCAACCTCGGGTGTCGCTGCCTGGAGAAATAATTCTCGTTGAACCTTATCAAATACTCTTCTCTCCAGGGGAGATTGCAACTGGAGTGACATATTATAGATAAGGCACATTATCTATAATATGTAATACATTATTACTGAATGTTAAAACACCATTTTCTCTACTTTAAGTCTTGGAGTAGGTGATGTTCCCTCATCTTTGCGTTTCCAATCATTTTCTATGGTTAAAAAGTCAATGACTTTCTTAGTGCAAATTAAGTTCCCATTTAATAAATAAATTCAATTTTGTCAAGTGAATTTTGTGTGCTTGTGTTTTTATCAATAGATTAAGTTGGCTCTGGTCTGAACTAAGGCTATGCCTACTCTAACATGATGAGTGGTCCCTTAAACAATGTAACAAAATATAACATGTATTGCATACACGTGGGAATGCTAGCAGTAGCAAAATTCGACAAAATGAAGTGCTGTATGCATTTAGTGCCTGGAGAAAAAACACCTGCAGTACAATTTTCCAATATAAGTTGGTCAAAGTTCCTGCAGTGTGCCCATTCATGGCTGAACCTGCAACCCTGCAAAGAGGGGGAAGTGGCCAGAAATGCCCTAGAGGCTTTAAATCTGGAAGAAGACCAGGAATTGCCAGCTAATATGGCAATAGGATACCACTGCAAATGCTACATGCTGTTCACCAATGAAGCACACATTGAAAGAGCACGAAAGAAGAAAGAAAAGGCAGCCAAGGACAGTGAAGGTTTGTACTCAGAGTATGATTTCCTTTTCGCCTGTATTATATGAGGTCTGTGTACCCAACAGGGTTTGAGCAAGTAACTCAAGACATTGACATGACAGAGAAATGGTGTAGATGAAACTCCTTCATTACTGAGACATTAGGTCCATGGCTTCCACACTGACACCTGCTTGAACCTCTTCTCAGCAATCTTCAGTGATGTGTGAAATATTTAAGGCCAAACGCCCTCGACAGGCTGGTGCCACATAACTTAATAGAAGTGACCCCTGAATAAACCAAGGCACGGACAGTGATGACTGTTATTGGATTTTATTCAGATAATTTCCAAGATACAATAAATGAACATTATTAAAAAGAAACAGTATCTCGAAACCAATGTCTTACAAAGGGAACATGCAGTATACCCACATCATGAACACAGCCAGAACCCATGATGACTAGTATTAAATATGTATACATTATTTATGGAGCAGGGTCTGGCTATGTGAAAAACTTTGTCATTTATTACCAATTACATGAAGTTAGGTAAACTGCTTTGCAATCTTATTGCTGTCGAGGGAGATTTATGGAGTTAGATTAGTTTCATAATTCGCAAACCAGCGAAACGCGTTTCAAACCAATGAAACGCGAGTCACAAACCAACGAAACGTGTTTCAAACGAACGAAACGCGAGTCACAAACAAACAAAACGCGATTCAAACAAACGTAACGCAATTCACAAATGTATTTCATGTTTCACAAATGTATTTTGTGATTCACAAATATATGACCCCATGACATTGGTTTGAAACCTGACGAACACGAGTTACAAATCCCTGCATTCGTTCGTTTGGATTTTTGACACTTTCCTAACGCACACAGTTTCACAAATGCATTTTTTCTAAAAGATATTCTCTGCAGCCTATCAGAGCTCTTCCAATTTTAGCCAATCACGTTATGGACTACAACCACCCGCCATAGGAACGGACATCTGTCTTGAGATCTTAAGCGATGGAATCTGATACCTGCCCACCAAATGTAAGTGAAATATAGCTTGTTCATTTTATTAAACCGATTATCATACGTGGTTGAATATTGAGAATGGCAGGATCCATGTTTAGTAATTCTAAGTGTTTCATAGGCTAACGTTAAAAAGGAGCTAGCTAGTCAATGTCTAACATAACCGTGTCCTTGCTAACATGGATAAAGCTACGCTTGACGCATTAGTTTTCTCTCTAGCCAGGTAACGTCTTACATGGGACTTTAGTGAACAAATCATTGAAACGATTTTTGTGGCATGAAAAAAAATAATAAAATTGTGTGGCAGTAGCTTGGTAGTTAAGCATTTGTAGCTTGAAATTGGTCATTTCATGCCCAATGTAAAGTATAGCAGACATCTGAATGTTGGGATGGTCCATTCAGTTGAATTCTGAAGCACCTTATGTGTGTCTGTGCACTGTGTATTTATGTGTTTGTCTAGGGTTAGGGTCTGCCTTTATATATCATTGCCAGACTTCTGGGTGTGTCTAGAACAACAGTTTACAGGCGGATGAAAGAACATTATCTATCGTTAAGGGCCTTGTACAGTAGTTGCAGTGACAATGAATTGGATGCTTTGATCACAGAAATTAAAAACACAATGCCTGAGGCTGGATATCGTGTTGTCCGAGGCGCTCTCCTTGCAAAGGGACACAAAATTCAATGGGATAGGTTGCATGCGTCCATGCATCGTGTAGATAGCGTTGGTGTGTTCTCCAGGCTGACAGGCCTTGGATGTGTGGTCAGAAGAACATACAGTGTACCGTGTTCAAAGTATTTGGTGCACATTGACACCAATCACAAGCAAATAAGGTATAACGGCAGTTAACAGTTTATTTATTAACATGTAAAAAATGATGTAGGCTGTATAACATCATTGTATGTCACATCATCGACAGACCATAGAAACCAGCACTGTATGAATTTAACGTTGTTTTAGAATGCCATTAACCAATTTTTGCTCTGCTAAGATGTAGATATTGTATCATGAGACCTATGCTGTTGGAAATGTTGTGTATTGTGTTTAAAAGACACTTATCCATTGTTCATATACTGTTCTAGCTAATACGATTTGTTTTAATAAAGGTACAACTTTGTTATCTTCGGGGGAATAGATGGCTACTCAAGGAAGGTAAGAATGCTCAATGTTGAATACCATCTAAAACTATGCTTATTCAAAATACATGGAATTAACACTTTTCAGACAGATGCAACTTCCATTTGGGAATTTGTTGTTTAGCTCGGGACAGTGTAGTACAGAAATATCTGTCCCTCATGTTGGATAGAAAACTAACCGATCAAAGTACTAACTTACTGTTCTATTTGTAAATGTATGTGAGGTTATATATCTGAAGATAGCAGACAACAACCGCTCTGACACACACTTGGCCTTCTTCACTGAAGCTGTCAATGAGCATAGTTTTCTTCTGAGGTACACACCACATAACTTTAAACCATTCATTTATCAGTTTTGTACATGGCAGTGGTAAAAGCACAGTGCTTGTTTGTCAGGTTTTGCTTTTGTTTCAGTTGGTTTACTTAACATTTGTTGTGCTTATATCTAATATCTATCTTTGTCAGGATATATTTGTACCAGAGATCGAATGGGAGGAAAGCTTATACATCAGTGAGCCACACCCTGGTGTCAATGTCCCTGTGCTGGACAGCCCATTCTCAGATGAAGAAATGGTGCAACTTCAAGACACCATTGAACCACTGCGAGACTCTGAAAGTTTTGGAGTGGACATTTATCTCAACACTGTCCAGTTTGTGGAGAATTTACTTGAGGCAAGATAAATATCCATTGTTTTACTGGGCAAGTTATTAATGAAACTGCATAGTTGGCTGTACATACCTATTAAACACCTGATCAGAAAACAGGAATTTTTTGTCACCGGGAAATCTTTTTATTAGCATAACACACAATTCTTTGACAATACAACACAAAATTATTGGAACAAATCAGTTTATAATTTGTTACACCAGTGAAGCAGTCTGGTGGGGAAGATTGCCCTGCCAAATTAGTTTTGTGTAAACAGCTTAAAAACCTACACTAGCCAAAAACCACTATTGGTGGATCTGACACACATCAATAAGTCATGGTGGAACTTGATGTAGGTCTGGTAGTGGCTGGGAAGCCTCAATTTGAAGAAACAGGTGTGTGCTACCGGGTAGGTAGAGGTCACAACCTCAACGATGAGGTTGGTAGTCAGCTGCTCCCACCCAACCCAGAACTTCAGGAGTTCACGTAACATCTCTGGTGATGCTATGAAGAACAATATGCAAAAATTGGTTAACGTCATCCTAAAACAACGTTAAATTCATACAGTGCTGGTTTCTATGGTCTGTCGATGATGTGACATACAATGATGTTATACAGCCTACATCATTTTTTTTACATGTTAATAAATAAACTGTTAACTGCCGTTATACCTTATTTGCTTGTGATTGGTGTCAATGTGCACCAAATACTTTGAACACGGTACACTGTATGTTCTTCTGACCACACATCCAAGGCCTGTCAGCCTGGAGAACACACCAACGCTATCTACACGATGCATGGACGCATGCAACCTATCCCATTGAATTTTGTGTCCCTTTGCAAGGAGAGCGCCTCGGACAACACGATATCCAGCCTCAGGCATTGTGTTTTTAATTTCTGTGATCAAAGCATCCAATTCATTGTCACTGCAACTACTGTACAAGGCCCTTAACGATAGATAATGTTCTTTCATCCGCCTGTAAACTTGTTCTAGACACACCCAGAAGTCTGGCAATGATATATAAAGGCAGACCCTAACCCTAGACAAACACATAAATACACAGTGCACAGACACACATAAGGTGCTTCAGAATTCAACTGAATGGACCATCCCAACATTCAGATGTCTGCTATACTTTACATTGGGCATGAAATGACCAATTTCAAGCTACAAATGCTTAACTACCAAGCTACTGCCACACAATTTTATTATTTTGTCATGCCACAAAAATCGTTTCAATGATTTGTTCACTAAAGTCCCATGTAAGACGTTACCTGGCTAGAGAGAAAACTAATGCGTCAAGCGTAGCTTTATCCATGTTAGCAAGGACACGGTTATGTTAGACATTGACTAGCTAGCTCCTTTTTAACGTTAGCCTATGAAACACTTAGAATTACTAAACATGGATCCTGCCATTCTCAATATTCAACCACGTATGATAATCGGTTTAATAAAATGAACAAGCTATATTTCACTTACATTTGGTGGGCAGGTATCAGATTCCATCGCTTAAGATCTCAAGACAGATGTCCGTTCCTATGGCGGGTGGTTGTAGTCCATAACGTGATTGGCTAAAATTGGAAGAGCTCTGATAGGCTGCAGAGAATATCTTTTAGAAAAAATGCATTTGTGAAACTGTGTGCGTTAGGAAAGTGTCAAAAATCCAAACGAACGAATGCAGGGATTTGTAACTCGTGTTCGTCAGGTTTCAAACCAATGTCATGGGGTCATATATTTGTGAATCACAAAATACATTTGTGAAACATGAAATACATTTGTGAAACATGAAATACATTTGTGAATTGCGTTACGTTTGTTTGAATCGCGTTTTGTTTGTTTGTGACTCGCGTTTCGTTCGTTTGAAACACGTTTCGTTGGTTTGTGACTCGCGTTTCATTGGTTTGAAACGCGTTTCGCTGGTTTGTGAATTATGAAACTAATCTAACTCCATAGAGATTCCACCATTCTTTAAACAATGAAAAACAGATTGTGTTACAGTTTAAACAGTATTACAAATTCTGAGCTGTTAAAAAGCTTTTTTTCAAATTCATTGCAAACCTACTGTATTTTCCCATTACATTGTGTGCTGTAGGGGAGCCCCAAAAAGAACCCCAAGAGGCGACTCAGACCCTACCTGTCACAGATGTCAGTTTGCCCAAGGTTCGCATTCTCCGTTCTGAAGTTGAAGACCCTGGTCTGCCAAGAAGGGCATCTCATCTTCTCTCTGTTGGTTGCCTGATATGTGTGAAAAATCAGTACATTACTGGGTACAATCGGAAAAGGACACAGGAAAAGCTGTCTAAATGTGAGACAATCACCGCAAATGCGTTCACTGTAAACCCGGATTTCATTTAAAATTACATAGTTAATTAAATTGTACTTTTAGTTTTTAGTTTTAAAGCATCACTAACAAACATAACTTCATTCAACTAATTTGAGTTACAATACACTTATATTTTATAGTATTGCAATAAAACAAACGGTTTATGTACATTGTACTTGGATTGACAAGTCAAGTGGATTGATGTTCACCTCTGGCATGTTAAATGAGATATTTTTGGTTTGAATAGCTACTAATACTTTCAGGAGCCATGGCATGATGTAATTAATAGGCCCTTAATATTTATTTATTCGGGGGATTCTTGCATGTTTTGGAAAAGTCAAATCAAACACCCAAAACTGTTATCAGTAGAAAGTCACAAAACATTCATGATCAGAATAAGAAAAAAAAAATGTGCACATTATATCCATTCAATCATGACTTGTGGCTGCAATACTCGGCCTTAATGTGTATTGTTGGATATCACATTGCACTTTTGGATACACATTGTACTCTGCTTTTTCGCAGACGCAAATTGCATTTCGTTGTCTTTGTACCTGTACTCTGCACAATAAAGTTGAATCTAATCTAATCTAATCCATGCATTTGGCACTTGAATTACCATTTTAGCATTTGCATTTGAAATGCCTTGGTCACAAGTGGTTAGTTTTGCAAATAAGACTTAAGAGGTCAGATCTACAGTCATGGTGTTCCGTTCGTTTTGGCAATGAAGTGATCCAGCGATCTGCAAGCTGTGTCCTGGAGCTGAGCTGCAAATCCCCGTTTTTTTCCCACGCTCCAGTAAAGTCACCTTGAGAGGAGGAGGGGCTGCCCGACGAGAATCTGGTAAGTTCACATGAATTCGTTGACCACGTTATGAGACAGCTGAATCTCCGTAAAGCAGTTTTGCAGTGACAGAAAGAGCTAGCCTAATTGAGAATCCGTGGCAATAAGAGGTAGATATTAATAGACTGTTTTGACCAGACATAGCTAACGTTAGTTCTGCACTCCATGAGCTGTGAATTGGCGAAGTTCGGTTGCCACCGTTTACAATACCGAACGTTAGCTAACGTTAGCTAACAAGTCAACTTGTCGAAATTAGCGTAAAGAACTTTCACACAAGATGTGAGGTGTTAAATCTTATTTTTAACGAGTTCTACTAACAGTACCGTGTAATCCCGTTGGCCAGCTGTTAGTTAACGTTAACAATTTCGAGCTAACATTTCGTGGCTAATCTTAGATAGCTATCGCTAGCAGGTCACATGCTGTCTAGTGGGTTGTGTTTGAGGAGGGAAACGCGTTTCAACGAATGCAAGCATTATTTACTTTTAAGCCAATGCAAAGTTTGCTTTTTCTTCACAACAGAATACATTAATTAACTGAATTAATTTTATTTTCTACATAGGTGTGTGGAAACGGATGAAGACCACTGATGGTTTGGAATTGTAAGTACTGTTCTCTTAACTGTGAAAAGAGAGGCCAGCTACTTAAACACTACCGGTTTAAACATGGGAGTCACACAAGAACAGAACCATTCCCTTGTTTACATCAAGATTGTCTGTGTACTTTTAAATCATTTAATGCTCTTAAAGTGCACTTAACCCGCCATCACATCAAACCTCTGGATAAGCAACCCAGTGTGTGTGTACCAGATAAGTTTTGCTGCCTGTCATGTGGGTTTGCAGAGTCTTGTTCTGAGACACAGTATTTTTGCCATTTGCACTATGCACACTTAAAAGTGAACCATCAGGTCAACTGCCCGTATAAAGGCTGTAATTTCAAAAGCAGTGTCTACTCCACATTCAAAGCGCACAAGAGTAAGCTTCACAAGGAGAAAGACTGGAAGAGTTTTAAGTTAGAAATTATTGGTACATACGGTTATGATGATGATGATGTGATCCAAGATAATATGTCTGATGCTTCCGTTGATGTGGAGGAGTTAGAGGAAGCCAGCATTAGTGATCTTGGTGATTTAGAAAAACAGCTTGAGCACAACTTTGCGTCTCTGCTGTTAAAGGTACAAGCTGTTCTACATGTACCAGAGAGTACTGTACAGGAAATTATACAACAGCTTTGTGAGCTTGACAAGATGTCGGAGCCACTGATGTGTAACAGAGTGAGGGCTGTGCTCAAAAAATATTATGCAGACATGGATGAAACCATAGTCAAAGAGGTTACCAATGCTGTATCAGAAAGTAGCATTATGAGATTTTGTGCCAAAGATGGACCCTTAGGAACTGGTAAAAGGAGAGCAACCTATGTACGCAGATAATTTTCTCAGGTAAGCCCCATAGAATATGCTGTGCAAAAGGGCCAAAAAACAGTGGCATATGTCCCCATTATACCCATGCTCCAGAGATTGCTGAACAAAGCTGAAGTGTTACAGAAAGCCAAGGGCAAGGAAATACATGTCCAACAGGAATACAGGTCATATCATGATGGGCAGTATTTTAATGAAAACACACTGCTTGCCAGAGAGGAATTCACAATTGCTCTTGGCCTCTATATTGATGATTTTGAAATAGCCAATCCATTGGGTACATCAAAACTGAAACATAAAATGTGTGCAGTCTATTGGGTAATTGCGAACATACCCTCAAAGGACAGGTCAAGTCTTGACTCAATCAACCTGGCTCTGCTTTGCAATACCTCCACAGTAAAGAAGTGTGGATATGCAAGTGTGCTACAGCCCCTTTTATTTGATCTCAAGTCACTAGAACAAAATGGGGTTTACCTGGAGAAACTAGGTGTCAGTGTGAAAGGCACAGTGTTGTTTGTTGCTGCTGACAATCTTGGTGCTCACTCTCTTGCAGGATTTCTGGAGAGCTTCATTGTTGACAAATTCTGCCGGTTCTGTTTGGCCAGTAACAGAGAAGCGAAACAACACGAAGTAAGTTCTTCCCTCTTTGAGAACAGACACAAAGACTCCCATGATAAACATGTGAAGGAAGTGAAAGAGAACCCTGAACTGATTCGGGCCTATGGTGTTAAATCAGCATGTCCCTTAACAGTGAATCTGGAGTACTTTCATGTGATCACTGGTTACCCTCCTGACATAATGCATGATGTTTTTGAAGGCATTGTTCCAATCGAGTTGTCACTGTGTCTAAAAGACCTGATTGGCAAAAGATATTTCACACTTGATTCATTGAATTTGGCTATCAGGCTCTTTAAATACTCATTGTCTGACAAAACAGATCGTCCCCAGGTAATTGGAAAGGGATTTGCCACCAAGGAAACAATTGGTGGCAATGCCCATGAAAATTGGTGTCTTATCAGGCTCTTGCCATTTCTCATTGGCCATTCTGTACCTGAGGGTGATGATGCTTGGGATATCCTAATGCTGCTAAAGGACATTGTGGAGTTAGTTGTGTCACCAAGACATACTGAAGAGACACTGCAGTTCCTGGACTGTAAGATCTCAGAGCACAGAACTGCATTGCAGTTAAAATTCCCAGATTTCCGGCTAAGGCCAAAACACCACTTCTTGGAGCACTACCCCCAGCTTGTAAGAAAATTTGGTCCCTTGTCTCATGTTTGGACAATGCGCTTTGAGGGGAAGCACAAGTTCTTTAAGGGGGCAATTCGTAATTCTAGAAATTTCAAAAACGTTGCCATGAGCCTTGCTACCAAACACCAGAGAGCGGTCAGTTATCACCTTGATTCAAGCTCATATTTCAGACCATCAACTGAATTAACAAAAGTAACCCCCCTTGTGCTGACGGCTTTACCCGTGAATGTTCAGAGGGTAATCACTCAAAGTATTGCAAACCCAGGTTGCATGTTTGATGCGTCATCTGTCTGCTTTGATGGCATCCAGTATCATCCTGGCTCCTGCTCAGGTCTCCCAGAATTTGTCCAAATTTATAAAATTGAAGCTGGCAACAAGCAAATCTGGTTTGTCTGTCACAAAATGACTGCATGGTACTGTGAGCATTTGAGGTCTTATGAACTTGAAGGCAGTGCTATTCCCTCTATGTCTGTGGTTCAGGTCTCAGAATTGAATGATGTTTTCCCATTATCAGCCTACAGGGTTTGTGGGAAGCTGATGGTAACGCTGAAACGATTTCTTATTTGCTAAATAATCTCCCCCCCCCCCCCCCAGATGGCTGTGCAACCAAAATTAAAAATGAGGATTGTTGTTTGTGATGGAGACATAAGGAAGGTGACAACAACAAAGCCTGACACACTTGAGGAATTGATTGAGTGGGTTAAAAACTTTCTTCAAGCAGACTACAATTTCTGCCTGCAGTATGAGGATCCGGAATTTAATAATGAACTTTGCAATTTAATTGATATTTCTGAGTTACCAGACAAGGCAAAAATCAAGATTGTACCCGTCATTGACATGCAAATAGTCACAGCAGAAATCGAAACATGCAGCTAGACAGGCAGGCAGTCAGGCAGACACAGAAATATTGTCTCTTCCCCTCTTGATAGAAGTTTGCAGTGGCCCGAGGAGTTTGAGACCCCTGCATTTTCTGTTGATGTAGCATATCGACTCCGCCAAGGCAACCTTTTGTATCTTAGGGATGGAGCCTATCTGAAAGTGACCAAAGAATTGAAGCATGAAATCCTACAAAAGCTGGCTGAGGACATGTATTCCTTTAAAGCATATCCAACAGCAAAAAACTTCGAAGCTGTTGCAAAAGCCTTAGTACAGACTCACCCTTGTCTTCAAGAACGAGGTTCATCCTGTGGCTATGCTGGATGGGTGAATAGTCTAAAATTTAAGATGGGTAATTACAGAAACCGACTGCGTCAGATGGGACGACTTGATGTGACTGTCAATGGCGGGAGGCGAGGAGCGACCTCTACAGATGGTGACCCGCCACTAGGGGTGGGCGATATATATCGTCTGCGATAATATCGTCATTGTTGTTCAAACGATGTGCAAAATTACATTATCGAGTATTTAAATGACTTCGCCAAAAACAATGACACGCACGGGGAAACTTTTCACATCATGTTCTTAATATAGCCTACGGAGCAGCAGCGCTCCCCACAGCACGGCACTCACACGACTAGTGGGCCTACGTGATCACGTGACATGACTTCTCACATCCACTTTGCAACAGGTTAGCAGCGCATGGTGATGTCTGTTGTGCCTCCGTTGGTGTAGCATAAAACGTGAGTTTTATTACAACATAGCATGTGTAATGTGTAACTATTTCATTCCGTTTGTTAACCTCTCCTGCTGTCTGTCGCTGAACGTAGTTGAATATTGCAGTGGAGTAAAATGCTCCACGGCCGAAGTAGATTGCATGTTATTAACTTCAGAGTTAATTCCCTTCCTTTACGTCTGCTGCTGGTTAGTAAGTACAGACAGCAGGAAAGGTTAGCAAACGGAATGAAATAGCTACACATTACACACGCTATGCTTTAACAAAACTCACGTTACTCACATACTGGTTAACACTTTCACAGCATATAAATGTTTGTTGCTACATCCAAACTATGCGTCACCGTTGTCCCTCACGGTGCACCTTAACACTCTAAGGTCCAAGGCCTTTTAGCATGGATTAAAGTTTTCCGTCGCTATGACGGATTTCCGTCAACTCGGCTCGCATAAGGCGAAAAATGAGATCGATGCAGATCCAAAGAGAAAAAAAAATAGGGAGTGGGGGGGTGGGGGGGTAGAGCTGCCAACATACACGATTTTGGCGTAGCAGATACTATTTCCAGACCCAAATTACGCTGCTACGCTTGACTTGAATATCCTACGCATTTCCCAACAAATCGATGATATCATTCCTCTAGCAGGCATCCACGTGCATGGGTTGACATCCAACCAGCCCTAAGCTCACATAAACCGTATTATGATTCGTCCCTTGCACCGGCAACGCGCCAATAGGATTGGCCGTACTTCATTTTTTTTAGATGCCGTTACCAATGTTGACCAGTGACTAGCGATGAGGTACGTGGCTGCACCGACTCTTTCAGTGGCAGATTTACAAATATATGAACCCAATAGAGTAGCCTAAATCACCATTCAATTGGCAGCTTGCACATTGACAACTGGTTGTTTTTCATATTTCATATCAGCATTCTTTACACACACATTGGTAAGGTACATGCAGTTGCTAGCTTGTGATGAACTCGTGTTAATATCTGGATATATGAACTTGTGAATATGAACTGTTTCATACGAAGTTGCACAGGCACCCTGAGGGTTTCTACCAGTTTCCATTATAATTGTATACAAATCGAGGAGACTATATAACATCAGCTTGATAACTAGCTATCATTTCATGCTAATTGAACTCTTCCATTTAAATCGTTGAAGGTAATTTAAAGTGTCCTAAACTAGCATAGCAGCTATTTAACCGTAACAACAAGGGAACAACTTCAGCTGGAAAGTTTAATTCCTCAAAATCAGCTCACCAATAAAAAGCAGTCTTGGGTTCAAAGTGATCACAACCACTTTTATGATGTTAAATGGCTTCACATAGATATTAAACAATCCTCAGATAAATCATGTGAAATCAACGGAACAAGGGCTATTCTGATAGCAATGTAATGTTAGCTAATGAGGGGTGAGAAGCTCCCCCTTGCTAATATTTAGTCTCCGCTGTTCGTCCAAAGCCAAATATATCCTTGGGGTTCCAAATAGCAATTTGGCTTTGAATGTGAGTAGTCGATCGATCTATCTTCTGTCCAGTATTTTGAAACAAACATTTTAGCTTCAGCATTGGTCTCCCACCATTATTTGTCACTTCACATTTCGATTGAAAGTCCCGTTTTCAAGCTCCCGCACGCCCCCTTCATTGAGGCAGAGATACTGCTTTTTCACTGCGGTTTTATGTCAGATCAGCAAGTCTAAATGGCTTCTACACAGACATGAAATACATTAACTATTCTATGGATAGAAAGGGCATATAATAAAAGTGTCTACAAATATTACAGTGGTAACAGACAATGAGAAAGCAAAAGGCAATCAACCCAGTAAAGGCTGATTTATGGTCAGTTAGTTAGTGAGGGATTGCTCAATCTGAAATGAGACGCAGCTCGTCGCTGCCTCACCTCGCGTGTCTCCTCTTTGTTTCACCAGGGCATGCGCAAGTTCAGCGATTTTGATTATGAAAATGCTTAAAATTTGAATCCTAAAGAAATTACATATATAGCACAGATCAGTAGATAAATATTAATATTTATTTTATGTTGACTAATGTTCAGTGCTTAGTGACCATGTGTTTGGGAATTTTTGTGTATGTCTGTGTATAATTGTGTGCAACAGTACAGGGAAAAGAGGAAATTATAAACTCAAAATACTGCAGTTATTTTGCAGCAAAAACATGTCCTAATATGATCTAAATTGCATCTCAGAGCACGTGAAGTCTCTGGCTTTTGGGGGCCTCATTCAATGATGACTAAAAACAATAATAGCCTAATAATAATTACAATTAATTGGCTTTAAAGGCTTACAATTAAAGAATCATAGAAAGAAAGAAAGAAGAACCGACGTTTATATGACTAGGCTATATTTACAAAAACGTAGGCTATGCAATTGAGCGAACTGATCCGATAGCCATTTATCCTTCTTCTCTCTCGTTTTGTATTCTGTGCAATGAAAATCAAGAAGCAAGTAAAAATCGAGGCTATCCATGTTGTTACTGTCAGTGCATTATGAGCCTATCTAGGCTTATTTGTTGGAATGTGTGAACCAACGCAAATCAGGTAACTGCAACTTTCATGCAGTCTTTAACGAACATTTACCCACCATGTGTGTTGGCCAAAATAAAATTGCAAATGTTGCTTAATATTTTTTTTTCAGTCAGATGATTTTTGTTTGCTTTAATCCCTGCCTTTTAGACTTTTCTAAGTTGACTGACATGCCTTGATGTTTTTGTACATTTTGCTTAACTAAAAACATTAATGCACAAATGGAATATATGATTCTATTCTAGAAGACCTCAGCAATAATATTAGAAAAGGGTTCAATGTTTCCGTGGTTGTTCTTTTTATGTCTCTAAGACGAAAACTCAAAAAAAACATATCCCGGACGAGGGATATAGACCTTTTAGTGTTAAAGGAGCCGCACCATTTTACTAAACGTTATTGCAATGTGAATCATTTAATTTAAATATGCTTATTGTGTACTCTTGTGCGTTTAACAGCGCTTGTTTGTGAGAGAGAGCATTTAACTGTTGATGCCCCAGTTTAATAAAGCCAGGCTATTCATAAAAAACTTACGTCAATGTGGCATTAGTACTATGAACAGTTGAGAAATTGATTCCGTGGGGCTGTCGGACCGGACCGGGCCGGGCTCGTACAGAAAAATTCGTCCCGATCCATGCTCTAATGCTCATGTATTTGTATTTTTATACAATCCTAGACAGAATTTTAAGTTTAATAAGGCCATAAGAACTGCTATTGATGTGCAATAATTCTCATGGATGCATGGAGCACTTTATTACAAGAGTTCAATATATCTGCATTGCAGTTCAATTAAGTTATTTTTGTTTAAAGACAATAAAGAAGTGTTTTCCTTAAACATTGTGCCCATTATTGTAATCTCCAAGAAGGTATAACTCTGAGAATTCCAATCAAATTTTTTTTTTTTTAAATATCGTCTAATTATCGTTATCGTCAAAATGAAAAAAATATCGAGATATTATTTTTTTGCCCATATCGCCCACCCCTACCCGCCACACAAAAATATTAAGAAGGCAAAAAAAGGCGAAATCAACTTTTTACCTAATTAACCAGAGGGTATGGATTATCAAAAGCTTGAGGCAATTCGTGAAGTCCTTGCAAATGAAATGATGAAGACAAATCCAAGTGTGTCCATCGTGAAGAAACAGATGGACATTACATTTGCTCTTCGGAGAAAAGAAGTTGTCCAAGACAAGCCGCCCATCGTCCAGATATTGCAGAGATGGCCTGCTGTTTTCACTGAGAGTCAGGTGTGTATGACACTTACTAGTAAAAGGATTTTGTGTTCTTAATGTATGTATTCTGGGGATGTTTTTAGTGGGATGTTTTTAGTGAGGTTAACTTTCAGGATTATGGGGAACTGGTTATTGCTGTGTGACATGTATTGTTAAAAGTCAGTTTATATGTGATTTTTCTATTTTTATTGTTTCAGGTTTGCTATGAGTTTACTAGAGTGGTTGGGAAAAATCTGAGGGAGAATTTCTTGGAAGCACTTGACCATATCACTCCAAGCATGATTGGCCTCTTCAAGAGGAAGACAGGTGCCATTGGCCAACGGTTGAACGAGCTTTTACTGCAAACAAAGGTGGGTTTATTATATCAGTCTACTTCACCCTGTTTCCTTATCCGTTCTCTTCTTTCCTCTTTTCCTTTCCATACTTTCATTCCCATTCTTCACGTCTTTGTGTCGTCCCTGTTCTCATGTTTTCTCCTGTCTTCTGTGTCTGCTTGTATTTGTCACTATTATGCACTGATTCTTTCATCTCTATGTATCATTAATGTAATCTTCTTTGATCCTTTTGATAGTCATTCAGGGGAGGTTCTGGTGATAAATAATCTGTGTTGTACTCTTTATGTCAATCATCTTTCAGACAGATGAGCCTACTGACATGAGGTGCCTGATTCTTCATGGACTGCCAGTCGTGTTGGGTGATGATCCTGCGGCCTTCTTCAAGACCTGCTCCGTAAGTAATTCAGCTTCATGTATATACTGCTATGAACTAATGAACTCTTATTTCAGTAATTACACAAACTGGTATTAAGTGAATGCCTTTTTCTGACCATGAAATTGTCAAGAATGTCCTCATATTTCATATACATTTCTCACTTAGTTTCTTGTGTATGTGACAGTTGATTTGCTGCTGGCTAGTGAGATGCAACCATTTAGAAAGGTGTTTTTTATATTTGCTGTGGCAGCACAATGAAACATTGACACTAGGAAGTGTATGAGAAGTCACATTGTGTACCTGCATTGTGCATGATTGTCCTCTCCTTTTATCTGTTCCATGTTCTCTTAGGACGCAACTGAGCAAGAGGCATTTAGCCAAACGTCAGTGGGAATCCTTTGCATCGATTCAGATCCTCAGTTGAACCCATCCAGAGTGGGAATCGTTTTGGAAGGGACTGTGGTGATGGGTGAGCTGGACAATCTACCTCAAGCCTTCTATCTCCTGTTCGGTCTGATTTATGCCCTACACTTGGACTACCCACGGTGCATAAAAAACACCTTCAGCTTTCTTCAGCAGGTACTGCTCAACATCGGTAGGGAGAACCTTGCAGCCAAAATTCAAAGTTTGAAAAATCAGCTTGCAATTTAAAAAATCCATATACCCCACACACACACACACACACACACACTCACACACTCGTACTGTTTCACGTGGAGGAGGTGGATTAAACACACACAAACGCACACACACACTGGATTTAATGGGAGAGACATTTAAGAGTTTAATTTAATGGTACTTCATTGACCCTCAAAAGGTTATTACACACAGTTTTGTATTGTAATATTAGAGTGTAAACAGTTATTTTTCATTACAAACGCACGCACATACTGGATTTAATGTGAGAGACATTTAAGAGTTTCATTTAATGGTACTTCATTGACCCTCAAAAGGTTATTACACACAGTTTTGTATTGTAATATTAGAGTGTAAACAGTTATTTTTCATTACAAACGCACGCACATACTGGATTTAATGTGAGAGACATTTAAGAGTTTCATTTAAAAGTACTTCATTGACCCTCAAAAGGTTATTACACACAGTTTTGTATTGTAATAAGAGTGTAAACAGTTATTTTTCATTACAAACGCACGCACACACTGGATTAAATGGGAGAGACATTTAAGAGTTTCATTTAAAAGTACTTCATTGACCCTCAAAAGGTTATTACACACAGTTTTGTATTGTAATAACAGTGTAAACAGTTATTTTTCATTACACTGTCAGCCAGGTGAAACCCACTATGGAATGACATAATGACAAATCAGAATCAGCTGTTTATGTGTTTATTAGAGGAGGCAAAGGCATTGCAGTGCTTTGGAAGTTTGCCACACCTCAGGGTGACGAGACGGGCTTTGCTAAGTCTTTCACGCACGCGCACACATGCGCATGCACTCAGACAGACACACTCACACAACGTGTGTTACAGGTGTAGTATGTATGTGTGTGTCTGTCACAGGTGTATTGTGTGTGTATGAGTGAGTGTGTGTGTCTCTGTGTGCGTGCGCATGTGTGTGCGTGCATGAAAGCAAAGCCTGCAAAGCCCGTCTTGTCACCCTGAGGTGTGGCAAACTTCCACAGCACTGCAATGCCTTTGCCTCCTCTAATAAATACTTAAACCCCTGATTCTGATCTGTCATTACTACTCCAAGCCTTTTCTTTTACTTTTTATAATGATGTGTTTGCTCGACTGCCCCCCAGGTGGTGTTTTTGTTGATTGTTTGGTGAACAAAAGAGTGTATTTGTTATTACACACACACACTTTTATGGTTTTTTTTTCATTACACTGTCTCAGCCAGGTGCACACACACACACACACTTGCACACACACACACACACTTGCACATACCGTACACACGCACGCACATTCACACACAGAAACGCACTCACACACTACACCTATAACACGCACATACATACTACACTAAGCCTCTTTTACTTTTCAAACTATGTGTTTGCTTGTCTGGCCCCCAGGTAATGTTTTGTTGATTGTTGTTGAAACAAGTGTATTTTGTTATCAATGCAAATGTACAATAAAACGCTCAACAGTTTATCGTGTGTAATTCTTGACTTGAAATACAAGAGAAACTTAAAATAAGTCTATTACTATATTGTTTATAAGTTCAATCACATTACTACAAAAAAAAAAAATATTTTTTTTTTTTTTTGAAATATTCTTGAAATTGGAGGATATAGTATTTTGGAACTAAACACTTCAAGAATTCATTCTAAAAAACTTAATATAATAAGTACATAGTAATTGGGAAAGCATTTCATATAAGAAAGATAATTTAAGTTTAATCTACTAAGAATTTCAAGGCAACCAGTTTCCACAAATTTTTTGAGTAAACTCAACTTATCAGGGTTTACAGTGTTGCTACTTGCAGCAGAGAGACGGAGGGATGAGAGGCTTCTCCTTCAAATTCGGGGGCGAGATCTAGTAGCCTCCGAGGCTAGATACCATCAAAGCTGCTACAAAAAGTACACATGTTTTCTGTACAAAAAGGCACCTCAGTGTGAAGAGGAAACACCCTACGAGTCAGGGTTCAAAGTGCTATGCAAGACAGTCGTGGAAGAAAAGATCTTGAGAAAACGAGAAATATTCAGGCTATCCCGGCTGAATGATGTATTCAAAAAGATTGTCCAGGAACAACAAAACACAGACATTTGTTCCTATACGGTTTCCAGATTGAAAGCCAGACTGGAGAAGGCCTACCCATGCCTTAAATTTCTAAAAGCGTCATGGAACTATTTAGTCTTCGTTGAGGATTTGTGTGCCGAAGAGGTAGTCCCTGACGTAGCTATGCAGTCATCATCAGACAGTGATGAGGAAAGAGATAATGACCAACCTTGCCATGTAACTGAGGATCAAACACACAGAGTTCTCCATCATGCTACCATGTCTGTGAAAGAAGCAGTACAAGAGAAATACAAGGCTAATGCTAAAATGTGTAGTCCTGAATTAGCGTTTTGTGTTAAACTGAAATAGCCTAGTCACTTATGAATAGTATAACACTCATGTGCGCTTTCAGTTTACCTTAACTGGAAGGCAGGGCTTCCCTATTTCAGGGTATACTGTCTTTAGACAGGTGGGGTTTTGCTTACACTACCAAAAAATAGTTAGGCCCAGCAGAATGGCAGCTGGACCTAGGCAGACATTCAGACTCTGGCTAAAAGGGGTTGTTTCCCTATTTGGGTAGTGTTAGAGACAAGTCATATGTGGAGGTAAAATTACATACTATTCTGGGATTTCTGATGGGTATAAGAACAGTTTGTATTCTGTGGCTAGTTAGATCTTGGATTCCGGAGTTTTTAGGTATAGCCTAATGAATAGATTTAGAGGACTAACCGTGTGTAATGTATAGATATATGGAACTCTCCGTATATTAAGATATGTACGGATTTGGAGGAATGTATCGCGTCTAGTGAAGGTTACGGATGAGAAAATTGCGGTGAGCGGCAATCACATTTTTTGTAAAGGTTACGGATGAAAGATTTCATTCCGGGTGGCGGCAAGAGGATCTTGCATTTGTTTTTAAAACGGATGAGATGATTTCATGCCGTGTCACCGCAAGAGGATCTTGCATTTTTTAATTACGGATGAGATGATTTCATGCCGTGTGACTGCAAGAGGATCTTGCATTTTTTAATTACGGATGAGATGATTTCAGGCCGTGTGATTATTGAGAGGATCTCAACAGTGATAAGGCTTGGGTGTGCAGAGTGAAGGTAACAGGACTTCTCTGCGAGTGAGAAAGTGTGCAAATTAGGAGAGGAACTCCTTGCAAACGTATGACTGTGTGTGGGCCTGGGAGAGTGAATGTACAGCCAGTGGAAATATATGCAGATTATATAAAGTGTAGCGCTATGAGTAATGCTCTCTTCGGTGAAGAGTGTGGTATTTATGTTATGTGTATTTTCGAAGAATGACGATTCTGTGAAATATTGTAAGTTGAAGTGTTAAGCATTTAAACTGAAAATAAGTTAAATACATCCAACACATAAGGTACAAAACACAAGGGTGCTGGGAGAACAAGATTGACACATTTCCTTAAGCAACAGACATACCGGTATAAACACCACACGCAGTTGTTCAGTTATGAATTGTCAATGAATCATAAATGAGAAATTGTCATTGAAATGAGAAATTGTCATTGAATATTCCTTTAAAGGTAATTTCGTGACTAGTGGAGAAAGCAGATAAGAGACTGCATTGTGAGTATAGTGAATTCTAGAGAATTTGAGATTGATGTTGTTATAAAGTTTAAAATATAAGTTTTAGAGGTGTTTTTAAGTTTTTGGAAGAAACATAAGCTAAAAAGAATACATTAGGAAATTGAATTTAGGGTTTAAATTGGAAGACTTGTATGATGATAAGTAGTAGGCTACATTATAGGTTATTGTGAGTATTTTTAAATTGGCAAAAATATTAGGTGATCGTAAGAAATTTAAATGTGGGGCAGCGAGATAACTAAATTGTTTGCTGAGAAAATTATATGTGGAAAAGACATTGTAATTAATGTTATTTGACAGAATTGTGAGTAGGGAAAAAGGTTAGGGCCATATCATCCTGCCATACGAGTTATTTTCTGTCATAGAGGGAGAGAGACAGAGGGACAGCGCGTAGGAGAAGCAGAGAAAGGAGGGGTTAGCCCCTCCCGTACTGCTCCTTGTCACACAGAGGAAGAGGAAAAATCCTTGAGTAAGCTTTAAGCAAAGAATTATTTTTCAAAGTACAGTAATATAGTTTAAAGTATACGGCTGTGGTCAGAAAAGAGAAAGAGGAATAATTATAATACATAGATCTGTGGTAAAAATTTGAATTCAAAGGATGGCGTGGGAAGAAATAAGTAAATTGTATTTGTCGGAAGCAAGTGAGAAACTAGGCATTAGCGCTGTATTTTGGTCTCTGGCTCATGACACAATAATAGCGGGGGAAGATTATAGTCATACTACAAAGGAAGATTTGACAAAATTGAGACAAAAGATCAGCGCACCACCAGATAAGATTAGAGATAAATTTGGAAAATGGACAGAATCTGGGTGTATCTGTAAGGTAGTTTATGTGCTACGCGTTTAGGCAGGCTGGCAGCCGTGTTTGTATTTTGTTCGCGCTGGGGTGTTTGTACCTCGGGGTGACCCGTACAGTTTGAGGAGTTCTGATGTCAGAGATGCGTTGAATGAATCGGTGAGTGTGTGTTAGATGAAGGAGATAGATGCTGTGTGGAATACAATAAATCTTGCCACCATTGCGAAACCTCCTTTTCATCTCCTGTGTTAAATACTTTGAACGACGCCCAACCACCCGTTAACATAGATTACTAGAAAACAACGTAGAGTTTCAGTGGGCCGTTGACTAACTGGAGAGAGAGGGTTACATATAAGAATATGGCGTCATTAACAAATACTATGAGAAGTTTTGGGGTAAGATAGATGAAATAATTGTTCTCATTAATGGATTTGTGATGGAAACAATAAAACAGGATTGCTCAAAGGCAGACATGGAGCACTTGATAAAGAAAATTGTGAAAGAAGAAACATTGATTTTTAATGCTTTAAGTTCAGGAAAATAGGATTAGGAAAAAGTTATTTGATAAAATGATAAGGCAATTAAGAAGTTTGTGGAGAATGCAGGCTGAGGTGTGGGGATGTCTGAGTGTTGGAGACAGTCCAGAAAAGGGAACAAAATAAAAAAAGCATTATAACTTAAAGTAAACATTAATTGATGGGGATCTGTAAATATAACTTCTAGGTAACTTTAGTAGTGAGGTGGAAGAGGACAAAGTTCCACAGCCAGATTTGTTAACACTAGTGCTCCCATTAAGGTTTAAACAGGAGTAAAAGAGACAGCACATAGTCCATTAGGGAAAGTGTTGAGATAATTCAAGAATAGAGAAAACAGAGAAGGCAGTAATTAAGAATCAGAAATAGCAGGCAAATGCTTTATAACAGAGCTGAGTAGAAATACATTCTGAGGGGAGTGTAGATAGAAAAGAATAAAGAAAGGCCAACACATATGAACTATTGACTGTGGAGACATCAGGTTGTGGCTGGGCTGACCTCTACTACCCATGTGTGCAAGAAAGTGCTCCAATACAACTCGTCTGGAAAGAGAGATGGAAAGAAAACATCTTGCTTGGATCTATGCCTAAGATCTGAATGCAAAACTAACTGGACTATGTGAGAAGGACAAAGATAGCTCAGGCCCTTGCATCTGGCCTGAGACTTCAATTCATGCCTGTGTCGGCGTCTGCTTGGCGTTTCATGGCAGCTCACGACCAGCTTATGAACAATCCAACTGGACACAGCCATCTTGACAGTGGCAGCAGCCCTCAGAGGAAAGAGGGAGAAGGGGGTGAAGGGAGGTGGCAGGTGAATAGGCCTCCGACATGACCACCCACACAGCAAGGACTTTTCTCAAGTATATGTACTATGTGGTGGGACGAGGAAGTGCTCAGCCATGAATTGGTGAAACCAGGGGGTCTAGTTTCCCTGTACTGGGGTGTGTAGTATAAAAGGCCTAGTGAATTCTACAATTCCAGTATCAATTAATATGAGTGGGAAGGAAGTAAGGATGCCCATATTAACTTAAAATCATACTCATATTAATTTATTAGAGAAATATGTGTTTTGCCGTATGAGAATTTAAATTGAGTGTGCCCTGGATGGACTTTCTTTGACTAATCAGACACCATGCCTCACAATGGTTCTCCAGGCACTTCTTACGCCGCAAATCAAACCAAGCTGATAGAGAACTTCACTGCAGGTAACATGATGGTCCTTCAGACTTTTGTTACACCTACAAAAACACAGGTTTAGAGTGAATGATCCTTATTGATAGTGAGTATATCCATTATATGTCATATAAAGATAGGGTTAATAAGGGGTTTAAAAGATGAGATGATGCTCAACACAAACACTTAAGATAGATTCAACTAGGTATGCATTTAGAGTTTGAAAATTAGACATGGTAAACAGGAGAGAGATACAGAGAAAATAGAGAAATTAAGTTCAGTATTCTTATTTATACAATGTGCGGGCGTCAGTGAATTTTAGAACTAGGCCATTATGGGTATGGAGTTATATGGCTTATGTAAATGACAGGGAGGTTTGAAGGAGTTTTGGAATGGTTGGCTTGAGATTAAGGGGGTGTCAGGTGAGAACACATATTCCAATAAGGAATCACAGTTTAGGGTGTATATGGGGAGTTTCGGTAATATGAGTGGGATTGTATGGATGTGTGTAATTCAAAGTTTTGCGGGTATGCTTGTGTGTTTGTGTGATGAAGATAGGTATGTGTGGTTTTTGTTCAGATATCGCACACTGGATAAGACATGCAGCAGTAGTCAAGTTGCTGTTCTTCTGAGTGATAGGAAGGGGCGTGTCTGTGAGTCCGTGAGGAAAAATGAGAATCTTCCAAACAGTAAAGATGTGAGAGGGGAATTGTGTTAGTTTTATGTTAACACATCAAGGTATATTTGAATATATGTGGTTTTAAGTGTCTCTTACAGGCTTGGGTGTAATATTACACTAAGTGGTTTTTGTTGAAAAACAGAAATGGCATCAAGGGAAGGTATGCCACGGGTAATTGTACTTTCAGTGGGTGAGGGGCATGAGGAAGGAATGCCATGCCTGTGAAGTATTAGTTTACTAGTGATATATCCTGGTATTGAGTAGGGTTGATGTAGTATGCAGATTGTGAACATCAATGTAAGCCGTTTGGTTATTATTATGTTACCAAGGGGGGTTAGCCATTATATATGTGATAAGTCATGTGGGCTTTGGTTGTTTACCACACAGGATTCAATAATTACTTTGCAGTAAACTTAGTACTAGAGAATATACTGAGAAATATGTGATGAAGCTTGATGGAATAAGACCATTGGATAAAAAAGGGGATTAACTGCGGGCATGATAAAATATGAATGTACTATGATGGCCACATGGTAACTTCATACATGTTATTAGCCCTGTTGTTTTGTACGCACTTTTTATTTTAAGTGCGTAAGGGGGTATATGAGAATCATTTTGAATTTGGGGTTATGGTCACCCTATTCATGGGAGGTTTGGGATTAAAAGTTGTATAATGCTATGTTTGTAGCATCTTTAATCAAAGAAAAGGAGTGCGGATAAAACTTTTGCATAAAACTTTACACTAAAAGGTGTGATCGTATAGGTAGTTACGTACTACATAGATATGAAAAGGTATTGGAGATATGGAGTGATTTATAGGATTGATTGAGGAATGTCTAAGGACAGGACCAAAATTAAGAGAGGGTAAGTATACTTCTTAAATATGTGATATTATTTTGTTTTTAGCATTACAGCAATGCTTTTAGTATAACAATAAGAATGTATGGGAAGCATGGAATACAAGTACTGCAAATCATCGATCATATTACACTTTTAGAGCATGTCTAGAGGGCATGTGGAAATTATGTGTACCTGTCATTTCTAATTTTTGGAGATTATATATACACAGGTGGATGCGGATGGACTGATCCAGTCAGGAGACTGGGTATAGGTGAAGCTTTTAAACAAAAAGAACTTCCAGCCTATGGTGATATCAAGGTTTTAGTGTCTAATATTGTACTAACTTTTTGTACAATTTCAGGACCACAAGGTGATGGGACTACTACAATTTATTGTATCAGGGTTAGAATGGGAAGCATTCTGTTGCAGCAGCTCGACCTGGATGAGAGGCTGTGAAGGTCATGGAAATGCTGCAGTGAATGAATGTTTCTTGTCATTGCAGGAAAGAACTGTTGGATGATATACATGGGAAGTCATTCACATAAAAATAGGACATTTCATGTGGAAAAGGGTGTTGCATACACATTACGAGACCATTGTAAATTAGATGTACACAATTGGCCAGAAACTGATTTAGCGGAAATTCATGAGTACACTGTAGAAGATTATTTCAATTACGAATGTTTTGACATGACTAATAAAGAGCATGTGGGTATTTTTGAAGGAAATTGTAATAGAACTTGGACACAGGTTACCAGAAATCCATGTTATACAGGCAAGCATGGGAGCTACGAGGACTTGTTCTTATCAGATGTAAACCAGGCATGACTAACTGTACTGATATGGATAGATTCCTAGACGGTCAAAGAACATTTATGTATGCATATCATTTCCCCCAGTTTCCGCAGGATGTTCCATTAGCTGATATATGGTGGGCTTGTGGAAAAGCATATGGATTAAGAAACACTCTACCTCATGATTGGACAGGGAAATGTGCTAGAGTAGCCATAATGCAACAAATAAAAGTTATTAACGTGGACACAGCACCTGGTGGGAATTTCACAATGGCAATAAATAAACTGTTTAATTTACGGACAGAGCTGAAGCAGAATGCAGGCCCCCCTGAGATGGGTTCTGTATTAGCAGACTGGTTCAAGAGCATCTTCGGGGGATGGGGGACCTGGTTTGCTTCAGTACTTGGTATCATTGCACTAATCGTATTGGTGTTCAGTCTAATTGTATGTTGTGTTATTCCTTGTTGCAGGTCACTTGCAGTCAGAGCAATAGCTTCTCAATTTACCCAGATGACAGTGTTGGTTGATAAGAGTGAAAGCCGAGTGGGGTTAACAATGTCTTATTGTAACGATGAAGCGCTTGAAATGTTACAGGTTATGAGCAACTAAGACATTATGGGTCAGGGAGGCAGTCCTGACTACAACGGTGGCGTGTGGGAACTAGGTGACTAGACCATATTAGCCCTGGAAAAAAAGAAACAAACAAAGTAGCAGGCCAAAATCAAGTGCTAGTCTGCCCTCGCCAGGCAGAGCGATAAGTGGTTTACCACTATCGCAACCTCTGATTCTACGGCAGACTCAAAGGAAGTTGAAGAATCACAACACCAGCATTCATGTGTTATGTATCAAAAGTATAATGCAGGAATTGATTTACTGATGAGTATAATGTTATAACTCAGGGAAAATGTAATAACGTATGATGTGAACAAAGGGGCGTATTATTATTCTTTAAAGGATTTTCCATCACATACGGAAAGGCCTCTCAGGGAACTACACCTCCTAGAGAAGAATGTAAGCGTAATGGTAAAGTGTAATGGGTAAAAAGAAATTGAGTATCCATAGTGAAGTTAACGTCTATAGTAAAATTGTGTGTGTAATAGTTTAGATAAACAGAGAGTGCCTTAGTAAAATAGACAAATGTGCTTGTAGCTTTTTAGACAAAGCTACATTTCCATACTTGTGTATTTTTTATTTTTCATATGACAGGCCATATGGGAATGTTCCATGGTCTGTGTGTGTGTAAAACTCTCCTAGGCGTACCCTAGGGAGGCATTATTGTTCTGTGATGTAAACTACTGGAAGTTGGTGACATAGCTGTATTGGATGTTTGGAGTAATGTGATGTTTAGCATAAGGTTAGTTGTAGGCTTTACTGTATAAGTAAAACTGTGCTTGTTTGCTGTATAGTATAGTAATAAATGTTTAGGTTGTAACAGGTGTTAGGATAAGGTGTGAATTAATTCACAAAGGGGCGAATATGTAGTCCTGAATTAGCGTTTTGTGTTAAACTGAAATAGCCTAGTCACTTATGAATAGTATAACACTCATGTGCGCTTTCAGTTTACCTTAACTGGAAGGCAGGGCTTCCCTATTTCAGGGTATGCTGTCTTTAGACAGGTGGGGTTTTGCTTACAGTACCAAAAAATAGTTAGGCCCAGCAGAATGGCAGCTGGACCTAGGCAGACATTCAGACTCTGGCTAAAAGGGGTTGTTTCCCTATTTGGGTAGTGTTAGAGACAAGTCATATGTGGAGGTAAAATTACATACTATTCTGGGATTTCTGATGGGTATAAGAACAGTTTGTATTCTGTGGCTAGTTAGATCTTGGATTCCGGAGTCCTGTCTCCATGTCTTCGGCGTGTGTATGTTATTAAACCAGCTCCAGTTCTCCTCAATCTTGATGGCTCTTGGCTCTTCTGATTATCGAACTCAGATCTACTACAAAGTATTACCAATTCTCTACATCAAATGCCATGGCCACCCACAGCCCAGGACCTCTACATCTGCACAGCCTTGAGCATGATACCGCCAGAGCTATACAATCTTTTAGCGTGGACAGTAGGCATCTTTACAGAGATCCCAACTGAATCAGTGTGTGTCTGCGTTGGGGAGGAGGAGAATCGAAAAATTGTGTCGATCTGTCAGGACATCATGTACCTTGCAACAAGAGGCCGGTGGCCCATGGTTAAACATACAGCATTGGCCATGACCATAAGGCACATGACTGGCTCAGCGCAGTTAATAGGAATTTTGAATGGCCTAGGACACTGTAGCTCAAACTCTCAGGTCCTCGAGCATGATACTGCTCTTGCAGAACTACAGCTGCAAAGAGGAGAGACACACATACCACCACCAATTTCACCTCATGTCCCAGCAACCCTTGTATGGGACAACAATGATTTCGGTGAAGAAACATTGTCAGGAAAAGGCACAACACACAACACCAATGGCATCATAATTCAAAGGCCAATATCAGGATGTGTAGCTGTGCTTCCCCTAGCTGTAGGCTCTCTGAAGAAAACAGGGAAAAGGTCACTTCAGCAACCGCCCACCAAAATCGATTTCTACACAAGAGTACAAAAAGCCAACCCAAAAGCTTTTGGAGAAAAGGTTGAACTTGGCCATGACAAATACAGCGGAGCAGAGATCCATGCTCGACAACTTGACAGCGCCTACTTCTTCATGAAGACATCAATAAATGATCATGCCTGCCTGGGTGGACTGGCTGGAACACTCGGCTACACGAATCTGATATACCACAACAGTCCAAGATTGGCTATCTGCCAGTCATTGACGCCAGCCCAACAAACCTCAACACAGTGCACACCATCCTTACTCGCTCAATAGAAATAGCAGACAAGCTACAGTTGACAGAGATTGTGTTGGTGATGGATCAGGCCATATACGCAAAAGCGCAAGAAATCAGGTGGGCAAACACCACATTCATGGAGCGCATTGTCCTTAGAATGGGGGAATTTCACACAAGTATGACATACATGGCCTGCATTGGGAAGCGTTTTGGGGATGCAGGATTTCAAGACATCATCACTGAAGCTGAGGTTGTGGCAGCAGGATCTATGGAGGGCATCTTAACTGGACATCAGTACAATCGCAGTATTCGTACTCACAAGTTAATGTGCGAAGTTCTCCACAGACTGCGATGGCAAGGATACCTGGACCAACTGCCACAGGATAGTCAAGAAGCAGCAGTGAAGCTCGCCATTGATCTGGAGTCCACTTTCCCTGGTGCTGATTTCGATGCATTGGTCATGTCTGAACAATTCACAAAACTCCTGAGAGAATACAACAGTTACATCAAAGACAACAGTACAAACAAAACATTTACATTTTGGAGCTCATACATTCAAATGGTGGAGGACCTCCTTCTCTTCATCAGAGGAACACGAGAGGCAAATTGGAGTCTACACCTCTCAAGTGTTCGTTGCATCCTGCCATGGTTTTTCTCGTACGACAGGATAAATTATGCTCGCTACCTGACAGCCTACTGGGTGGAGATGGCTAATTTGGAGCACACTCATGGCTTTGCATGCACTGCCTGTGACCAAGTGAAAGAGCAGACAGTGAACCGTGACTCAAAAACTAAGGGTGGCCTCACTGGTTACTCATTACATAAAGGCGCAGTTCACAGGTGGACACTCACACACCATGAGCGTGCAGCAATCACTGTGGAGTGCAGGGAAGTGGCTGGTCACAGCAGTACCACAAAACAAAGAGCTGAGCTATATGACACCCGAAGCCAGCAAGACGAAAAAGATGTGAGAAGCATCATGTCAACCATTAACAACATGATTAATCCATTTGATCCATCCATTGATGCAGATGCCCTCTACCACATTACTTCAGGAAAGGAGGCACCTGCACTTGTTATTACAGAGCTAAATGAGGCAAAGGAGAGAGTAGAGAAAGCTTTTTTAGAATTCTGTGAGACAAGGTTGCAAAGCAATGATGTAGCGATTCATCGTCCTTTGAAGAAGATGAAGTTAAAGACCTTTAAAGACATCTCCACTAGAGGTCGACCGATATGGGTTTTTCTATAACCGATGGCGATACGTAGAGGTCAGGGTTAACCGATAGCCGATATGGGCTGCCGATTTTTTTTCCCATTAATTTGCATGCTAAAGCGTCACTAATAATAAGTAGATGCACACAATTTTACTCCCCTACTAGTATCTTAAGTCTGAAGTCTGTGCCCCCGTACACACACACACACACACACACACACAGCCTAATACTTACAAACATCCATAATCTAGGAATCCAGAGGACCCCCCCCCCCCCCCCCCCCCCTTTTTTTAATGTATTATTTATTATTTTTGTTATTATTATTTTAGTTATTCTTTTCTTCAATGTATATACATATATGTATGTGTACAGACTATGATTTGTCTTTATTTTAGGGTTGCTGTCTGGGCCGTGGGAGGGGGGAGGTGGGAAGGGAGAATTCTTTGTAAAACTTGAATCCGTCACATTTTATGTTTTCATGTGTTGTTACTTCAAGAAAAAAAAAAATATATATATATTTTTTTTTTTAAATCGGCCGATGCCGATAGATTCAAAAATGACAAATATCGGCCCGATACATCGGCCGGCCGATATATCGGTCGACCTCTAATCTCCACCACATGCGTCACAAAAAACAAAGGTAGAGAAATTGCCCTGAAAGCTGACTGTGACCTTTTTGCCCGGATGATTGTCATTGGCATGTCCCGAAAGATCAACATGGATGAAATGCTGATATACAGCTTGGGGCCATTACCAGCAGCACTTGCTCATTTTGATGGCTCGATCATGAAAACCGACAAGTCCAAACTGCTACATCATCTAGAAGGTGCCATTCACCCCCCTGCAACAGTAGATAGCATTCCCAGAGGGTCAACTTGGGTGTGGGATGGAATGGCACTTGTCCAAACAATGAAACCACAACCAACATTTGGAATGTTTGCTGACAGCATCTTAAGGATGATGGTGACTGTAGCCAATGCAACCTCCTCAAAAGTGGTGCATTTCGTACCAGATACCTACCGGACCTTAAGCATCAAGAATGCTGAACGGGACCGACGTGCTGTGAAGGGATACCAAGTGCTGAAGATCTACGCTGAGGATCAAAAAATCCCTAAGCAGTGGTCACAGTTCCTGGCATGTGGGCAGAACAAAGACAGCCTGTTAGAGTTTTTCTACACAAGATGGTGCAAATCAGCAGGGCATTTGATGGAAGATTGAACCATAATCGTGGGTCACAGAGGGGAGTACCATGCCTTAAAAAAAGAAAAAAACAAAGCCTTGGAAGTCACTCCCATAAACAACCTTTACACCACACAGGAGGAAGCTGACACCAGGCTGTTTCTCCACTGTAAGCATGCTGCGGATTACAGCTTTCATATAGTTGTCTCAAGCCCAGACACTGATGTGTTCATACTAGCTCTCGCATTCAGCCAGGAAATTGCAGCTCACCTGTATTTCAACACTGGCAAGGGACTGCAAACCCGTACAATTGAAGTGCAGCGAATACAACAGCATCTGGGATCAGCTATGTGTGATGCGCTGATTGGCCTGCACTGCTTCACAGGATGTGACACAGTCAGCTCACTGTATGGGGTGGGAAAAGTGAAGGCTTTGAACACCCTCCTCTAGCACAGAACACTGCCAAACATTCCAGGAAATGGGAAAGAGCTTTGACATAAACCCCAACTTGTATGAGCCAGTGGAAGCCTTCACTTGTGAACTGTACAATCTGAAGGGGATAAAAAGCGTCAATAAGGCAAGGTGGCACATGTTTAAGGCCGGGAAAAGTGCAGAGCGAAGCCTTCCCCCCAACCAGGACTCCCTTCAACAGCACATTAAGCCTGCAAATTATCAGGCTGCCATATACAGGTGATTGCTACACACACACATACAAAAAACCTAATTGATACAAGGCAATATGCAATTACATGTTTACACCAGTATTCTACATTCCATCAAAGCAACTTTAATGTTTTTTGCTTGTTTGTTCTAAATACACTACAGGCGAAGTCTACAGGCAAGACCTGAAATCCCATTACCTGTAGAGCATGGATGGCGCATGGAAGGAAACTCTTTAATGCCACAGTGGATGACACTACCCCCAGCGCCAAAGTCCGTCTTAGAACTTGTTCACTGCCAGTGCAAAGCACTCCAATGCGTCAAAGGGAACTGCACGTGCAGAAAGCACAGCCTACCGTGCACAGAATTCTGTAACTGTAAAAACTGTGAAAATGTGTAAATGACAATAGCTGTAAATAGTTCATATCGACTTAAAACTGAATGGCTGTGATGACACAATAAATAATACTCGCATGTCAAAATTTGTTGAAACATTATGAAGTCTTACCTGAAAGTTGTTCCACTGAGATTTCAAGCCAACACCAGCACCAGAGTGTTTACTTCCTTGTGTGACGTTGATTCTCAAGTAAATAAAAGAACAGCCCACTGGCTATATGACAATAAGTCAAATTAAGCCAGGTTAACAAGATGTGGCTTTTCATGGCCACAGGTCCACTGGCTCTGCTTGATCACCTCAGGGTGGAGGTATCTGGATTTCCAATAGCCTACCGAGAGGAAGTGGCATATATTGCACCAGTCAGATGGACGAGGGATCTGATGGATGTCATGTGGGGTCTTGTAGCCTAAGATGCTACCTGTAGAGATATTATTTGACATAAGTTAGTTCACAGTAGTGCTACGCAGTTGTCAATGTTTAAATTGTATGACTGTTGTAATTAAGCTTGTCGTTTGGACTAACGGGAGGAGAGACTTTGTCGGAGAAAATTGTTCAGTAGACGCCTATGGCCATGTTCATATGAGGAGAGGGGATCTCGCTTCCGCTTCACGTCTATTGTAATCAATGTTTCACACCCTATACTGACAAAATTAACAACATGTAGCCTTAAACAGGTTTCATTTATGACAAGAAAAATAGTCATGTGTTGAAATATCCACTCGAAGTTAAACAATTCTTACCTCAAAGCTGTATCTCTGCTATTTTCCAGTGGCAGATGAAGTCGATGTGCATTTCCTGGTGTGACGATGCGACACCGAGAAACCAAATTGGTTGAAATACCCCAATCCGCGGTTTTGATTGGACGTGACGCCGGAAAACTTTAATGATATTTTTGAGAACTTAATCGTAAAATACTATTAAATGTGCAACTTCCCGCGTTGGAAACAAACGGCTATATGTTTCTTATTATCTGGTTCAGCTTCCTTCAAAAAATTAGCTTCACAGCTGCAGGGTAACTATCAACTCGAGAACTAAGCAAGATAGACGGTCTCAGCCCACTGACTATATAGATTTCAGTAGTTAGCATATACGAGGTAAACCTTTATCTTGAATCTTTGAACCATACATGATAGCACCATGGGGCTTGGACTATTGTCAATATATTAGCCTATCTATATTTAATTTAAAGTGGAAGCAAAATGATAACCTCAAGCATAGCCTCCATTATTTATGAAATGTAAAAAAAAAAAAAAAAACATTGATTTCTGCTGATAGGTAACACAGACCCCCAAATTTTTTGGGGGGGGAGCACCGAAGAGCCATTTTGACCCAGGAAAAACCCTGAGTGAACGAGGTTAATAAGTCCTCTCTGTTTCCTCTTCTGAGCATATGCAGGTTACGTGAAAAAATATCCAAAGACCCGTATCCGAAGACCCAGTCAAAATGAACGAAACATTTCGGTTTTCTCTAGCTTCCCATGCTGAGCCTATGCAGATCACGTAAAAAATGATCCAAATACTTGCATCCGGCAGATGATCTAATCGTTCACCTCCCGACCGTGTCTTTGGATCAACGTTTCGTTCATCTGCCGGATATGGGTCTTTCGTTCAATGATTTGTTCTTTTGCCATATATGGGTCTTTCGTTCAATGTTTCGTTCTTTAGCCAACCATGTCTTTGGGTCAATGATTCGTTCTTTCGCCAACCGTGTCTTTGGATCTATGATTCGTTCATCTGCCGGATATGGGTCTTTTGTTCAATGATTCATTTTTTTGCCGGATATGGGTCTTTCGTTCAATGATTCGTTCTTTTGACAACCGTGTCTTTGGATCTATGATTCGTTCATCTGCCGGATATGGGTCTTTGGATCCTTTTCCACATGACCTGCATAGGCTCAGTACAGTCAGCTAGAGGAAACAGAAATGATTCGTTCTTTTTTCGACTGGGTCTTCGGATACGAGTCTTTGGATCATTTTTCACGTGACCTGCATTCAACGAATAATTTCTGCTTCCTTGGCTTAGCCAATGCAACAGTCCCGATGCGCGGTCATGAACGAGAAAAAGAACAAATCTTTTTTTGAGAGGACTCGTTACTCTCGAGTCGTTGTAAGGATTCGAATCGAATCGTACACTGAAATGAGGAGTGTGGGTGTTAGAAAGGCCAGAGACTTTAGCAGATTGTGCACGCTCAGAGATCCATTGCCCAGCAACCTCTTGTGTTTGAATTAGTTTGCGGCAAAACAGCAGAGGACACTGCACGAAAAGCAAGATTATCGGGCCCGTACACGCTGTGATACAGCCGCGAATGATCACCATTCCTGGCTGATCGCGGACATTCCCCCGAAATATCCGTCTGCCGCATACGGACGGAATTTCCAGGGAAGGAACCTGCGAAGGGAGGGGGGCCGATGTGTTTAGCATTCTCACCTCCCACTGACAGAGGTGCGAAATGCTCTTATTAGCATATTGACTGTCAGCAGTCTAGCCACACACACCCTGCTGCAGCCATTGGTTGAAAACGACAAGGAATTGAATTAAAACGTCTTGTGATGAGATTCTGTCTATAGGTCAGCTTTGAACTGACAAAACGTATCCCCTCCCATTTACAGCTATTGCCCCATAAAAACGAAATTAAAATGTACACGATAATAGTTTAATTAATATTCTGTCTTTAGGGTTTTGCTCCGGGGTTATCACATTTCTTGATTCACCTTCCGTTTTCAAACTTCTGTTTTTAGGGTTTTGATTTCGGGGGTATCACGATTCTTGCTTTGCCTTTCAGTTTCAGAGTTTGAGTGTTCCCATGTACTTTCGAGGCTGTTCCACTCATATTCCGGGGCTTCATCTCTGTAATGTTCTTGAGATTCACTTTTGGCATGTAATTATACAGAGTGGGGCGTACTCTGATATTGAGATAGTCATTTCGCAACTTAGGACATGTTTGCCATCTAACCTGTGTCTTTTCAGGTACATTTTACGCGAGCTTCGTGAGATTTGAACCTGCGCTCTTCAGGTTAGTGGTACGATGTACCTAATGGTGCTGTTACTAACTGCTTAGCCATCTTTTCTGGTAAGAATTTAGCTAGTCGGTTCGACTAAGTACCTGGTTTATCATTCCTCCCCCCTCTGGGGTATTTCTCTTCTGTTACTGGAGCCAGCGAATTGGGAATTGTTTAGTGGACTTATGTGACGTTTTAATTATGTTTACGTAAAGGCGCCCGAGGCAACATTAGAAACTTTAGACTCGAATAATAAACGTTCAATTTCTAGTCTTTTTTACACATAGTAAGTTTCAATAACACCATACCATTCGACCATCGACATTCACAGTGGTGTAGTGGTCCCTGGAGAAGTGGGTATACTCTTTATTTATTTATACAGCACAGGATAAACACCCTGTTTTGAGAAGTGGGTATACCCAGTGCTGACTGAAAAATAAGTGGGTATACTCTGTATACTTGCGTATACACTGGACTTCACCACTGGACATTCAAGGAGGAAAGATGAGACGTCGTTTTGTGGTGAGAACTGATTAAAAAAAAATCGCCTGCCTTCTGTTTTCCACGGTAGATCGCATGTTATGCTAGAAATGGCTTAGCATGGGTGGGATGGGGAAAGATAACACCTTCCCATCCAGACGCAAATTTAGCTTATCGGAATCTGTAAGTGGTTTCCAGATATATATATAGTTGATCTCTCTTATTTGACGAAGCAGTGAGTTAGCTGTCTTTCAATGTCTCTTGTCGAATTATCTCACATGTTTATGGTGGTATGTGTTTAAAAGTTTTAACTTAGGCTATGTGTAATGCTCCTAACTTACATATTATTATTTCACCTTAATGTTCTTGAGATTCGTTTCTGGCATGTAATTATACAGTCAGGCTTACTCTGATAAGAGTCGTTAACAGTCGTTAAGCAACTTGGGCCATTGTGGGGATCGAACCTGTGACTTTCAGGTTTTTTAAATCAGTGAAGCAGTGACGGGTGCCTCCCCTGGCGGGGGGGGGGGGGGGGGGGGGGTTGTTTTCAATCCAGGTCAATTCAATTAACATAACAAAACCAAGGCCTGGCCAAGGGAAGGGGTGGGGGGGCATTTCACACCAATGTGGGCTTCTACGGCAATACACAGGGTCGAAGACTTTCGTAAATCCCACATTTCATGCAGTGGGAGTGTGCACGGTTTTAGTTGCTTGTCGTTGATAGTTTAGTAGTATAAGTTAGATCGGTTTCATATTCCTTCGGACATGTTTGTGCGTCACTGACGAACTACCACAAACAATAACCAAATACAAAGATAAAGATCCTTGAGACTGCATTCCGACTGTGTTCTTACCGAAACACCAGGGCGACACCACCATATCTACCCTAGAAACTAAACAGTCCTTTACTCTCAGTTTAGTCAGTTTTACAGTGGGAATGCACATGTGTTCATCACATTAGACAATAAACCCGACTCACTATTCACACATGGAAAAACTTGGCAATCGAGGGTATTGACATAGGCATATCACAAGAAGAAGAAATGTATCAACAACAAGCTTACCTCCGTAATGCTTCTTCACGTTTTTGTACCGGCTGGAGTTGCCAGATTTGGGCAGAACTTCCTAAGATCCCTGGGCGTCTTGGAGGGAGTAGGCTCCCGTTATCTTTTCTCGGATGCCTCAGATGAACACGCTCCTTCAGCCTGGTCTGCTTCGTCGTCTGTCCATATTTTAAACACGTGCATGTCGTGTTCCATCCGTGTTACAACGGCCTTGCAGGACCGACAAATGCGATTCGATTTGTGGGATGTTTTGTGGAGTTGTAATCCTAAACAGAGAACTTGTTCGTACATGTGTTCACCTTCACTATTTGTCTCAAAAATGCTGACCGTGCTCGTAATTACTCCTACTACTTAGATTCTTTTTACAACACAGGCAAAAATCGTTTATACTCATCTTCTCTTCTACTACTTATTCCAGCGTGCTTGCAGTTGAGATTTGTTGACAACAGCTATGCGTCACTTAACATACGTCCCACACTACGTTGCTCTGATTGGCCGCAGGTCTATCCAATTGAGCGACGAGGAATGTTTTTTCCTGGTTCGGTTAAACACGCCCCATAATTACAGCCCAATGGCTCAGCATCAGACTCATATTCTGACTAGAATTATGAGTATGACATCGTCAGGCTAAATAAAAGTATGAGTACTGTACTAAAAGTACTATGATATTTTCCGTTCTAAGCATGTTTGTTTTTGCAGTGTATGGGGAACTCCATTGACCCATTACATGTCTAACTAGAATGCGTTTCGTGAACGAACTGCGAGAGTGTGCTTGCTCTGTGACAGAGAGAACAAGTGCCTATGAATTAACATGTATTTACATCTACTCAATCAGTGTAGTGGGGCCTTCTTCCAATATATTTTAGCAAGCAACCAAGCTCAACCATTATATTTTGGCTCCACTGACGTTTAGACATATGAGGGTATCTCAGAGTTTCGTTATACTGACTTACTGAGCTAAGTGAATTGTTGAAATTGCTATCTTGGTAAAAGGAAACATCTCTGCAACAATATTGGAATGAATGCGGTTACATAGCCAGCTTTACTTAAAGTTTATTGTAAGATAGGCCTATATGTTAGACTTAATGCAGTAAGAGTTAGACTGTAGGTCTAGTATCAAACGTAAGCAACACTTTTACTGTATAGCTAGAGAGCACGTGTATCACATTGGTTTATAGTCTGTCAAATTAGTTCTAGTTATTGGTGTTCGTTGGCATAAAAAGTTAGTCTTCTCTTATAAGCCTATAGTACATCTGATTAGAGCTAGCAACCATGAAAAACCTCTTCTGAAACTAAGAAGGATAACTATGACTAAATGTGACTAAAACTAATATGCATTTTTGTCTTAAGACTGAATCTAAAATAGCTGCCAAAATTAATACATCTCAGTGTTCATTTTGGCAGCTATTTTAGATTCAGCAGCTATTTTAGATTCAGTGCATATTAGTTTTAGTCACATTTAGTCATAGTTATCCTTCTTAGTTTCAGTCTAGTTTTCGAAAACTGAGCACACTACAACAGCTACATCCTCAAACGTTTTTCAGTTAACCTAATGATTCAAGGTCTCTCATGAATCATTACTCCCAGGACACGGGTTAATGTTAACTCACGCTATCGGCCGCAACAAGTTAACCATTCTTTCAGTATAAGCAACTTTTGCATAGCCCCGCACAGCTAGGATAGCTCACGTTACCGTAGTAGGAATACAAGCCTTAGCTCACTATATACACACAACTAAATTCATGAATTACTTCACAGGTTTACTTAACAACTTGAATTAAGGAAAATGATCCCCCGTTACGGCTAGCTGAAACTGCCAGTGGATACTCCCGTTACGTAGTGTTAGTTAGCCTTTAGCCCCGTACTCAGATGTTACAGCTGCTTAACACAGCTAGGATAGCTCTGCTTAACACAGCTAACGTTACCGTAGTGGGAATACAAGCCTTAGCTGACTATATCCACACAACTAAATTCATGAATTACTTCAAAGGTTTACTTCACAACTTGAATTAAGGAAAATGGCGTCTCCAACGTTAACGTAACGTTAATTTATATGTTAGCTGCTACGGCTAACTATCAGTTTCCATTAAAATTTCAGTCAGTACACTGAAAATGCTGCCATTCAACTCACCTTAACGAAGTGGAAATACGGTAGCTAGGTTAGAAACTGTAGTTACTCTTATTCTTTCTCAAAGTTGAATTGAGAGGGACAGAGAAATACGGTTCTTCTTATTCTTTTTCAAAGTTGAATTGAGAGGGACAGTGAAAATGCGGTTCCTTAGATTTGGCGGAGGTGTCAGTGAGAAGCACAGCTGCAAGCCAGTTTAATGACCCTATTATGATGTCATAATGGCAGAGACCTCTGCCATGCAAGTCTATGGAGAAAAAAGGGGATGAAAAAGAGGGATAAAAAAGGAGTGGCATGGGGTACCGCCACGAAAAGTCATAGCAGCTTGCAACGGATCGGGCCGGACGTTTTGGTGTTTGAATGGCGTCTCTAGCTCAATCGGGCGAGGAGTAGTTAGCTGCAAGAAAAACGTACGGAATAAATAAATAAACTAGAATGCGTTTCGTGAACGAACTGCGAGAGTGTGCTTGCTCTGTGACAGAGAGAACAAGTGCCAATGAATTAACATGTATTTACATCTACTCAATCAGTGTAGTGGGGCCTTCTTCCAATATATTTTAGCAAGCAACCAAGCTCAACCATTATATTTTGGCTACACTGACGTTTAGACATATGAGGGTATCTTTGTTGTTCTGTTTTTGTTTGTTTGTTTGCTTGTTTATTGTGAAAGGGTCTAGTGTGTTACATTTGGTCATAGCCTAATAGTTCCAGAGTCTCGTTATACTGACTTACTGAGCTAAGTGAATTGTTGAAATTGCTATCTTGGTAAAAGGAAACATCTCTGCAACAATATTAGAATGAATGCGGTTACATAGCCAGCTTTACTTAAAGTTTATTGTAAGATAGGCCTATATGTTAGACTTAATACAGTTAGAGTTAGTCTGTAGGTGTAGTATCAAACGTAAGCAACACTTTTACTGTATAGATAGAGAGCACGTGTATCACATTGGTTTATAGTCTGTCAAATTAGTTCTAGTTATTGGTGTTCCTTGCCATACAAAGTTAGTCTTCTCTTATAAGCCTAGGTAGTACATCTGATTAGAGCTAGCAACCATGAATTGCAGATTAAGGGGTCCCCTATCTCAGTGTTCATTTTGGCAGCTATTTTTAGATTCAGTCTTAAGACAAAAATGCATATTAGTTTTAGTCACATTTAGTCATAGTTATCCTTCTTAGTTTCAGTCTAGTTTTCGAAAACTCATTACAATTTAGTCTAGTTTTAGGCACATTTAAAATTCCATATTATAGCCACATTAAACTCATTCCCTTCCCTTCTCAGGCCCAGGGACCTCCTGTGTTGTGTCAACTGCATAGTAGTCTAGCTTGCAGTACTTACATTGTGGATGCAATTAGTCTCCAAGATACAGATCTCATGCCTACAGCTGAATTCGAATTTGTTTGTAATAAATAATCGAATGTGATGATGAAGTACGGTACGCAGCGTCTTAACTGAAGCTCAACTCAACTATTACAGCAGCTAGCTTGCCGCTAACGCTAACTGAAAACACATCGGAACACAGTGGCTAGCTAGGTAGCTAGCTGCTAATAAGTAACATATATAAGTAACACATCAGCAGTAATGAATCAAGTGTACTGATATTAAATGTACTACTAAATGTACTACTAACATACCATTCTTAAATTAAAGCCAGTGACATGATGGTTAACGATTAACGAGTTAACGATGGATACCGACAATTAGCATACCTAGCTAGGTAGCATTACCATTGGATTTCAATGGCAGTTATGCTAGCTCTGGCTATCCAGTCAAAGGAGCCTTGTTTCTGGACACGTATCACTTGACGAGCGAGGGCAATACAGTCATCTGGAAAGTTTAAAATGATACTAAACGAAGGGAAATCTACTGTATGGAGAATTTTCTGCTCAGAAGACAATGCAGATTCTAATTAGGCTGGTGGATATGTCCAATGTAAGAAGTGTGAAGTTTTAATGAAATATGATTGATGCAACTGTCGTTCTCCATAACAACTTGGATTAACCTGGATGGCTGGATGAAGTTTCAGACCGAACGTCAAAGATCTTCAATGGTAAGAGTTGTCGGTTGTGCCTCTGTTGGTGTCTCGTAAAACGTGAATTTTATTAAAGCATAGCGTGTGTATTGTGTAGCTATTTCATTCCGAGATTGCAGGGGAGTGAAATGCTCCGCTCTGCTGCTGGTATACAGACAGCCGGAAAGGTTAACAAACGGAATGAAATAGCTACACATTACACACGCTATGCCTTAATAAAACCCACGTTACTCACATACTGGTTAACACTGTTAGAGCGGGTGTATAAACTGTACCTGAAACTGTTGCCACTACATTCGTTTTAAGATTTTGCACTCTCTATCTAACCACTTCTGGCATTTAAGAGAGCTTCTCCTATGTCAACTGATCTAATGTCAGTTGGCTAGAGTGCGTGACGTCACAATGGCTCAACCTTCCCCATGTTAGTCAATGAGAGAAAAAGGGGATGAAAAAGAGGGATAAAAAAGGAGTGGCAAAGAGTATCGCCACGAAAAGTCATAGCAACCTGCACCGGATCGGGCCGGACGTTTTGGTGTTTGAATGGCGTCTCTAGCTCAAACGGGCGAGGAGGAGTTAGCTGCAAGAAAAACGGGGAGAATAAATAAATAAACTAGAATGCGTTTCGTGAACGAACTGCGAGAGTGTGCTTGCTCTGTGACAGAGAGAACAAGTGCCAATGAATTAACATGTATTTACATCTACTCAATCAGTGTAGTGGGGCCTTCTTCCAATATATTTTAGCAAGCAACCAAGCTCAACCATTATATTTTGGCTCCACTGACGTTTAGACATATGAGGGTATCTTTGTTGTTCTGTTTTTGTTTGTTTGTTTGCTTGTTTATTGTGAAAGGGTCTAGTGTGTTACATTTGGTCATAGCCTAATAGTTCCAGAGTTTCGTTATACTGACTTACTGAGCTAAGTGAATTGTTGAAATTGTTATCTTGGTAAAAGGAAACATCTCTGCAACAATATTGGAATGAATGCGGTTACATAGCCAGCTTTACTTAAAGTTTATTGTAAGATAGGCCTATATGTTAGACTTAATGCAGTTCTCTCTCAACAGTGATGTCTGGCTTGTTATATGTTTTATCCATATAAGGAGGGGGCAGCTAAACTCGAAGACTCTCAGAAAATATCTAAAGTGTAGCTCACTAAACTAGAAATATATTGAAATGCCATGAGATGTAGGCCTACCACTAACCATTTCACATTTACAGACATAAACCTATAGACATGACACAAAACATCTTCCAAAGACTTTATTATCTCAGCTGCATTATTCAGTAGCACAAAGTAGTCTATTACATTCATATTTACTTCATGTAACCCTGCCATAGCGATACAACACCTTTTTGACAGCCTATATAGCCTAATTGCAAAATTAAATATATAAATAAATACTACACTGAAATAACGCAAACAAAGTGAATCTACAGTGAGCCAACGCTCGTCCACTGACAGTGTGGAAGAATGACAGCGACGTGAGCCAGGCCACATTCCAAGATTACGTTACTAGAAATGTCACTTTACATGAGCTTTGTTCATAAGCCATGCAGTCCATAAAATAGGAATACTCTGTGTACTAACAGTATAGTAAGACCGGTCATATGTTCAGAGAGCTTTCTAGCAACCAACAAGTTACAAGTAGGATAAACATATTAGCGAAATCTGCGTTGTCGACAGACCATCGTTTTGACTGGAGTTTTGATGTGCTTGTTAGCACCAAGTGGATTACCTCATCTACAATACATATGGGCTTGGACTCAAATCACTAGTAGGCCTACTTCACGATCTTCTATGGTTACCAGCAGATAAGGTAAATAATAATCGCCATATTTGCTTTAATGTTTTATAGAGTAAGAGGCTATGTGTAGGCTATTAGCTAATCAGAAATGTTGTAGATGCCAGAGTTGGCAACTATGGCTCAGATTTAGGTTGTTATCCATCAACATTCATTTTACAACTTACATTAGTTTCGTTGTCATTCGACTCGAAAATCTCTGGCTCAATTTGGCAAAGCACTACTGCTCTCTCCAGGGTAAACATACGTGGACCTCTCGGTGCTGTCATTTTGCCAATCTGGCTGGCTGAGGTAATCGAGTGATTAGAGAAGGCTACAAAGTGGAATACTAAGCAGTTTGTAGCGGGAAAAATTGAGAGTGAAATGTAACAAATTATACTGTATAATTACCAATGTCACAAATAGCTTAGCGGTAATATGAATAGCTTAAATGGGATGGCTACATTAGCCAGCTAGTTAGGAGAATCTCCGCTCTCTTTCTCTTATACCATCCTGTTCTGCAGCGAAGGCACATCACGTAATAACGTTATCATTTCTCAAAATAGTTAAATACAAATATATATAGCTTTTAAGATAAAAATATGTCCAATAAGGCTTAAAGAATTAAATCAGGTGTGTAGATGAAGTTCAGCAACAGCATTTCTAGTGTTTATATCCATGATTGTATGCTGGTCGTCGCTGGCCGTCAACTGCCGTTACAGGAGAATACAGAGCTTCGCCTTAGTGGGTGACGTCACAATGGCTCAACCTTCCCCATGTTAGTCAATGAGAGAAAAAGGGGATGAAAAAAAGGAATAAAAAAGGAGTGGCAAAGAGTATCGCCACGAAAAGTCATAGCAGCTTGCACCGGATAGGGCCGGACGTTTTGGTGTTTGAATGGCGTCTCTAGCTCAATCGGGTGAGGAGTAGTTAGCTGCAAGAAAAACGTACGGAATAAATAAATAAATAAAGAAAACTTGACGATAACAATACTGTGCTTCCCTTCGGGCAAGCACACTAATTAAGTTATTCAACCTACATAAATCATTTTTAGGCACAACCTACCACAGATCACAATGCAGGGTGTCGATGGCAGCTTGGTGGTGTCAACATCAGTTCTGATGGCAGTGTCATCGACATTGTGAAACATCCTGACATGCTCTTCATTGAAATGGGCAAGAAGCATCAGTACAGCTGCACAACTTTCATCACCTCCTGCCAGGGTTTGGTTCCGAATAGTGCCTGCTTTGCTGGATGGCACAGTTTGAACAAACTGAAAGTACTGCAGGATCCTTCTGACCTTGGTGGCTGTGGACTCTTCATAGCTGTCATTGATCTGGACACCTGTAAGTTCTCTGAAATGAAGCCTCATATAGGGCCAATAGTTTTCCGCGTCAAAAAAAAGCCAATTCCGTGTTTCGTTTTTCGGATTTCGTTTTTCCGCGTCAGGAAAAAGCATATTCCGCGTCAGAAAAAAAGCATTTTCTGTTCCACATTGGTGGAAAAAAAAAACTGGCGCGTAGTGGCCAGTACACATGACGGATCACGTGCAGGTTTTGTTTACCGTTTATTGCTGGGCTGATCTTGTCTGGGAATTCCCCGCCCCGGTATATTTAATGCTGTTTACAGAATTTTGAAATAACGTTGAATTTTAGTTTCTAGATGTTAACCGATAACTCGCTATTTGGCAGCTAAACTATGCTAGCTCTCGTGATTTCAGCTGCCCTTATGCGACATAAGCAACTGTTTCCACTTTCAGAGACTAGTGTGCAGCAAGGAGTTAATACTATTCTCCTATCAAAGTGGTCATTCAGTACATATGTTGTGTTGGTATGTTTAATGCCGTTTACAGAGTTTGGAAATTGTGTTGAATTTATATTTCTAAGTGTTAGCGTGAATAAGCAAGAATTCGCTATTTAGCAGCTAAACTATGCTAGCTCTCGTGGCATCAGGCTACCCTTATGTCACATTATTTTACGTGATAATTATGTATCTCATTATTTTGTCTGTTAAAGTTTTACAATGATCAATCCTATATGAGAAATTGCTAGAAAAGCAAGACTTGAAATTCATCATCTATAATCGTAAGGAAAAGTTTTAACTAGCTGTCTAGTCATGCCAAGAAAAAACGCGAGTCGAGGACAGCATAATGAATTATTATAATTATTAAACACAATAATACTGACCGTCTAACTGAACGGCTTAACTTAAAATGTTACAAACATGAAAGTGTTCCTTAACAAAACTTGAACCAAACTTTCAACAGTAACGGCAGTGAGTGTGAAACAACCCACGAGATCGTATATCTGATTGACAATCAGCATTATCATCAGACACATCTGTGGACTCAGGTGAGGCGACCCTCAATGTCTCCATTGTAATAAAGCATCAATAGCTGCTTGGTGTTGGTCTCTGTGAGGCCCTCTCTCCTGTCATTTAGGAGGTGTTTGTATTGGGATAATGATCTCTCAACATCAACGCTGGATACAGGCATCCAGATGGCATCTTGTGCCACAGCAGCCAGACCTGGAAATCTCATCTGCAGACCACTCCAGAAAGCAGACAGGTCAAGAGGGTCTGGGATGTCTTCCTGCCTTCCCTGGACATATATGACAAAACTCATCCCTCAATTCCTGAGAGGGGTTCCTGAGTCCAGGTATGGCATTGAAGGCATCGATGCTGTGTGAGAGGGCTGGCAGTTGACGGGGATCAAACAGTCTTGCCGCCTTGTAGAAGGCCTTGGCTGGGTGGTCATCGAAGTGCTTTACAAGCTTCTCTAATGACTTCCTGTAGACACCATGTAGGGACTTAATCACCCTGGTTTTCTCCTGGCCCTTCAGCTTAACCAACAGTCTGTCTGTCTCTGGCCCAAAAGAGGATCTAGTGGTCCCTGCCTCCAAGAAGGCCCTCAGATCCTCCATGGTGGTGTAGACACTGCAGGCCAAGGGGTCGTGGGTGGCCTCTAGGGAAGTCAGACTCGAGACGAGTCTGGGACAGTTCTCAGAGACAAAGTGGACCTGCAACAGGATCTCTGGATAGAGCTCCTTATGACCACAGAGTTCCACGATCCTGTCGACTGCCATGCCCTGGCTCTTCTCAGCTGAAGGCACACAAGTTACAACAGTGTTTTTGTTTTGTTGTTATTTTGTTCTGTTTGTTTGTTTTTGGTTTGATTTATTAGTGTGCTTGCCCGAAGGGAAGCACAGTATTGTTATCGTTAAGTTTTCTTTATTTATTCTGCCCGATTTTCTTGCAGCTAACTACTCCTCGCCCGTTTGAGATAGAGACGCCATTCAAACACCGAAATGTCCAGCTCGATCCGGTGCAACCTGCTATGACTTTTCGTGGCGGTACTCCTTGTCACTCCTTTTTTATTCCATTTTTTCATCCCCTTTTTCTCTCATTGACTAACATGGGGAAGGTTGAGCCATTGTGACGTCACCCGATCTATCAGTCGTTCTCCATTCAACTGTAGGAATATTAAGAGACACCTTCCAGGGCTCTACAGTGCGAGTATTTCACTCGCATAAATAGGTAGGTGCAAACTTGAAAAATAATTTACAAGCACAGTGTGCGAGTGACAGACAGTTGTCAATACGGCGCCAAAAAGTGAAGCATTCCATTGATTTCACATGGAAACAACTGACAGGGTCGCGACTCCAGGGTTTTCGACGGGACCAACAGCAGCAGCAGCATAATCATCATCTGGATTTACTGACATTTTCGGTATATATAAACACATAATATCAATTGGTAACTGGTGTGTTGTATCCTGTTTGATACTTTATAAACATTTATGTTTTACGTTAACTTATTACACTAGGCAGCAGTATTGTGAAGTAGAGCTAGAAATGGCTTTGCTAGCTCCCATATTGTAGCTCACACCACCAACTGCTCAATTTAGGACAGAAAGGAGTTTGGTAAATTAGCTTGTAACTGTCAATGATAACTAGTTATTAGAATATATTAGCCAACGTTAAGTTGACTTCAAAGGGGCAGTCGAGTGTTTAGGTTGTGTCAGCTAGCTTGGAAAGCTAGCTAATCATTTTTGATTGAAGCTTCACGTTAGCCTCTGTAAACGTTTAGCTAGCTAACGTTAGCTAACTATGAGGTAGCATATCCCAAGTAACTTGTTGTGACCGATAGCGTGAGTTAACATTAACCCGTGTCCTGGGAGTAATGATTCATGAGAGACCTTGAATCATTAGGTTAACTGAAAAACGTTTGAGGATGTACACACAGCGTAGCTGTTGTAGTGTGCTCAGTTTTCGAAAACTAGACTGAAACTAAGAAGGATAACTATGACTAAATGTGACTAAAACTAATATGCACTGAATCTAAAATAGCTGCTGAATCTAAAATAGCTGCCAAAATGAACACTGAGATGTATTAATTTTGGCAGCTATTTTAGATTCAGTCTTAAGACAAAAATGCATATTAGTTTTAGTCACATTTAGTCATAGTTATCCTTCTTAGTTTCAGAAGAGGTTTTTCATGGTTGCTAGCTCTAATCAGATGTACTATAGGCTTATAAGAGAAGACTAACTTTTTATGCCAACGAACACCAATAACTAGAACTAATTTGACAGACTATAAACCAATGTGATACACGTGCTCTCTAGCTATACAGTAAAAGTGTTGCTTACGTTTGATACTAGACCTACAGTCTAACTCTAACTGCATTAAGTCTAACATATAGGCCTATCTTACAATAAACTTTAAGTAAAGCTGGCTATGTAACCGCATTCATTCCAATATTGTTGCAGAGATGTTTCCTTTTACCAAGATAACAATTTCAACAATTCACTTAGCTCAGTAAGTCAGTATAACGAGACTCTGGAACTATTAGGCTATGACCAAATGTAACACACTAGACCCTTTCACAATAAACAAGCAAACAAACAAACAAAAACAGAACAACAAAGATACCCTCATATGTCTAAACGTCAGTGAAGCCAAAATATAATGGTTGAGCTTGGTTGCTTGCTAAAATATATTGGAAGAAGGCCCCACTACACTGATTGAGTAGATGTAAATACATGTTAATTCATTGGCACTTGTTCTCTCTGTCACATAGCAAGCACACTCTCGCAGTTCGTTCACGAAACGCATTCTAGTTTCATTTAATTGTTTTGTTCTGTATTGTATCTTTGTGTGTTAAATTGTGTTTGTTTTGTTTGATTTATTTCATTTATTATTATTATTTACGTACGCTCTTTCCAATTACAGGGCCGTGACGTGTAAGGGCAAGATGGCGCCAGTGTGTTTGTCGGCCTGCCGTCAGCTCCTACCTGTCCGGTCGGTGTCCTATCTGTGTTGTCTGTTTGTGTTCTTTCTACTGTTTTTTTGGCGTTACTCCGATGCAGCATTATGGACTTATGATCGCCAAACATTGATGCGCATCAAAAGCGCACAGGAGTCTCAAACTCTTGAGTGTCCTCCTGCTCCACACAACAGACGTCATCCCAGATTCATCCACCCTTCTGCGGATTGTATCCACCAGCTTCCCTGTTGCACTGGCTACCGTAAGAAACGGCGTAGGAAGAGGGGAAATCGCGGCGGCATCCGGGTGAGAATCAGGAGAGAAATGAGTTTCTCCCCCGCGCAGCCACGGACGCGCCAGCTCTCCACTGTCTATGCAGGACACAGTGACCTCTACCTGGCCCGGCGTTCGTGGGATCCCAGGTACTTCTGCCATCTGTCCGTCGCTCCATACCGGACGCAGATCCCTGCCAGTCCGGCCCGACTAAGACTGCGCGTCCGAAGCGGCGGAGTGAACCTCCAAAACATCCGACCTCTGGAACTCACTCGATGTCAACAGGTTTCTGTGCTTTCTGCGAAAGCGGCCCTGATTAACTGCAGGTCTGTGTCAAATAAGACGTTCATCCTCAACGACTTTTTCACGGGTCATGATCTGGATTTACTGTTTTTGACTGAGACTTGGATTGCCTCTGGACCCGGTGAGTTATCTGCTTTTGGTGAACTCTGTCCAACTAACTGTTCCGTCATTAGCACCCCGAGATGCGTTGGAAGAGGTGGCGGAGTAGCTTTGGTTTTTAAAAATCGTTTAAAGATTCGGTCACTGTCTACTGGGAATTACTCTAGCTTTGAGCTAGTGCGTAAAAATAGAATCCACTACAACTCCGTTGGTCTGCGTGTAACGGGGTTCTGCTTTGTGTTCATGTTGTCTTCAATAAAACGGCCAAGAACTGATTTTTGTGTGTGTTTATTACTCCTGTAGGCTGTAAACACGAGACAATCAATAACAGGTAATTTATCCATAGGCTAGACATTAGCTTCCTCCGTTCAGTTTAGCAACTGCAGACTCTACTCTTACAAGAATAAGACTGAATAAATCATAAACAATTCACACATTTGAAAAACAAAAGAGAAAACAATACATTAACATACACTGAATTCAACATACCTGTAAACACGAGACAATCAATAACAGGTAATTTTTCCATAGGCTAGACATTAGCTTCCTCCGTTCAGTTTAGCAACTGCAGACTCTACTCTTACAAGAATAAGACTGAAGACTAAACGGGGTTACCTACGGACTAAACCAAGTCTCTTAAAGGGACAGTACAGATTAAAATATTCAGTGTGTTTATCAACATTTAATATATACAAGAAGAAAAGAAAAGCATAATTAAATCAGAATATGGTTAAATTTCATTAACTAAATGCAAACAAAATAATACACTTTAAACTTCGTTACATGCGCATTGGTCTACAGGCCTCCCAAGCCAGATAAAGATTTTATTAGCGATTTTTCTGACTTTCTGTCGCAATTTGTTCCATTACATGACCGTCTGCTGATATTGGGTGATTTCAATATCCATGTCTGTTGTCCAGGCAGACCCAAGGTCAGCTAATTCTGCCACGTCCTGGATTCCTTCAGTCTTCTCCAGCACATAGACAAGGCTACTCATGTACTCGGACATACTCTTGATCTTATTCTCTCCTATGGGATTTGTATTGACAAATTAAACATCGAGGACGCATCGTTCTCTGATCACATGCCTATTGTGTTTGATGTCACTCTATCTAACCCCATGTGTACAGTTAGAACCCCAGGCCGTTTTTCCCGCTATATCAACTCCCACACTGCAATCCAGTTCTCTGAAATGTTCAAAAAAACTGCATTCTCAACTGCTGATAGGCTTCCCTCCAACCCAGAGGAATTGATTTCCCTCTTTCATTCCTCTTGCTCAGACATCTTAAACTCTGTAGCCCCCCTTAAATACAAGCGGCCCAAACTGACATCCCAACAGTGGTTGGATGAACCCACCCGCTCTTTCAGACAGGCCTGTCGACAAGCTGAACGAAGGTGGAAGAAAGACCATCTTACTGTTTCTTTTGACATTTTTAAAAATGCATTGGTGACTTATCAGGCAGTAGCCAAAAAAGCCAGAGCCAAACATTTCTCTGATATTATAAATAAACATTCCCATAGACCCCAAATTCTGTTTGGTACCATACACTCCATTATCAACCCCCATGTATCCCCAGATGCTGACGCATCCACTGACATCTGTGAAAAATTCTTAACATTTTTCACTGAGAAAATTGAAAACATTAGATCCCAGTTTAACCCCTCCCCATCTGACTTTCCGCCTGGCAGTTCAGGTGCTACAGTCATTTTTAACACATTCAAACAAGTTTCTTTAGAGGAGCTTAGGGAGATAGTCTCACATATGAAACCCACATCTTCCCCTCATGATGTTGTCCCCTCCCATATCATTAAGGACACTTTTGATACAGTTGGCCCAAGTATTCAAAACATCATAAACTCCTGCCTAGCTTCTGGCACAGTCCCTTCATGTTTTAAGCATGCGGTCGTCCAGCCTCTGCTTAAAAAACACAACCTGGATGCTAAGTGTCTAAAAAATTATCGCCCCATTTCTAAGCTTCCTTTTATTTCTAAAGTGATGGAAAAAGTTGTCCTGTCACAACTGCAACCTTTTTTAGATTTAAATTAAATATTAGAACCTCTTCAGTCAGGCTTTAAAACTCTCCATAGCACTGAAACAGCTTTGTTAAAGGTGACAAATGATCTGTTACTCACATTAGATTCTGGTAAAAATGCTATCCTGGTTTTATTAGACCTTAGTGCTGCCTTTGATACTGTGGATCATAACACTCTTCTAACCCGCCTTGAACAGTGGGTTGGCATTAAAGGCACAGCCCTCAAATGGTTCAGCTCCTATCTGAAACATAGGACTTTCTCAGTATCCATCAGTCAGTTCTTTTCATCCACTGCTCCTGTCTCCTATGGGGTCCCACAAAGGGTCCATCCTTGGACCAGTCCTCTTTGGCCTGTACATGCTCCCGCTAGGGAACATTATCAGGAAACATAACATTTCATTCCACCTCTACGCAGATGACTCTCAGCTGTATCTTCCACTGAAGTCTAAGGACTCTTTACAACCTCTTCTGGACTGTCTGGAGGATATTAAAGGCTGGATGGCAACTAACTTCCTTCAGTTAAACAGCAATAAGACAGAAGTCATGATCTTTGGCCCTCCCAAATCAAAACACACTATAGTCAGCAACCTAGATCACCTTGAACCTTTTGTCAAGTCCCATGCTAGAAACCTTGGTGTCATCCTTGACTCAGAGCTTTGTCTTGACAAGCAAATTTGTGCTGTTGTTAAAAACTGTTTTTACCAGTTACGCGTAATTGCCAAGATAAAACCTTTCCTGTCTCCTAAAGACCTGGAAAAAATCATCCATGCCTTCATTACATCACGGCTGGACTATTGTAATTCTTTATACATAGGCCTACCCCAGTCCCTACTAAACCGCCTTCAGATGGCCCATAATGCAGCTGCAAGACTGCTGACAGGCACTAAAAAACATGACCACATCACACCAGTTCTTGCCTCCTTGCATTGGCTTCCTGTTAATTTTAGAATTCAGTTCAAGGTTTTACTGATTGTTTTTAAAGCTCTTAATGGACAGGCCCCTAGTTACATTTCTGACCTTATCACTCCACACCAAGCCCCCAGGTCTCTCAGATCATCTGGCAATGCTCTCCTCCATGTGCCTCGGTCAAGGCTCAAGCGAAAAGGTGACAGAGCCTTTGCAGTTGCAGCGCCACGGCTGTGGAACCAATTGCCCCTGGACATTAAAAATGCTCCGTCCATCTTTGTTTTTAAGTCTAGGCTCAAAACTCACCTTTTCACTCTATCCTTCCCAGCTTCCTAACCCTCCGTCTGTTGCCCCATCTGTAACTCTGTATATGTCTCTTGTTGTCATTGCCGTCTCTGTTCCTGTTGTCATTGTTTCTGTTGATCTGTCTGTCTACTGTTGCTCGTCTCATATTGTAATTATTTGTTTACCTATATATATATATATTTTTTTTACTTTATTTTATTTATATCACTATTTTTATGTACAGCACTTTGGTCAGTGAAAGCTGTGTGAAATGTGCTTTATAAATACATTTTACTTACTTACTTACTTACTTACTTACTAAAAAGCTGTGGTATGTGCGCAGTGTAATCACTGCAGCAAACCAGGAGTTCCACCTGGTTGAAACGGGCACTGGTGGAAGCTTGACCTGTTCGGATGGCAAGAACTCAGCTAAGTAATCCAAGTACCGACTCTTTCTTCCAGGCTTCTTGAAGAATGCAGACTTCACCATCGTGACCAGGGTAGCAGTGTGTGTGAAGTCACCCCAATTATGGAAGCATTCCCCAGCCAGGTAGAGAATATGGGCCATGCAGAGAACATGTAACGACTTGGAGAACACCGGTGCAAGCTATGCGCCTTCTTGCAATATGCTGCAGAGTCGGACACAAAAGCAATGATGTTGTCGAACTTTATTTCAACACTCGTCACTGCTTCAATTACGGATTGGCTCAAGGTGGCATGATTACATCCATTCATCCTAATAACCGCGATCAGGTAGTACTTCCCTCGAATGCCCGCAACAACATTCAGGATACTATGATCGCGGATATCAGTCGTCTCATCGGCAATGATGGAAACGGGTTGATCTTTCACTATGGCTTTTAGGCAGATAAAATGTGCTTCAAATAGGCGCGGGACATATATCTGGGCCTGGGGAAGTGCACCCCCCTGCTTGCAGTGCTTGACCATGAATGGCCTCATTTTGCCGATCTTCTCCAGGGGTATGTCAGACATGGTGCACATCTTAACAAAATCGAGGATGTAGTCCTCTCTCATTCCTCTGCTCTCTGTGCTGCTTTGAAACCTGCTGCTTGGCCGGCGCCCCCTTGGCTACGGCCAGTAGCTTACTGCGCTCATGCTTGCAGGATTTCAGGTGATCCTGGCAAGTATCCAGCCTCTTGTGATCAACACTGTGTTGGCAATATTTACAAAATATTTCCCCGGAGACATAGAACTCCGCCGGGAATTGTTTGGCACGTTCTTTTGCTGTAAGCTGGCTGACAGGGGCAGACCTCGCTTTTGGGAATGACAGCGGCTGCTGTGCTGCATGCGTTAAACCCGCCATGTTGTTTGAACCAATGACGTTTGCAAACTGACCAGTGCAATGACCGCCAGCCAGCCAATGACGCACAGCAAAATAAATGGTTTTTGTGTTATTTGAATAAAATACAATTTTACTGTTATTTTGATGCACAAAATTATGTTTTTATTTTATTTTATGTTTTGCACAGTGTAGAGCGTAGACCTTTTTACATTTCACTGCATTCGTATGTTTGACAAATAAAGCACTTGAATCTTGAATCATTCTTTCAGTGAATGTGACGGGAAGTAGGGTCTGTGTACTTTGCGGCCAACGGATTTTCGATTTGAAATGAGAGAAACAAAATCGCGGAGGCAAAGCCTACATTTGCCTCAATGAAGGTGGCGTGCGGGAGCGCACCGGTTGGGTTTATGCTTCTTCCGTTGCTGTTCTAGCTCTTCTTCTACATCCTGGATGTGACCATAGACATAATATAGGATGTGACTGGCAAGCTCGTGGGAGCAACTTCCGGATCAGTCCGTTGGCGGCAAAGTACACGGACCCAGTAGCAGGGGAGTTTGCGTCATCTGTTGAACAGGGGGGCGTGCCCGCAGTGGAGTTCAGTGCAGACGTGAAATGTTCTCACTACTTTTGTTCATACAGGGGGTTTTGGGCGATTTTGATGCACAAAATTATGTTTCCGTGTGAAAAGTTGCAATTCCGTTTTCAGTGGTCTATTCCGTTTCAGATGGTCCAATTCCGCGAATTCCGTCCGTTTTCGCGGAAAACTATTGGCCCTACTCACTCCAGTTTCCTCAAAGAGGTAAGGCCACTCGTGTAGGATCTCTTCGGTCTCCTTCAGTCCTGATAAAATGTCTTTTCTCCGAGAGGGAAACGTCGCCATAATTAGTCTCTTTATTTTCTCAGCATCTTTGTCTTTGTTTTTGAACCTTTTTACTAGCTGTTCTTGCTTTTGCAATTGTTTTGTTTCACCAACAAGAAGCTCTGGCTCTGGATTTATGCACCCATACGCATCTTTATGCACTTTCTTTGCATCGTCAGGGCTGCCACTTTCGGAATGCCAAGCAGGAGGAGCTTGAAGTTGTCTATAAGTATCCATTCGAGATATTAACTGTTTAAGTAAGTAAGTAAGTACGTTTTATTTATAGAGCACATTTACACACAGCATACACTGACCAAAGTGCTGTACAATAAGATAAAAATAATAATTAAAAATAACAATAATAATAAATAAAGATAAAAAGTGAATAAAATACAACAACACAACAATACATAGAGGTCATAATAATACAACAGGGGGAACATTCATTTCCAGGGCATACCACACAGACATGAACAGGAGGTAGGCTAAAAGGTCAAGGGGCAAGGAAGGCCAGGGAGTAGAGGTGGGTTTTTAGCCTAGATTTGAAGGCAGAAATGGAGGGGGCGGATCTAATGTCCAGGGGGAGCTTGTTCCACAGACGTGGAGCAGCAATGGCAAAGGCTCTATCACCTCTCTGCTTGAGCCGTGAGTGTGGCACATACAGAAGCCCTTCGTTTAACAAGTGAGTCATACCCGGTGCCAACAACCTGGCCCTCAATCTCATCTCGGAAGGATTTAGGGTAGCAAATTACCATTTTCCTAGCTATTTCAGTGATGTGCCTCTTTCCTGCTTTCTTGCACACAAAAGTTATTTTAGCAACCACAATCCTGATAATCTCTCTTCTCTCTGCTGCAGACGGCCTCCTCTCTGTATCCAGCACCTTTCTTGAACTTGAGGGCATCTTACTCCAGTGTACTTCAAAGTTGAAATGCCAGCTACTAGGGATGGAAATCTTCACCATCAAGGCGATACGATACACATCTCGATACACTACCAACAATTCGATACATTCACGATTCATGGAATTACCAGTGATAAGATACGATACGATTCTCCTACGATCCGGTGCGATACAGTACGATCTAATTTTAAAACAATGCGATCCAGTGCGATACGATACGATACAATATGATGCGATGCATTGCAGAAGAAAAGTACACCATGGAATACATAGTTCAAGTTATGGCACTTGAACCATTAAAGCTGGCTGTGCCTTTTATTTTGAAACAAAGGAAGTAAAACTTAGAGTAATTCATTGTAGGTCTCTGGAACTTTAGGATACAAGTGTAACCTTAAACAAAAATTCTGATTTCTCTTTAGTGCATGTTGTAGAACAATTTAAGCCCTACACAAAGGCATGTTTTCTAGTTAAGCCTTTAAAAGTGCTTTACGTTTATACATGAGGTAAACCAATTAAAATGGGCTAATACAAAAAGGTGCAGGCCAGGAGATTCCATCCACTATAAAAACTAATAGGAAAGCATTAAAAGGAACATATTGCATTTTCCCCAAAATATACAATGCACACCATTGATGAGTACACCCCATTTGAAAAGTAACATTTCATGTATATTTTATCGCTGCTCTGCATAGTTTACATATGGCTGTTGTCTTATCCAGCTCTCCATCTCGTTTGTAGAAGCCAAAATCTTTCCATACCGTAGACTTAAAGCCCACAACCGAATGTATTACCTCCGTTTCGTTTTCCTCCATGCTAATGTGCTATCTGACTGGCCGCCTCTTTTCGAAAGCACGTTTGTTTGGACCCGCCTATTCGCGCGAGCCGAGATTTGAGCAGAGACTAGAGGGGTAGGACTAGTAGGGATAGAAACACAACTGAAACTCAGAGACACGTTTCTAAAAAGCTATAATAATAGATAATAATTGGTTTGTATCGATGCAGATCATTTTGATACGATGCATCTCGAGTTTATGTGCGGTTTTTACCGATGCAGACGTTTGCAAATCGATGCAACTGCACCTTACATGTCGTATCGGTTTTCCGATGCACATCGGTGAATCTTCCCATGCCTACCAGCTACTGTCTTCTCTGGCTGAAAGGGAGGACCCACATGATGATGTAGATGGTGATGCTCCAATGGGGGAAGGCTTGACTTGACATGTCTGAAGCAGAGCCCCTTGTGTCAGAGGCCTTTGGCGTGGAGCAATTGCTGCTTACTTCTTCATCAATGTCACAAATGAATGACTCTTCGCTTGACTCTTCAATTGGGCTGGTAGCTATTGACAACTACACAACTACATAGGACCATGGACAACCAGTAACACACATGGGCCCATGTATTGTGATAGTCTCTGAAAGATGTCCTACATACTGCTTAGAGCTGTATACTTTATATGAAATTAAATATTCATCAGCTGCTCTAAACTATTCTTGACTTACGTTTAATCCAGGCCATAATTTTTCTTATTTCTATCGGCTTCAGGACTCCTGCAAGGTCATCCGACTCCACATACTTCAAGTCCTCAGCTGAACAGACTCCAATGTTTTTCATGACCTCTACTGCTCGCTGTACAGTGTCTTCTTGGCTGAACACAGAGTTGAGGGATGAGGTCAGGTCAGTCACCCAGTCCTCCATGACTGCAAGAGGGGTGAAAGATGTTATTGTTTAGTGGATTTCAGATTGTGTAATACACTTTTCACCACAATTACTATGTTACTTTGGCTAACATACTTCAAAATGAAAACCTCAACACTTACATTAATCAACAACACTGTGCTTAAGAGAGATGACTGGACGTCCATTCAGACTGTAAAGAGGTAATGGGTAGAAATCCAGGCAATGTTCTGCATTTATGCAGTGCACGTCCTCAGCTGCTTGTTTGACTTCATAGAGTCCATACTCTGACAAATACAATGAAGTGTGTGGTGTCACCAGAAAACACACCTCTTTGTCATCTTTCACCAAAACAAACTTGATTGACTCATCAGACACCCGTTTTAGGCAGAGAAAATATCCCTTTTTGTAAAGTGTTCCTTTAAAGACAACCTCAGTGGACACAGACTCTGGTTCTGTAAACATGTGTACTTCAACTGCATTACGGACTGCATCACTGTATAGGTGAGCGTGATATGGAGTTGAGTTTTTGGTTGTCAGCACAGGTGCAAAAAAGGAGCTTGCACTAGCGCCTCTCTCACATTGTTGCGTTGGAATGCGTTGATCCAACGGAAGGCGGAGGAGGAGTCTGGCGTATGGGGTTCTGTTGATACCGGAGACGTTATAGTGAGATTGACAGGTCATCAAACCAATCACTAGCAAGCTTTTTCCCTGTGAGTAGTAGCATGCTATCATTTGACAGGGTGCTCAGAGACCTCGCAAATCCTATAATACGTATTTTTCAGTTACAATAAAGGGGTTTTTACATTGTTCGGTGTCTATTTCTCGGTAACTTTAAAAAAATATAACCAAAAAAAAGTCAAACAACCAAGGTAGGTACAAATACGACCATCTACGGAGTTTGGCAGCCATCTTTTTTTTTTTAGTTTGCCACTCTGTAGACGTCAGCATATACAGGATATGATTGGCTAGCGCCTCTGCTGTCAGTTATGCATGAAAGGCAATATGATTGGCTGACACATGCATTGCCTCTCGAAAAGTTCAACCTTCTTCAACTATTGCCGCAAGCAAAGCATGAAACGCAACGCACGCGAACCAAACAGAGCCACAATTCAGTTCGGCAAAGGATGACGTCACTCCATTCAAAGTGAATGGGGATGCATTAACCCTGACGCATCAACGCATTCCAACGCAACAATGTGAGAGAGCTGTAAGGGTTGTTTGGAGGAGTTGGTGCTGGTTTGCAAGCTGGTTTGTGTCCTCCTTATACAAGGAGGAGTGTTTACTCTCAAATCTCATTGTCCATAGTCATATAAGGGGGCCCAGTTTGAGTATCAATGCAGCATAATGGAGAAGATAGTGGTGCTTGTGTTTTAGATGATCAGAAGGAAACACAGCTTTCCTTGTTTCCAGATATTCAACTACAACAACGTTGAGGTAAGCGACCTGGGCAGTGGAGATTGTAGGTGCACACACACTAGTTCTACAAGTGATTTTAAAGTGATCACTAGTTCCCATGCTGGGTCATAAGGATCAACTGTGTCACCAATAAGGCATAAGACAGGCAGGAGTCTAAGCAGACACCAGTTCTCAGCTGCTTGGCCACCTATCGTTTTGGCGTGTTCGCTCACCTGACAGGGAGCTGAGCTGGAGTCCTTGTAGGCAAATTGTTTAATTCGTCTGTTCAGCTGAGTGTATGTGAAAAGATGCTTGACTTTTATAAAGAAGCGTAGGTAAATGGCTAAGTCATAAGCTACAACTCCCTCAAACAAGTCATGGCGTATGCATGGTGGAAGGCCTGGCTGACCTACATTAGAGCTTAGATCGGGCCGAAAAATCAAACCGACCCTATCCAAGCCCGTGCTCATTCGAGCCCGGCCCATTAACTGTAATGATGAGCCTGCGACCGATTTAAACCCGACCATTGCTTAATATGTGGGCGGTTATAGCTGACGCTGTCAACAACAATTTTGAGTTGCTTGAAGTGAATCACAGAAATTGGTTAACAATTATCCAGATGAACAATGCAACAAGGACAACACGTGTAGCCTAAATGTGTGTTTATTCGTAATTGGATCGTAGCGTACATCCAAATGAAGAGACTTACAATGATGATAAACACAGAAAATAACCACGATGATAAACACAAAAATTAAACTATTTTGGTTGGCCTAAGTTGGCCTATTACTCTAATACAGTAGGACTACAGAAAGTTTCAGAATATTTGTAAGTAAAATAAATAGGTAGCCTATATTTAAATATTTAACGTCTATGGGCTATAAAACACAGTGCAAATGCGATTAATGTCCATATTTTCACTACGACGTAGGCCTACAACATAGCCAAGCTACAAAATTAACACGAAATAACAATAAATTAGCAAAGTATAAAATAGAACAATTTGACAAAACAATAGGCCTACTCATATTTAAAATAGGTATAGAGTAGCCTTGCGCTAAAAAACTTGAGCATCGAAGAATCAAGATTGGGGCAGGCTAGGCATCAGTGGTTAAGCCAACACACTCAAGACAAAAAATAATAATATAGAGAATTAACAAAGTAATTATTGGATTAAATAAAAACGGGGCTTATTAAACTGAGCATGTCCACCCCAGGTTTACGTCCTGCCTGTTGATTGTAGCCTCCTGCCTGAATGAGGATAGATGAAGGGAAATTAATTAGGCCAAATATGCTGCCTGCTATAACGTAACAAATGATAGTAGCATACATTCATTATAAAGATATAGCTTACTAACAAGGTTCTACATGCTGTTATGTAAGAACAGGATCGCGTCGACAGTGGCCGGTTTTAGAGCCGTCCTTCTCTGCTCAATGATCCGTCCGGCTGCGCTGAAGACGCGCTCACTGCTGCTGCTGCTCGCTGGAATGCAGAGGACAGACCGTGCCAGCCTGGCTAGTTTTGGGTATACCAACCCATTGAGCTTCCACCACTTCAGTAGGTCCCTGTCGTCCTCCATGACATGCCTTTGAGAATTATATTTGGCAACTTCATCGTCATCTTGATCAATGTCGTCATCTTGATTCTCCCACTCGGCAAAGTCAGCGTCTCTCCTGGGCCTGGCTGCTGGTGGTGTGAGGCCAGTGCTCTCAGCTGCTGCAGCACCTGCAGCACCATCCTCCAGAGGCAAGAGTAGGGTGCGAGCATAGACGTGTTCTTCGGATATTTCCGCGACAGACATCATCCTAAACTTGCTGAACTTAAGCCACAGAAAAAGAGCAACTTTGTGCAGCATGTCCACTTTGATTTTTTGTCGTATGAATTCAGCATGTCTCTGGCGCACGAAGGCTTGCTGAGGAGAGTCGATGGGAGAGGGCTCGCAGTGATTCTTCAGCCTCTCAACCCAGAGGCAGACCAGGTTGATAGTTGGGTATTTGTCGCCTTCCAGCTCTCTCTGGGCATTATAAAAAGGCTCCAAAAAGTTGACCAGAAAGTCCAATAAGTCTGGAGCGATGTTTTCGATGCGCTGAAGCTCACCGCGCGTCTCCAGCTTCTCCAATAGTTCGTGGTAGATGTCCTGCACTGATTTCAGTGTGAGGTAAACGCTGCTGAATCGCATGTCTCCCATCTGTAGCACTGTCTTCGATAATTGCGCAACAAGGCCAGATTGTTTGAGATGTTTCACGAGTGCTTTCGCAGCAGATATGGTCTCTCCTATGTCTGACGCATTGTCGGCCAGTGCGTCGGACTGCAGGCCATGACGAAGGACAGTATTAATCAAGTGATCGAGACAAAAAAGCCTCCTATATATTTCCAGGGCTTTGATGATGTTGCTACCTTCATCTGTTACCCACACTATTCGATTTAGGGAGCTAGGGTCGAGGCCAAATTTGTTCACCAGCAGGCGGCTTATTTCACGTCTGATGTTTTTCCCTGTTTTCGCATCCTCAATGGGAAACATTGCTGTGGTAAGAGTTTTACCAACTAATGCAAACTCGTCGGTGACGTAATGACACCTTATTGCGATGTAGCTTATCTTTTTGTAGTCATCGGTCCACATGTCTGTGCTCATTCCCACGTCTCCATTCTTCAGAGCATCTTTGAGCGTCTGTATAAGAACTTACCTCTTCTCCTCTGCCTTTACTATACAAGCCTTGGAAACAGTGCTGTGGTGAGGAAGGATGGACTGGGCTAATACACGACCATATATAGCACCAATGTTGACTAGTTCTTGAGCTAGCTCCTGGAAGCCCTGGCCACTTACAACGTAAAACGGCCTTATATGTCCTTACAACAAAACCCAACGCATTTCTCTGTGAGAGCTTGCTTCGCTCTCATGGGTATGGTTGGAGAAGTAACAAAAGATGACATTGAAGGCTGATTATCATCCTTTCTCGCATGGCAAACCTGCTTCATGTGTCTGTTCATGGAAGAAGTACCCGTTTTTTTGCTATCATAAGTGAACAGCATGCCACACTTGCTGCACTCCACAAAGCCTACACAAACAGTCACTACCCACGACTTGTTTAAAATATGTCAATACCTCCGACTTTCCTTCAAACTTGCTCACTTTTAATTCTCCCGGTTTCCTTTTTGCTTTACTTCTTCAGGCTCCATGTTGCACGCCAGCCAATTCAGCACAGCAGGGCAGGCTCGGTGTTACGCTTGCCAGTGGAGGAAAACTGTGCATGACACGTTGCCTTTTGCAATTTCGTAGTCTGACTTCTGCAACTTTGTATACATTAAGAATATTATCTACCTGTATAGAATATTTCTTCTGATTAATAGACAATTTTGCCCGTACCAATTAAGCTAATAGTGATTTAAAGCTCGATCACGCCCGATGCGATCCGACCCGAGGATAGTGGCGGGAAATATTGGACCGACCCGGCCCGCGGGTGCTCGGGTGTGGGCAGAAAATCTAAACTCTAACACACATGGAAATATTTCAGAGAGTTGAAGACTGAGTCACAATATGTGCCTTTGATATTATCGACATCACTCTCCTGCAATAATTGCACTGCTTCTTTGTAGGTATCAACTGTTCGTACAGGAAAGCTCAGACCCACATTTTCAAGTTGGTCTCTTTGTACCTCACAATACCTGCAAAAATACTTGGAAGTGCTGAAATTCTGTGTGTAGCCACCAATGCAATGTGACCCCAAATTGTCACCTACAATAGTTAGTGTGCTTGCCCGAAGGGAAGCACAGTATTGTTATCGTCAAGTTTTCTTTATTTATTAGTGTGCTTGCCCGAAGGGAAGCACAGTATTGTTATCGTCAAGTTTTCTTTATTTATTAGTGTGCTTGCCCGAAGGGAAGCACAGTATTGTTATCGTCAAGTTTTCTTTCTTTATTTATTCTCCCCGTTTTTCTTGCAGCTAACTACTCCTCGCCCGATTGAGATAGAGACGCCATTCAAACACCAAAACGTCCGGCCCAATCCGGTGCAACCTGCTATGACTTTTCGTGGCGGTACTCCTTGCCACTCCTTTTTTATTCCTCTTTTTCCATCACCTTTTTCTCTCATTGACTAACATGGTGGAAGGTTGAGCCATTGTGACGTCACCCACTCTGAGATAGGAGAAGGCCAAGCTCTCTTTAATGCCATAAAAATCATGCTAATCGAAAACCACCATCAAGGTTTATACCCCTTAAATGCCATAAAAATCATGTAAATCGAAAACCACCATTAAGCTTTATATCATGATACAGTAGTAGTAATAGCTAGCGAGTTGTTTACGTTCACAACCCACAGACAGTTCAAAAGGCCCGACAACAGTCACCAAAGAAAACCTAGATATACTATTGATACAATCGTGAATAGAGTGATGATAGCTAGCGAGCTATTTAGCCTTCACCCAGGCTCAGGTTTATTTTGCTAGGTATCTCCGATATCGATGCAGAGACACAGTGTGAAAAAGGATGGAAAACTTAACTAGGAAAAGTGGTTCGGGAACTACGTGTGAAGTAGTTGGCTTTACCAACTCAAGAAAACACCTGAACGAGTGGTTAGATAGAGAGTGCAAAATATTAAAACGAATGTAGTGGCAACAGTTTCAGGTACAGTTTATACACCCGCTCTAACAGTGTTAACCAGTATGTGAGTAACGTGGGTTTTATTAAGGCATAGCGTGTGTAATGTGTAGCTATTTCATTCCGTTTGTTAACCTTTCCGGCTGTCTGTATACCAGCAGCAGAGCTTAGCATTTTACTCCCATGCCATCTCGGAATGAAATAGCTACACAATACACACGCTATGCTTTAATAAAACTCACGTTTTACGAGACACCAACAGAGGCACAACCGACAAGTCTTACCATTGAAGATCTGTTACGTGTCCCTATTTGGCTACCTCTGGTGGCTGCTTTCTGTTCCCCGTTCTTTTTTCCCTATTCTCTGTCCAGGTGTTGGTCCTGAGTGGGAGGCGGGGCCTCCACCTTAAAAACCCCTACAGCATGCCAGCAAGAAAAGACTTCCTTCTCGAGGCCGTTTGGATGCGTCGTGCCTTACGCAGCGTGTTCCAGTTCACCCCTGCGTCCGTTTGCCTCGTTGTTGCTGCCACGCTACCCCGTTTTGTTCGGCATAATTGTTTGCCAGCCGTTTGTACAATAAATTTCCCCTAGACTTTCGATCCCTGTGTCCTCTCTTTTATGTTACGGTTCCCAGCCGTAACATAATTGGGCGCTCATCCATTCGTAGCCTTTCCATCAGTGCTTCAATTTCATTTTTTTTTAAAAGTAGTTATAGTGTTTTGGTTATATAGCGTTTGACATCTTAAAATGTCGCTAGTAGAAGACTTCATTACCGCACCATCCGTTCAAATTCTCTTCCAATGTAAGAAACATCAATTGATCGACTTGGCTAAGAAGTATGAGGTACATCTTTCTAATGCTGAAAAGCGTGTGAAGGACACCACCCTAGTTGCTTTGATTAAAGCTCTGATCGTGCAGGAGATATTACCGGCATCTGCGGCTGACGAGAAGCCTCCGCCGAGTCCTGTCAGGGAGCTTGAACTCCAAATTCGTTTGCAAGAGCTAACCTTACGTGAGAAGGAGCTTGAGAATGAGCATGAAAAGTTGCGTGGTTTAGCTCGGAGCGAGGAACTAAAGAATTCCATAGAGTTAAAGCGGTTAGAAAATGAAGGTAGGAGGCTTGGTCAAGCGGTGGTGCGTGATGACTTTCAAGTAGATAGATATATTAGGATGGTTCCTGACTTCACCGGTAAGGATGTGGAGAAATACTTTCCTCACTTTGAACGAGTCGCGATTACTTTAGACTGGCCGAGGCAATATTGGACGCTCCTACTGCAGTGTGTCTTAAAAGGTAGAGCTCAAGAGGTTTACTCTGTCCTTCCTCTCGACGATAGTGCAGACTACGACAAGGTCAAAACTGCGATCTTGAATGCCTACCAGCTAGTGCCAGAGGCATATAGGCAAAAGTTCCGTAATTATAGGAAGACAGACAAACACTCTTACGTAGAATTTGCGGCAGAGAAAGTTTCGTTATTTAATCGATGGTGTCAGGCAGAGGCTGTTACTACCATAGAAAAGGTAAAGGAGTTGATGCTTGTTGAAGATTTTCGCAACTGTTTGCCAGAGAATGTGTCCACGTACATTGCCGAGCAGAAAGCGGAGACAATTTCCCAAGCTGCCTGTCTCGCTGATCAATACGCACTGACCCATCGTGTCTTTAAAGATCGAAACCGTTTCCAACCCCGGTCTACTGCGTTTGGTTATAATTACAGGGCACCAAATCCATCGGATGCACAGAGCCAGAGTCCAGCTGTTCCGAGTGTATCAGGACAGAAGTTCTGCAACTATTGCAAAAACTCCGGACATCTTAAGTTCGAATGCATTAAACTGCAGAAGCGACAGGAAAAGCCTGTTGGCCTAGTCACGACTGCAAGGCAAGCTAGGCACGCTCTCGTGCCCGTTGGCACTGCGCTCTCTAAAGCTCCTGCTATCTACGAGCCTTTTCTAACTGACGGCGTCATATCTGTCCCTGGTGGTCAGTCTGTGCCTGTGCGCATTTTACGCGATACGGGTGCGGCCCAAAGCTTCATTTTACGGGACATCCTACCGTTGTCTGAGAGAACTGCCACTGGCAGTAGTGTTCTTGTGCAGGGTATTGAAATGGGGTTCATTAACGTGCCTCTTCATCGCGTGTGCCTGAAGTCCGATCTGTTCTGTGGCGACGTAGTGGTCGGGGTGAGATCCTCATTTCCCATTCCCTCTGTGAGCTTCATTCTCGGTAACGATATTGGAGGCCCGAATGTGTGGAAGCGACGTGAAATACTGCCTGAGGTGATTACTGCACCTGTGCCGTTGGGGGTGGATGATTGTGCACAAAAGTATCCTGATGTTTTCTCTGCCAGTGTTGTCACACACGCGCAGAGCAAGACATTGCAGTCTGACGTTGACGTTGACTTAAATGACAGCTTTATAGCCAAGCCCGAAAAGTGTGAGAGACTTTTTGAGAAGCTAAACCAGTCTGTTTCCAAGGCTAAGAGCGTTTGTAACGACACGTCTAAAATATCATTGTCACGTGACAAGCTGATAATGTTGCAAAAGTCTGATCCCACTCTTGTCTCTTGTTTCCAGGCTGCCCTGTCGGACCCTAACAGTGCGTCAGAGCCGGGCGCCTTCTTCGTCAACGACGGTGTTCTCATGAGAATGTGGAGGCCGCGCGTTGACGAAGAATGGGGCACGGTCTACCAGATTGTAATTCCGACAGAGAATAGGACTGGAGTTCTCAGTGTTGCGCATGATGGTCTAGCCGGTCATATGGGCGTCACCAAAACATACAATCGTATACTCCAACACTTCTTTTGGCCAGGCTTGAAACGTGACGTTGCCAGGTTTTGTAAATCGTGCCATGTCTGCCAGGTGGGTGGCAAACCTAACCAGACAATCACGCCGGCACCGTTGCAACCGATACCTGCCATAGGTGATCCATTTGACTGTGTCATAATTGATTGTGTGGGTCCGTTACCGCGATCGCGAAGCGGCTACCAATATTTACTGACCGTTATGTGTACCGCCACCCGTTTTCCGGAGGCTATTCCTCTTAGAAAGATTACCACACGATCCGTGACTAGGGCTTTATTAAAGTTCTTTGCGTTCGTTGGTTTGCCTAGAATCCTGCAGAGTGACAGGGGATCTAATTTCACTGCAAAGATGTTTTCGCAGGTCATGAAATCACTACACATTAGGCATCACACTTCAAGCGCTTTCCACCCGGAGTCCCAAGGGGCGTTAGAGCGCTATCACCAGTCGTTCAAGTCCATGCTGCGGGCCTATTGCCTTGAAGTCGGTGGCGATTGGGAGGAGGCTGTGCCTTGGCTGCTTTTCGCGTCACGGGAGGTGGTGCAGGAGTCCCTTGGATTTAGTCCCGCGGAATTAGTGTTTTCTCATAACGTGCGCACTCCATTGGCGGTCTTGAAGGAGCAGTGGTTGAGTCCACCTAGCCCTAGAAATGTTGTGCAGTTTGTTAACGATTTTCGTTCCAGGCTACACAGAGCTTGTGAACTCGCACGACAAAATCTCCAGGGTGCGCAGGCTAAAATGAAGACGTGGTATGATCGGAAAGCACGGTCTCGTTCGTTCGTGCCTGGTGACAAGGTACTTGTGCTGCTCCCTGTGCCTGGCGCTGTGTTTCAGGCCAGGTACAGTGGGCCATATACTATAAAAGAAAAGTTATCCGATCTTGATTATGTACTATCCACTCCAGACAGGCGACAGCACACTCGTGTGTGCCATATCAATATGTTAAAGCCATATTTCGTTCGTGATTCGCCCAGCCGGTCCGAGACTGACGACTCTGCTACTCTGCTCGCTGCGCTGACCACGAACGAAGACAGCGTTGCGGCCCCCTCGCGATCAATTATCGTAGGTCGCTTAAGAAACTCCGAGATGTTGACTGTTCTCGAGGAACAGCTACCGCATTTAACAGACGCAGAAAGAGATGACATTGTTGCATTGGTCCATGATTTTCCCGAGTTAACAGGAGATGTTCCAACTGTAACCTCAGTGTTACAGCATGACATTGATGTCGGTGCGGCCTCTCCTATTAAACAACATCCGTACAGGGTTAATCCAATGAAGCGTCAGATTTTGAAAAGGGAAATTGACTATATGCTCTCCAACAACATCGCTGAACATAGTTCAAGCCCGTGGAGTTCTCCGTGTCTTTTAGTCCTTAAAAGTGACTATTCATACCGTTTTTGCACTGATTATAGGCGCGTCAATGCCGTTACCGTTCCCGACAGCTATCCACTGCCGCGAATGGATGATTGTGTTGACCGTGTTGGCTCTGCGAGATTCGTCACTAAGTTGGACCTCCTAAAAGGTTACTGGCAGGTTCAACTGACAGAACGGGCCAAAACCATCTCTGCCTTTGTCACTCCTGACTCTTTCCTGCAGTATAAGGTCATGGCTTTCGGAATGCGAAACGCCCCAGCATGCTTTCAGAGACTTGTGAACATCATAACTAAAGGCATGACAGGGTGCTCAGCGTATTTGGATGATCTGATTCTATACAGTGAATCGTGGTCTATCCATCTCCAGCAGCTACGAGAGCTTTTCTCTCGTCTGTCCACAGCGAACCTCACACTCAATCTGGCTAAATGTGAGTTTGGCAAAGCCACAGTTACGTACTTGGGTCGGGTTGTGGGTAATGGTAATGTGTTCCCCGTGATGGCCAAGGTATCGGCCGTCCAAGACTACCCAGTGCCTGTGAATCGTCACGAGCTACGAAGTTTTCTTGGAATGGTCGGGTATTACCGTGACTTTTGCTTAAACTTCTCATCTGTTGTAGCTCCTCTTACCGACATGCTGAGTCCAAAACTGGATTATGTGTGGTCTGATGAGTGTCAGAGGGCATTCGAGAACGTTAAAAGCCTTCTGCTCTCTACTCCTGTTCTCGCTGCTCCCGATTGCAATAGGCCTTTTAGTCTGTCTGTAGATGCGAGCGATCTCGGAGCGGGAGCTGTCCTTCTACAGCGTGGTGCTGATAATCTCGACCACCCCGTATCTTACTTTTCCAAAAAGTTCAGCATGGCCCAAAGAAACTACTCTACCATCGAGAAAGAGACTCTGTCTCTAGTCTTAGCCATCCAACATTTTGAAGTTTACTTGGGTGGGTCATCTCATCCCATCTTGGTCTACACTGACCACGACCCACTCACGTTCCTCAGCCGCATGTACAATTCTAACCAACGGCTCATGCGGTGGAGTTTAATTTTGCAGCCGTTTCTCCTTCAAATTGTCCACGTGCGTGGAAAAGATAACGTATTGGCCGACGCGTTATCTAGATGTCATAACTGACAGCGCACATTTTTGAGTTTAGGTTTTCTGATTAAAATTCGTTGCGCAAAAGTCGCGTTCAGATAATGCGTTGATAAGGCGTTCTTTACCGTTGTCTCGCAGGCTGTGGCCTGTAGTTTTAGTTTAAACTGTATAGTCGACTTGCTAGCCTGTAGAAATAGGAAAGTGGCAAGTATTTCCGAATGTTTACCCCTGTTTGCAAGTGTGCATACATTATAGTGTGCATTTTGTGATTTGTGATTTAGTTTGGCCTGTGCTGTGCTCTTCCCCATGAGCCCAGTGCGCGTTGGACTTGAGATTTGTGTTCATTTTTGAAATTGCTAAAGTTCTTGTTTATGTAGTTGATGGTACAGTAATGGCGACAGGTCACCATCTTAAGGGGGGGAGTGTTACGTGTCCCTATTTGGCTACCTCTGGTGGCTGCTTTCTGTTCCCCGTTCTTTTTTCCCTATTCTCTGTCCAGGTGTTGGTCCTGAGTGGGAGGCGGGGCCTCCACCTTAAAAACCCCTACAGCATGCCAGCAAGAAAAGACTTCCTTCTCGAGGCCGTTTGGATGCGTCGTGCCTTACGCAGCGTGTTCCAGTTCACCCCTGCGTCCGTTTGCCTCGTTGTTGCTGCCACGCTACCCCGTTTTGTTCGGCATAATTGTTTGCCAGCCGTTTGTACAATACATTTCCCCTAGACTTTCGATCCCTGTGTCCTCTCTTTTATGTTACGGTTCCCAGCCGTAACAAGATCTTTGACGTTCGTTCTGAAACTACATACAGCCATCCAGGTTAATCCATGTGGAGAACGAGAGTTGCATCAATCATATTTCATTAAAACTTCACACTTCTTAAATTGGACATATCCACCAGCCTAATTAGAATCTACATTGTCTACTGAGCAGAAATATCTCCATACAGTAGATTTCCCTTCGTTTAGTATCATTTTAAACTTTCCAGATGACTGTATTGTCCCCGCTCGTCAAGTGATACGTGTCCAAAAACAAGGCTCCTTTGTCTGGATAGCCAGAGCTAGCATAACTGCCATTGAAATCCAATGGTAATGCTACCTAGCTAGGTATGCTAACTGTCGGTATCCATCATTAACTCGTTAATCGTTAACCATCATGTCACTGGCTTTAATTTAAGAATGGCATGTTAGTAGTACATTTAGTAGTACATTTAATATCAGTACACTTGATTCATTACTGCTGATGTGTTACTTATATATGTTACTTATTAGCAGCTAGCTACCTAGCCACGATGTGTTCCAGTGTGTTTTCAGTTAGTGTTAGCGGCAAGCTAGGTGCTGGAATAGTTGAGTTGAGCTTCAGTTAAGACGCTGCGTACCGTACTTCATCATCACATTCGATTATTTATTACAAAAAAATTCGAATTCAGCTGTAGGCATGAGATCTGTATCTTGGAGACTAATTGCATCCACAATTTAAGTACTGCAAGCTAGATAACTATGCAGTTGACACAACACAGGAGGTCCCTGGGCCTGAGAAGGGAAGGGAAGGAGTTTAATGTGGCTATAATATGGAATTTTAAATGTGCCTAAAACTAGACTAGTAATGACTTTTCGAAAACTAGACTGAAACTAAGAAGGATAACTATGACTAAGGTCCGTGTATCATCCGATCATTCAAGTATTCCATTCAATCTGGCAAACGGAAAACAGATAACGTCTCAATGTTTTGTTTTCCCGTTTTTCAGTATGACCAAATAAATGGGAATTGGTGTTTGTTTTCCTTTTTTTCAACACAAAACAGAATAAATAATAGAGAGGGAAACCAAAACGAAATAATGCCTGTAATTTATGATTATTGTTTATCTGTTTCCCCACACCCCCATCCCATGATCCTATGCGAAAGTTACCAGTGTTCGTCCAGGGAAGGCCTGTTGTTAAAATGCAGAGCTGCCAAGCGTCACGCTTTGAGTGTGACAGTCACGCAATTTGACCCATTCTCACCCCACACGCTACACTTGACATTTCTCACGCTTATTTACCCATTCAATAGTCTATATTTTTATTTCCATGATAATAAACTTTGGTCCTCGTGGCTTCGAGTAACTCTGATTGACTGACCGAGATAACCAATCCGGCAGTCCTTTGTGCCCAAATCTAACCAACCACGGAAGGCACCACGCAATATAAACCAATCAGAAGCAACGTAAGGCGGGTCTTGACACAGGGGTGCAAACTTTTCACCTTTCGGCGAAATTCGCCGTTTTTAAGCCAAAATAGGTAGGCCTACATAAAAGACACGGTCGTCAGTGGAGTTTAGTTGCTACTTTACAGATGCATGCAGTGTCTTAAATAACCATTAAATTGGCAGCTTGCACATTGATGACAGCACCCTGAGGGGTTTCTAACTTTCCCCATTATAGTTTTATGAGTTAAATCGCAGAGACTATAACGTCAGCTAGATCACTAGCTTTCATTTAATGAAAATTGAACTCTTCTATTTAGCAACCAGACGTTTGCCTACCCTATATGCTTTTTCACTGCAGTGTAGAACCTATTTAGTCTTGCTGATCTGTCATAAAACCGCAGTGAAAAAGCACATAGGGTAGGCAAACGTAACCTCTGCATCACTGAAGGGGGCGTGCGAGAGCCTGGAAAGTGGACTTCCATTCCATTGAAGTGATAAATACATAATGGGCGACCACCAATGCCAGAGCTAAAATGATTGCATCAAAAGACGGGGCAGATGATAACTCGATCAACTACTCACATTCGAGGTCAAATTGCTTCGAAAATGTTTGGAAGCTGTATTTTTTATGTCAATTTTAAAACACACAAGCCATCTTTTTATTGGTGAGCTGATTTTGAGAAATTAAACTTAAATTGCAGCTTAAGCTGTGTTTTCTGGTTGCTAAATAGAAGAGTTCAATTTGCATTAAATGAATGATGAATGAATGAATGAAATGATCATTTAATGCAAATGATGAATGAATGAATGAAATGATCATTTAATGCAAATTGAACTCTTTTTAGCTCGGCATTGGTCGCCCATTATGTATTTATCACTTCAATGGATTGGAAGTCCACTTTCCAGGCTCTCGCACGCCCCCTTCAGTGAGGCAGAGGTTACGTTTGCCTACCCTATGTACTTTTTCACTGCGGTTTTATGACAGATCAGCAATACTAAATAGGTTCTACAATGCAGTGAAAAAGCACATAGGGTAGGCAAACGTCTGGTTGCTAAATAGAAGAGTTCAATTTGCATTAAATGATAGCTTGTGATCTAGCTGACGTTATAGTCTCTGCGATTTAACTCATAAAACTATAATGGGGAAAGTTAGAAACCCCTCAGGGTGCTGTCATCAATGTGCAAGCTGCTAATTTAATGGTTATTTAAGATACTGCATCTGTAAAGTAGCAACTAAACTCCGCTGACGACCGTGTCTTTTATGTACATTTTTCTGCGTTTTCGCGCTAAGATTTTCCCAAATGGACCGAGAAATAGACACTGTACTATCCGTTAACACCGTTATTGTAACCTATTTTGGCTTAAAAACGACGAATTTCGCCGAAAGGTGACAAGTTTGCGCCCCTGTGTCAAGACCCGCCTTGCGTTGCTTCTGATTGGTTTATATTGCGTGGTGCCTTCCGTGGTTGGTTAGATTTGGGCACAAAGGACTGCCGGATTGGTTATCTCGGTCAGTCAATCAGAGTTACTCTAAGCCACAAGGACCAAAGTTTATTATCATGGAAATAAAAATATAGACTATTGAATGGGTAAATAAGCGTGAGAAATGTCAAGTGTAGCGTGTGGTGTGAGAATGGGTCAAATTGCGTGACTGTCACACTCAAAGCGTGACGCTTGGCAGCTCTGCATTATAACAACAGGCCTTCCCTAGACGAACACTGGTAACTTTCGCATAGGATCATGGGGGTGTGGGGAAACAGAAAAACAATAATCATAAATTACAGGCATTATTTCGTTTTGGTTTCCCTCTTTATTATTTGTTCTGTTTTGTGTTGAAAAAAAGGAAAACAAACACCAATTCCCATTTATTTGGTCATACTGAAAAACGGGGAAACAAAACATTGAGTCGTTATTTCCTATTCCGTTTGCCAGATTGAATGGAATACTTGAATGATCGGATGATACACGGACCGACTAAATGTGACTAAAACTATTATGCATTTTTGTCTTAAGACTGAATCTAAAAATAGTTGCCAAAATGAACACTGAGATAGGGGACCCCTTAATCTGCAATTCATGGTTGCTAGCTCTAATCAGATGTACTACCTAGGCTTATAAGAGAAGACTAAATTTTTATGCCAACGAACACCAATAACTAGAACTAATTTGACAGACTATAAACCAATGTGATACACGTGCTCTCTATCTATACAGTAAAAGTGTTGCTTACGTTAGATACTAGACCTACAGTCTAACTCTAAGTGCATTAAGTCTAACAAGCTATATCTTACAATACACTTTAAGTAAAGCTGACTATGTAACCGCATTCATTCCAATATTGTTGCAGAGATGTTTCCTTTTACCAAGATAACAATTTCAACAATTCACTTAGCTCAGTAAGTCAGTATAACGAAACTCTGGAACTATTATGACCATGACACCTGAAATGTTTGTGCTTAGTAAATATGCAAGTTTCATAATACAGAGAGACAATAAATATATTTACATTTGAAGCACAGACAAGATTTATTGCATCCGCAACCAATTCAAAATCAAAACAAGCCCAAGTCTCCCTCAACAAATACCGCACAATTCAGGTGCACTCATTGATTAACACGACCTTTGGAGGAATAATTACACCCCATAAGAGATAATGTCACTTGGAGCCTATTGTAAGACTTCTCCAAGCTAAATGTAACACACTAGACCCTTTCACAATAAACAAGCAAACAAACAAACAAAAACAGAACAACAAAGATACCCTCATATGTCTAAACGTCAGTGGAGCCAAAATATAATGGTTGAGCTTGGTTGCTTGCTAAAATATATTGGTTGAAAACAAAAAGGTGTATTCAGTCTCACTGCAGACGGTTACACTGGAAGGCTGGCAGATTCATCCTACAACCTGCATTCAACGTTGTACTGAACACAGAAAACACAGTACTATACAGATTTTGTTCTCAGATATCAGTCTGTGAGGCCCCTCAACAACATATGCGCACTCGGCCACTGCACTGCAGAGCAAGCACACTCTCGCAGTTCGTTCACGAAACGCATTCTAGTTAGTGTGCTTGCCCGAAGGGAAGCACAGTATTGTTATCGTCAAGTTTTCTTTATTTATTAGTGTGCTTGCCCGAAGGGAAGCACAGTATTGTTATCGTCAAGTTTTCTTTCTTTCTTTATTTATTCTCCCCGTTTTTCTTGCAGCTAACTACTCCTCGCCCGATTGAGATAGAGACGCCATTCAAACACCAAAACGTCCGGCCCGATCCGGTGCAACCTGCTATGACTTTTAGTGGCGGTACTCCTTGCCACTCCTTTTTTATTCCTCTTTTTCATCACCTTTTTCTCTCATTGACTAACATGGTGGAAGGTTGAGCCATTGTGACGTCACCCACTCTGAGATAGGAGAAGGCCAAGCTCTCTTAAATGCCATAAAAATCATGCTAATCGAAAACCACCATCAAGGTTTATACCTCTTAAATGCCATAAAAATCATGTAAATCGAAAACCACCATAAAGCTTTATATCATGATACAGTAGTAGTAATAGCTAGCGAGTTGTTTACGTTCACAACCCACAGACAGTTCAAAAGGCCCGACAACAGTCACCAAAGAAAAAAGTTGGCTGTACCAACTCAAGAAAACACCTGAACGAGAGGTTAGATAGAGAGTGCAAAATATTAAAACGAATGTAGTGGCAATTACAGGTGTAGCTATTTAATTCCGATTGTTAACCTTTCCGGCTGTCTGTATTTTCTAACCAGCAGCAGACGTAAAGGAAAGGGAATTAACGTTTATTAACCCTGAAGTTAAAAACATGTTATCTATTTTGCCAAAGGAGCATTTTACTCCCTGCCATCTCGGAATGAAATAGCTACACAATACACACGCTATGCTTTAATAAAACTCACGTTTTATGAGACACCAACAGAGGCACAACAGAAGTCTTACCATTGAAGATCTTTTTGCACGCCGGTTTAACCATGTTGGTGTGGAGAACGAGAGTTGAATCAATCATATTTCAATAAAACTTCACACTCCTTACATTGGACATATCCAACAGCCTAATTAGAATCTGCATTGTCTACTAAGCAGAAATATTCCGTAAAGAATGCTCCGAGTCAACAGATGATGTTCCAAACTCTTTACTGCTTATGGTGTCCACCACGGAGGGAGCGAGTTCGCCTGAAGTCACTGGCTATCTTATATCTACCTACCCAATAAAAGTAACTTGTTCCAGCTAATTCTTTGAAACACAAGCTATATTATTTGTTACATATGACTCACTTTCCCGCTGCAAAGAATGTAACTTTGTAGCCTCTGATATCATTACCTCAGCTCAAGACTTCATCACATAATAAGTAATTTCGTCAATATGTCAGCACAAAAAAGATCGCCAATTTTCAGCCTTGAAGAAACTATAATGATGTGTACCAACGATAACTCACATGAGTTAGGACATGGATTTTCCATGTTGGATGACATAGATGTAAGTGCCTGGTAAACTAATAATTTTCAATTAATACACACTGAACAAATACATTGCTGTTCTCATCAGTGGCTGTCAACGAAAGTTGATAGGTTTAGCTATTTGTGCTAACTTTCGAGCACAGCTTTTACATTTCAAGCAGTAGCCTACGATGGGGTGGGCTAGCTAGCGGTGTATCGTACCTGCTCGCAATTTATGACTCAAATATAACTTGTGAACTGTCTTTACACTGTAATCAGATCCTCTGTTATCCATATACGATATTGGAATGAGTGTAGGGGCATTTGTCTAGGTGTATAGGTTGTGTCAGCTAGCTTGGATAGCTAGCTAATCAATTTCGATTGAAGCTTCACGTTAGCCTCGGTAAACGTTTAGCTAGCTCACGTTAGCTAACTATGAGGTAGCATATCCTAGCTAAGTTATACTAGCTAGCTAGTAAACTCATTGCAGTATGGACTATAGGACAGGCTATGCACAACATTAATCCAGCAAAAAAATAAATGAATATGTGACTGGTTGGAATAGCCTTGTCTATTTGGGCAAATCGTTACCCAGATAGCAGGGAGAGGTTGGCCCAACGTTGGCCCAATGTCGTCACAGACGTTGGCACGACGGCGCATGCCAATGATGGGCCAACGGACTTTTGGCCGTCGGGGAAACGTTGGGCCAACGTTGGCAAATAGGAGTGAGAGTCGGGTTTTGGTTGGCTTTTAACCAATTGCCAACGTTGGCCCAACCAATTGCCAACGTTGGCTTATAACCAATTGCCAACGTTGGTTTATAACCAATTGCCAACTTTAGCTTATTTTTGTTAAACCAAGCTATTTTTCGCTTTCTATGATTTTACAGAAGTCCAAGGTAGGCTATAACAACGTCATCCTAGGACGATCATACTCCAGCCGAAGTATAGGGCGTCCTCCTGGACCATCTTGCCACCACATTTAATGCATCCAAATACACTTAAACCAACCTATAGGAACGGTCCGAAAGGAATTGAAACAGACAGCAGTTACCTACAGGTAACAATAATTTATTAAAAACTTTGATAAATAAAAGAAAAAACGAACAAATAAATAAACTGCTAGTTCGGATCAGAGCCGTCTTCAAGTTCCAAGCTGCTGCTGCTGTCGCTGTCGCTGTCCACTGGATCATCACCTGGAATAAAGAAGATGGTCATTAGACCTACAGATTGGCAGACATTCGGCTCCAGGTAATGTTTGGCGCTAAATCTGTGAATATTCATTTCAGTGGCTTGCATGATTTGTGTTGGCAGAAGCTGCGCATAATTGTGTAACCGGGTCATATTTTGAGGTTGTTTTATGCCTGCTAAGTGGTAATGGGACATGTCTCGTTTAAAAAGCAGGGGAACTACTTTATATCACGTTGTCGTTGCTGGGTTGGTTTGTAGTGAATTGTGGGTAATTCGACAGGAGTGAGAACGCGGTGCAGAAGGTGGATTGCGTGAGGTAACGCTGGTGGTTCTTTGTTAATATTGTTTGTAAGTGGGAAATTTGTCTTAAAATACGTTAATAACAATGAAATAGTATATATATTTGAGTTATATGAATGGATGAGTACGTTTTGGTAAGAATGTTTGTAGATCCTGACCACATGTCAATTAGCCAAGTCGCGCTGTCATTCGTGGGTGTCGCGTAATTTAAGTTTACATTTGCAAAATGCAATCCCGTTTTGGCTTATGGAGGCTATATTAAAGTGAATTGTGTCATGTTTAACCCAGCGGATTTAGCCATACTCGTTTCCACGTGTTGAGCATAGAGATGGGTGCGTGTTAAGAGCATGTAAGTGTTGGTATTATTTATTTTTAACATACTGTTGTATATTTTGGTAGTATGTATTTACAATCGTTTTTTCATAATGTATTATTGTACTCGTCAAGTGTGTTTTTTTTTTTATTCAAAAAAAAAAAGAATAACCAGTTACCGAGTAATTTATCACAAGTACGTAATGTAGGCCTACTGCAGCACCTGCATGTCATGACTCATTTTTTCTTCATTTTCTTAAAAGCTGAAGCATCATGAAGGCTGTGCTTACCTCCCTGCGGTCTCACTGCTCTCCTCTTTCTCCCTCCACTCCTGTCCCCACTGTACTTCAGCCAGTTTTTTATGATCCCCTCACAGTCACTGGTTGTTACCTTCTGAACAGGCGACGCACCCAAAATAGGTAAGAGCTTTATTTAACTGGCAATGTAGTACAGGAAATACAAAGACAATTCGATGCACACTCACAAGATATATCAGGAATTAATTGATTTGGTTACACACCTCGTATGACTTCCATTATCTTCAATTCGGCAAATTCTTTTTTTTTTTCCCCCTCTCCCCAGCCAATTAAACTGACTCGCTAGAGTGTCCGCCATGATGTGGCGCATCATCCTCCGCATGACATCCCCGGGGTTTGTACCACCCAGGGTTGCGAGGTATGCAGTCTACAGATAAGAAAAGAAAAAAATAACTGTTCATTTGAATCTGAGCCCAGTTAATAGTTGTAGGGATTTTAGTTTTAGATTGTTGATAGTTATGACCATACCAGGGCTTTATTTTTGGGGGCTGTCCTCAAGAATGTCCTCAACTCTCTTGAGGTCCCCTTCATTTTTGATGGGGAACTTGAAGTTTTCCGACATCTGGTGACTGGTGCTTTGGGCAGGTTGACGTTTTGTCAGAGCCTGCAAAAGAAGGGTGTTTTGGCGCACCTGCGCTTTCAGCTCCTCCAGAGCCCGAGTAACACTGACCAAAAGATGATCACGGTCTGTAGGATGGAGATAGTCACAACACTTAGTCTACACCTGGGCTGTCAAGATTTAGTTTGGTCTTAGTGAGATTACAAATGTTTTGTACCTGGGGCATTTTGAGGCACTTGGGGGGTTGGTGGGGGTGGTGGTGTAGGTGGTCGCTGGAGCAGTGGCTGTGACCGGGGATTCGATTTTGCAGAGGTTCTGTAGAACAAACAAAAACATAAAAAGGCATAACCTACAGCACAATGTTGGAGTTGTTAGAGAGGCTGACTGTCTTTGTTGTCAGCTGTCTGAGATCAAAGAATAGAAGTGTTTGTATACCTCTGTTTGGACAGGTGCATTACAGACTGCTCCTTAAGTTTCATAGAAGGCCTGCAATAGAAACATAACTTTAAGGTATAGTGGACTAGAATTGTTTTGTTGTTAGTTTATATAATGTTTACAGTTCTTACATTCTCTCTCTCTCTCCTCCTTCATCCTCAGAGGTGAGGGAGTTTTTCCTCATGGCCTTGGGGAGTTTGGTTCTTGTGGCCTCATAAGTGTAGGAGCAGAATTGCCCATGAATTTGAGGAACTCTTGGTTTGTTTTTGTTTTTGCTTTTGTTGGAGCTTTTATTTTGACATTGTATCAGGTCACCTGAGACCATGTCAAAATGGCGTCTTCCATGTGCTTCAGACTGAGTTATACTGAGTTTGACAATGGAAGTGGACAATGGAAGATGCCGGAAATGTATAGTTTTTACCGCTTTAATGATATACGCTTAACTGCTTTACGCCTAACTTCATTCTTTACCGCTTTAACACATTTCTTGAACGCTTTATCTTAATTTTGGACCTTTGGACATTTGGAATTACCTTTTGTTTTCACTGGACTACCCTTGGCTGTTTATCCCCTGCTTGCCTGCCCTGCATACCTCCCTTTCCCTGTCCTCCTGCCTGCTGGTCTGCCTGCCTGCCTACCATCCTGCCTACCATCCTGCCTACCATCCTGCCTACCATCCTGTCTACCATCCTGCCTACCATCCTGCCTACCATCCTGCCTACCCCTGGATCGACCTGCATGCCCTTTCCCTGCCATCACAAATCAAGTAAGCGCGTTACACTCCCCAGCATCTAACAGGAACCTTGAACATTTTTTGACCGTACATTTAGTAAAAACTTATTTTTGGAGTGCTTACAACCAATTGGACTTGGAATTGTTTGAACTGGAATTGTTTGGTTGAAGTTTGGATTACATTGTATGGACTGTGTTTAACCTCTGATGCAACTCCCTTTGTCTCAGCATTTTGGATGTGTTTGAATTGCAATTGTTTGGACTGTGTGCTTCATCTGTGCTGCAACTTACTGCTCTGAATGGTTGAATTTTGATGTCTTATTTGAACTCCCTTTGGGTGTATATTTTGTGTCACTGTGTGTTTGTTCAACTGTGCTGGAAATGTCTTATACGTCTCAATCAGTGTCAGTTGTGATAGAGCCTGATTCACAGGCTGAGGCTACTGAGATGGCCATCACCATGGAAAAAATATTGAGTCAGTTCATTGCAACCCGAAGGGGAAAACTGGGTGTTTGTACACGCAAACAAAATGAACTGAAAGAACTTATGATAAAGGGCAATGTTGCAGATGTGGAAAGGGGTATTCAAGATGTTGTTCTTGCTCTGAATGAATTTGAGAAAGCTCATGTGTCTGTGCAGGAGCTGCTAAGTGAGGAAGAAAAGGAAATTGACAATGCTCACTGGTATGAGCCAAAAAAGAGTACCTTCTTGTCATTTTTAAAAGATGTTGAAACATGGAAAAGTAACTCGGCTGAAGACCAGCCAATTGTTACATCTTTGGACAGTGTTTCAAATGTGTCAAGGAAATCAAAGAGATCTGGACACTCTGCAAACTCTGGTGCTTCTTCAATATCGTCAGAACGCATGAAAGCTGAAGCTGAAAAAGCAGCTCTTATGGAACGTGCTGCTGGACTTGAAAGGAAATACTCTCTGGAAATGCAAAAGGTGCAACTGGAAAATGCAATAGAACAAAATGCTTTACAAACTGACCTAGCTGCTGCAAATGCTAAAGTTCAAGTTCTTGAGAGTTATGAGAAGCAGCTTGAGAGTTCTTATATTGGGTCTGTGTCTCAGACAAAGCAACCTGAAGATGGTATGAATTCCTATTTAAAGGCACAAGGCAAACAACTAAAGGGAACTTTCTTGGATGCAGAGCCATCAATTGAATATGCAAGCATACATGTGGTTCCAAAAACTCCACTTCAGCTCCTTACAGCTAAACCAAAACAGTTTGGTTTTCAGCCAGCAAAGGCAGAAAAAAACACGCCTCTGCCTGCTACAACTGCATCTACCTCTGTTCCAGCAGCAACAGTAACTGCGTCTACCCCATCCCCACCAACAGTATACGCAAATACAAATAGTGGTTTGAATGATATTGCAAAACTTATTGTTCAACAGCAAAGATTGTCTTTACTTCCCAGCAGGGACATGCCTGTGTTTGATGGAGAGCCTTTGGACTTTAGGCCTTTCATGCAAGCATTTACACATGGAATTGAAAATAAGACCATCAGTAACCAGGACCGCTTGTATTACCTGGAGCAATACACCTCTGGCCAACCAAAGGATCTGGTCAGGAGTTGTCTACACATGGATGCTCATGAGGGATACAAAGAGGCCAAAAGACTGTTGGAATATCACTTTGGTGATGAAATAAAACTCACTAGTGCGTACTTGGATAAAGCCTTAAATTGGACCAACATTAAACCAGAGGATGGAAAGGCATTATCCAGTTTTGCACTATTTCTGAGAGGATGCTGTAATCTGTCACAGAACCTGACTGGTATGGAAGAGCTCAACCTTTCCTCTAACCTACGGCTTCTTGTTTCAAAGCTCCCCCACAAGTTAAAGGAGAGCCAGGTCCATAGCCTTTGATATCTTGGAACACAAGAAAAGAAGAGCAACTTTCCTTGATCTGGTTAACTTCATTGAGAAGCAGGCCAGAATCATGCAAGATCCTCTTTTTGGTGATTTACAACTCTCAGTTCCAAGTAAGAAGATGTATCAGAGCAAGTCTGTTCCAGATTCCAAACCTTCCTTTAAAATGAATAGCAAAGGCAGTAGCTTTGTAACAACTGTTGCAGACGCACCAGTCAGAACTGAGATTTTCAAGGCACAAACTGTAAATGACAAACCAGTCACTTCAAATCTCTGTCCCATTTGTAATGGTAGGCATGCCATTGATTTTTGTGAAGAGTTGCTGTCTAAGTCTCATAATGACCGAGTTGGATTGCTGAAAGCAAAGGGTATTTGCTTTGGCTGTTTGATAAAAGGCCATATGAGTAAAGACTGTAAGAGACGAATCACCTGTGCAGTATGTTCCAAGAAACATCCAAGCATCCTGCACATTCAGAGAACTGATGATGGTAGTGCCAGTGGATCTCACAAGGCTGTGAGCAGTGGACTAGTCTCTCTGGAAAAGAAAGGTCTCAGGTCTAGTGATGATCACTGCACACTGGCAATTGTACCTGTTCAAGTGAAACTAAGTAACTCGAATCATATTGTTCAGACTTATGCATTCCTTGATCCAGGTAGTTCTGCTTCCTTTTGCACTGAAAATCTCAGAAAACGGTTGAATGCAAAGGGTAAACAACACAGGATCCTTCTGCGTACTATGGGCCAGGAGAAAGCCGTTGATAGCTTGGTCATCAAAGGTTTAGAAGTAAGCAGTCTGGAAGGGAGAGACTTCTATGAGTTGCCTGATGTTTACACTCAGGAAGAAATCCCAGTCAGCAAAGATCATATCCCCCGACAAAAGGATGTGGAGAAATGGCCACATTTGAAAGATGTCTGCTTGCCGAGTATTGATGCAGACATTGACCTGTTGATTGGAATGAACGTGCCCAAGCTTATGGAACCATGGAGGATAGTAAATAGCACAGGCACTGGGCCTTTTGCAATTAGAACCCTGCTGGGCTGGGTAGTGAATGGTCTCCTCCATGGTGAGCACACATGTCTCACTACACAAAGTCAGCCATATGTTCATGTCAACCGGATTTCTATTGAAGATGTGAATGAGCTCCTGATCCGACAATTCAACCATGACTTCCCTGAGAACAGCTACGAGAAGGTAGAGATGTCTCAAGAGGACCTGCGGTTTCTGCAGATGATGGACACCTCTGCGAAACTTAAGGATGGACACTATCAGTTGCCGCTGCCATTCAAAGGAGATCCTGCCATGCCCAACAACCGGCAGATGGCGGAGCTGAGAGCAGTATCACTAAAGAGGAAGTTGAACAAGGACAAAACCTTTCAGGATGAGTACAGGCGGTTCATGGATACCATTCTCCAGAGTAGACATGCTGAGCTTGTACCCAAAGACAAACTTGAATTGAAAAATGGCAAAGGCTGGTACATACCTCATCATGGGGTCCGTCATCCTAAAAAGGGAACCTTGCGAGTGGTCTTTGACTGTTCTGCATCGTATCAAGGAACATCTCTCAACAGTAAGCTTATACAGGGCCCAAACCTTACAAACTCTTGATTGGAGTCCTGTTACGCTTTCGCATTGAGAATGTGGTTCTGTTGGCTGATGTGGAGAAGATGTATCACCAGGTCAAGATCCCACCAGAACACGTTGACTTCCTTCGCTTCCTGTGGTGGAAAGATGGAGATGTCACTCAACCCCTTGAGGAGTACAGGATGACAGTTCATCTATTTGGAGCAACATCATCGGCTAGCTGTGCTAGCTACGCCCTGAGAAGAACTGCTGAGGACAACAAACCCAACTTCTCAGCTGAAGCAGTGAGTACCGTTTTGAACCACTTTTATGTGGATGATTGTCTGAAGTCAGTGAGCACCAAGGCCCAAGCAATTCACTTATACCAAGAATTGAAAGCTCTGTGTGCAACTGGAGGCTTCAACTTGACATAGTGGTCCAGTAACAACCGTGAAGTTTTGGCTCACATTCCTGAGGCTGAGAGAGCAAAGGAGATGAAGGATCTGGATCTAGACCTGGAAGACCTACCTGTGGAACGAGCCCTTGGTGTGCAATGGTGTGCTGAGGAAGATGTCTTCAAGTTCCATGTTTCCCTCAAGGACCAACCATGCACCAGACGAGGAATTCTATCCATGGTGAGCTCAATATATGACCCGCTTGGATTTCTTGCACCCTTGACCTTCCCGGCAAAGCAGATTTTGCAGGAACTATGTAGGCTTAATCTCGGCTGGGACGAGGAGATCCCTAACACTTATGTCCAATCATGGAAACAGTGGCGTCAGGGCCTTAAGACTCTTACAGACTTCAATATCACACGCTGTTTCAAACCAAAGAACTTTGGAAATGTGGAATGTGCGCAGATGCATCATTTCTGTGATGCAAGTGAGTCCGGATATGGCACAGTGACCTATTTGAGGTTGACCAACAGCCGTGATCAAGTGCACATAGCCTTTGTGATGGGAAAGTCAAGAGTGGCTCCTTTAAAGCTGATGACCATCCCACGTCTTGAACTGACTGCTGCAGTTTTGGCTGCTCGCGTAAATCAGATGCTGTCAACTGAATTGCAGCTGCAACTGGAACCACCTGTATTTTGGACAGACAGTACAACTGTTTTGAAGTACATAGGAAATGACTGTAGACGGTTTCATACCTTCGTTGCGAACCGTGTCAATCTCATCAGGAGTATATCTGATATCGTTCAATGGAAACACATTCCTGGCAAAATTAACCCAGCAGATTATGCATCACGCGGCTTGAATGTTTCTCAGTTCCTGAAGAATAACATCTGGATCAGTGGACCCAAATTCTTGAAAGACTTACCACAGCATTGGCCCAATTCACCATCTGAGCTTGCAATCCCTCCAGATGACCCTGAGTTGAGGAGAGAAGTGATTGAAGTACATGCCACCTTTGCAAGTGACTGCAATGCCACCAGCACACTGCTTAACTACTTTTCAACATGGAGCAAACTCAGAAATGCCGTTGCATGGATGCTCAAATTGAAGAACTTACTTGTCCAGCATGTCCTGAAAAGGAAAGACACCATTAAAACACTGAAGCCTGGTCGTATGATGTTATCCATCCAGGACATAGAAGATGCTGAAGAAGCCATTGTGAAGTTCTGCCAAAATCAAGGATTTCCACAGGAAATGGAGAGACTCTGCGATGGAAAGAATGTAGACAAGAAAAGCTCCATCTTCAGGCTGGATCCGATAATTGACGATGGCATCTTAAGAGTTGGTGGTCGCCTCAACAAGATGGCAATGCCAGAAGAGCAGAAACATCCTGCCATCTTGCCCAAGCAACATCATGTGTCAAAGCTCTTGCTTCGTCATATCCACCATCGCATTGGGCACAGTGGAAGAAATCACATGTTGTCGACTCTAAGGAAAAAGTATTGGATCCCCTGTGCCAATTCCCTGGCAAGAAAAATCATAAATGAATGCGTGCCCTGCAGGCGGCAACATGCATGTGCAGGTGAACAAAAGATGGCTGACCTGCCAATTGACCGTTTGACACCTGACCTTCCTCCTTTCTCACATGTCGGAGTGGATTACTTTGGACCGATCGAAGTGAGAAGAGGGCGCAGCATGGTAAAGCGATATGGTGTGATATTTACTTGTCTCACCAGTAGGGCAGTTCATCTGGAAGTGGCACACTCTTTGGATACAGACTCTTGTGTGAATGCCTTCAGGCGCTTCATTTCCAGAAGAGGTCAAGTAAAGGAACTAAGGTCAGATAATGGAACCAATTTCATTTCTGCTGAAAAGGAGTTAAGGGAATCGCTGAAGTCTTGGAATGTGGAACAAATTGAGCATTGTCTCTTGCAAAAGGGTGTGAAGTGGACATTCAATCCCCCTGCTGGTGCCCATCATGGAGGCGTTTGGGAACGACTAATCCGAATGGTCAAAAGGATTTTGTTGTCTGTCACCAATCAACAACATTTGGATGACGAGGGTCTTGTCACAGTGATGTGTGAAGCAGAATTTATCTTGAACAGCCGTCCTTTGACAACTCTTTCAGATGACCCTAATGACTTGGAACCATTGACACCCAATCACTTGCTTCAGCTGAAAGTCCAACCCATACTACCACCAGGGCTATTTAGAAAGGAAGATCTGTACGTCAGGAGGCGCTGGCGACAAATACAATACCTTGCCGATCTCTTTTGGACACGCTGGATACGGGAGTATCTTCCACTCATGCAAGAACGACAGAAGTGGTCCCGTGTCAAGCAGAATTTCAGTGTGGGAGACATTGTTGTGGTTGCTGATGCTACAGCACCACGAGGCTCGTGGATGATGGCAAGAGTCATTGAAACTATGAAGGACTCTAAGGGCCTGGTTCGTATTGTACGACTCCAGACTAAAACAAATCAGCTCCAAAGACCCATCAACAAGATATGCCTCCTAGTCGAGGCTGGAACCAAAAATGAAAAATGAGATGACTCTTTGAATGTGCACGTGCATCTTTCTGCATCACATACACATCTACTGATGTTGGCATTCACCTTCTTTAGAATTGAAATTAGAATTTATTTTTCTTTGATTATTAATAATTAGCTCCTTTTTTGAATATTTGTTATAGCATGCTCTACGCAGTTGCTATAAGGGGCCGGAGATGTAGGAGCAGAATTGCCCATGAATTTGAGGAACTCTTGGTTTGTTTTTGTTTTTGCTTTTGTTGGAGCTTTTATTTTGACATTGTATCAGGTCACCTGAGACCATGTCAAAATGGCGTCTTCCATGTGCTTCAGACTGAGTTATACTGAGTTTGACAATGGAAGTGGACAATGGAAGATGCCGGAAATGTATAGTTTTTACCGCTTTAATGATATACGCTTAACTGCTTTACGCCTAACTTCATTCTTTACCGCTTTAACACATTTCTTGAACGCTTTATCTTAATTTTGGACCTTTGGACATTTGGAATTACCTTTTGTTTTCACTGGACTACCCTTGGCTGTTTATCCCCTGCTTGCCTGCCCTGCATACCTCCCTTTCCCTGTCCTCCTGCCTGCTGGTCTGCCTGCCTGCCTACCATCCTGCCTACCATCCTGCCTACCATCCTGTCTACCATCCTGCCTACCATCCTGCCTACCATCCTGCCTACCCCTGGATCGACCTGCATGCCCTTTCCCTGCCATCACAAATCAAGTAAGCGCGTTACACTCCCCAGCATCTAACAGGAACCTTGAACATTTTTTGACCGTACAATAAGTATCTGCAATTTAGGAGACTTCTTAAGTAAGTAACCTTGTTGGGAATGGTGGGAAATCCAGTGGAAGAAAATATTAAAGAATGAAAGACATATTTTAAATAAATACATGAATTACGCTAGTTGTAAAATACTGGAAAGACAAAGGGAAAGATTATTGAACGTGTTAAGAAAAATCGCTGTTCCAAGGCTGAAAGTAAAGAATCAGATTAAGAACATTGTAATGTTATCTATTATTTTTTGCATGTCAAGATCATGCCTGTCTCACCATATGTTTTGAGGACCTTTACAAAGAATTCACCCCAAGTCTCATCTGGCTCCTCCATGGTGATAACGGCCGCCTTTGCTTTGTCACCTCTCTTGTAAGGCGGCCAAAATGAGACGGTTTGATCTAGCCTGGATACCAGCCTGAACTCCGCCCACAAAATTTTTGTTCTGGGAGATTCAGTCTGGAATCGAGTTAGTTGGGAGAGATTTAACGTTTCAAAAAGGTTGAAACGCAATCTAAACCAATCACCATTGTAAGGGCGGGCTTTATACGTTGATGGACAGATATAGATAGAATATACCGGAATATACATCGAACAAAGATGGCGCCGTCTCGGGAGCTTAGTGGGACATATTTTATATGATTTAAGCTATCTACACGACTTTTTTATGTCTACATTGACTCGGTTAGTTGTGTATACGCAAAACGAGTGTTGCCGAGGATTTTAGGTCCTAACTAAAGCACTCTAGACCATTATTGATCGGTTATGCTAACGCGTTGGCCAAAATAATCGTTGAAACTAATGGTAGCTTCTAGCCTTGAGTGCTAATTAAGTAACGTGAGCAGGCATATCTCAGCAGATATTGACAGCGCATTCATTTTGAAAGAGGAACAGAGAAACGCGATCAAGGCATTTGTCGATTGAAAAGATGTTTTTGCCGTCCTTCCTACGGGAGCAGGTAAAAGTTTAATCTGTCAGATGGTAATACTACGTTGCGCTGATTGGTTCTAGGTATCCAATTCAGCGAAGAGGAATTTTCTTTCCTGGTTCGTTGAAACACGCCCCATAATCACAGCCCAATTGTCCGATCTCAGACTCATATTCTGACTAGAATTATGAGTATGACATCGTCAGGCTAGGTTTGATCCACACTCAACCAGAAATTGGGTACTACCTCCACCTCATTGGATTCTTGAAATAAAACGATTGAGTACATCTAAAAAAGTAAATAAAAAAAAAAGGGGGAACATTGAGAACTATAAAATTGATTGGATTATTGAATTAAAACATGATCAAATGTAATTTGAATGAGGGATATCAGTGTTTCCCCTAGGTTTACAGCTTAGGGGGGGGAGGGGGACGGTGGCAGGGGCGCGATGCGCCGCGGCGGCGGACATGAATTATGATGTTCATGTGTTTCTTTTAATGACAGCAGTCAATATAACATCTTACAGTAACAGTATGCAACAATTATACTTCAGGATTAGGGGTTAGGATAAAATAAGTATAATTTTACATGTTTTATGGTAAAGGTTACCTTAAATGACTTATATTGTGATCTGGCGCTATATTTATATAAAAAAAAAAATATGTATTTTTTTTTTTAATATATTATTATTTTTTTAAATCACAATTATCTTGAGCTTCCGGGGGGGGGGGGGGGGGCTTTGTAGGGTAAACACTGAATATGATTTTACAAATGATTAAGAGGGAATATAACTATTTTTTTTTGTATGGGATTGCCACCATTTTGCATTCTATGTCTCTTTCTGTAATAACAAATGTTTCTCTGGACATTTCTTTCACAACAGCCGTTCCCAGTTGAAGGGAGTTAATTGGGCAGGTGAAAAATGGCTGCTGTTGTAAAAATTGTCGGACAACAAAGGAGGTACCACCAACAGTTCTTATTATTTCCTCAATTTTTAATATGTTGTTGGCACACAATATTATATTGTTACCCTCTTGAAATGAAAGTCTGAATCTGTCACAGGTATAGTGCAACAGTGAGGCCCTGGGACTGGACGAAATGGATCCGGAGGGCAGACTGACCCTGCTGATACTTGCCCGTTCAGATAGCCGTCTGACAACCTGCTGTAATGGCTGGTTTGGCTTTCTGATTTGTTTTTTTAATCTGTGCAAGAAATTTTCAAAAGGAAAGGCAGAAATTTGGGGCAATGGGCCGAATTTTTTAACATCACTTGCCAGGTGAATCAAATTATGGACGTTGTAAACTACAAAATCGCCATAAATCAGAGGGAAATTGTGCACAAAACTCCTAAGAAGGTTATCTGCATAATCACAGTAGTGTTTATGCAGACGGTGTGAACTTAAAATTAATATGGCAACATGCAGCAGGAGGAAGTGATCGTACATTATCTTAGGTAATGTTTTCAAAGCAATGGGGCCAGTGTACAACAAAAATGTTCTAAACTCGGTGGCTTTCCACCGATCAACCTCCCGCAACGACCTTCCCTTTCTCCCAAATTCTTTAGGAAGATTCTTCCCCAGACTTGTCAGCCTATCGGATATGACCGCTATTGATCGGTTTCCTATTCTTGTCGGGAGTGGGCCTTTCATCCATAGCCATATGAGCTTGCGCATCACTCCCAGGCAGACAAGGTGCATGAAATCAAGGACAAATTGTGAGACCATGCCTACGTTAATTTGGAGCAGAGCACTCTCTCCAACTTTTTGATGGTCAGTATATGATCGTTCTCTAAAGTGCTCATCTGTTCTTAGGGCAGAATTGGTGTCTGTGTAGTTGAGGCGATGGTTTAACCAGACACCCTCTTGAACGCAACGCTCACACCCGTAGTAGGAGTTGTGAGCTTTAATGTTTTTGAGAAAGGCTCTTGCCGGTGCGTCACACACAAATGCAGAAATTTCGATGTTATGGTAATCAGACTGATACTCCAAGCCATCAGAAGCAAGCTTTCCCATCTCTGTGATGAAATCTGAGAGGTACTCATTTGCATCTGATGGCTTGGAGTGTCCACAGTACAGACCTATTATAAAAGGAATTCGGCAATGGTCTTCTTCAATAAGTCCTAATATAGGCCAAAATTGCTCATTGCTACTCTTGAAAAGAGGCAAGCCGTCCACATTAATTTGTAGATGAAGTGTGTGGGTGCTCTTGAGTATGACATTGTCATCTATTCTAGCTCTGACCCCATTTGCTACCCCAAAATAGTGCATGGAGCCCCCTGCTTTTGACTGCACTTCTGTGCAAGTTGGAGTAGAGAGGAGAGTGCGACCATCCTTCGGAAGGTTTGCATTAGGCACGTGCAGAGAGAGAAGACTTGAGAGGTGACTAATAGGTGTGTTGGTTTCAACTGCCCATAGTTTTAAGTCATCACACAAATTGCTGTCATCAATGGGGCCTAAATCTGTGTCACTGTCTACCTCTGTCTCAATAGAACTATCACTGGTCATGACAAAGTCTTCCGGACCAGAGGTGGCGCTCGTATCGTCTGAGTCAGAGGCCATAAACCAGTCGCTATCTTCCCCACACTCGCTTATATCAAGACCGACCGTGACATGCGCAGTAGGTGGCAGCTCTGACATGGTGGAACCACATTCGAGGCCGATAGTAAGACTATTTCGTTCTAGCCTTGCTAATGCGGTGTCAGTGGTTTTTTTAACGTGTCGTCGCAACGACCGTTTGGATAGAATTGACTTACAGGCGGACATGTTAATAAAAAAAAGTTGACGATCTATTTATAAATGACAGTTGCTGGCTTGCGAACTAGCGTCGTAGTGCTAGCTAAAATGACGGGTAGCTAGCCAGCTAACAAAATAAAGCTTATTATATAGCGTAGGCACGAATACGAATAATGCTTGCGATAGCAAGTCGATCGTTGATATTAAATAACTAATTCCTACCTTTTCTGGTGAATGTGGATCAAATGAATCAAAATGAATATCTTGTTGAAAATAACTGGTGGATAGCAGGCAGAACAAAGTAATGAAGGCGGTTGACAATAGGTGGTAACGTTTTTTTTTTATTTTAAATTTAGCTCGTGGCTATTTGTATTGTTACATTCAGTTCATATCACGCTTACTTTCTCGAGCTCTCACTTCCAGGGGTACCTGCTGGAGGGCCTAGTGCGGTGTGGATGGAGAACCGCGGCAGAGCAGCAGTCGAGGGAGGACAACGCCAGGCTGTCATTAATGTAACGATGAACAGAATACAAAAAAATACATTGTTATTCATGTATGGTGTGCATGTGCCTTTGTATCGCCACTATTCAACCCTGTATGTTGTCTCAATCATGTGTTACGGACAGTCGGCTACAATGCATCCAAATTTCATGTTCACATAGTAATTTCGGTGGTAAAAAGAGTGTATTGACAATCACCTAACCGTTTTAATCAACCCTAATTAAACAAGGTATAGACCATGTGACACTGGTAGTCAGCAGTGACTCATCATTATGGTTTTCAGAATTGTGTTTTTGGAATTTGCTCTGGTGAATAGGTGCATACATTGAACATAAAATAAACACACAATAAGTACACATAACAAAAAAAAGAAGTGCATTCTCTGTCGGTGAGGTCCTGTGAGATGATGGGGCCCAGGAAGCGGAAGGAGTGATGGAGGTGAGTGGGGCTGGGTTCCTTCTGAAGCCTACAATCATCTCCACTGTTTACAGAGCATTTGCTCTAGGTTGTTCTGTCCACACCAGGTGGTCAATCTCCCACCTGTAAGCGGTTTTGCACTGATGCCGAGAAATATTTCTGAGAGTGATCACAGGTCTACACAGCTAATACCACATCCAGAAGGCCTTCAATGTTTTCGTCACCATGAGTTTAAAAAAAAAAAATAATAATAATCCACTGGATTGATCACCAATATGCCCTGCAGAAAAAGGTGGAATAGTTTATATAAAAACCCACGAAGTGGGATTCCAGGTCAAACAAAATGTTGGGCAGCTGACGTCAATTGCCCAACCAATTGTATTTTGACATTAATGTTGGGCAGTTGACGTTGGGCCAGTGTTGGCCCAACATTGGAATTCCAACTCTAACTGTAAAAAACACAGAGTTGGAATTCCGACCTCGGGCCAACGTTGAACCAACGTCATCTGCCCAACCGTTGCATTTTGATGTTATTGGTTGAGCTGCCGACGTTGGTTCAACGTTGGCCCAAGGTTGGAATTCCAACGCCGACGTTGCCAACCATTGCCGACGTTGGGCCAACGTCTCCCTGCTATCTGGGTAGCCTCGGTAAACTTTTAGCTAGCTAACGTTAGCTAACTATGAGGTAGCTAACGTTAGCTAAATTATACAAGCTATCGAAAGATTAGATTAGATTAGATTCAACATTATTGTCATTGTACAGAGTACAAGTACTGACACAACGAAATGCAGTTTAGCATCTAACCAGTAAGTGCAAAATAGCAATAAAAGTGCAGAGTATGTGCAAGTGTAGTGTGGACATAAGTGAATAAATATGATATGTACAATAAGAGTTAAATATGACACAGATTTGTAGTATAAACAGAATTGAATAGCAACAATTGAGGTAAGAGTGAGGTATGATAAGTATATAAAGTGCAGGTGAATTCAAGTTGTTAAGTAAACCTGTGAAGTAATTCATGAATTTAGTTGTGTGGATATAGTGAGCTAAGGCTTGTATTCCTACTACGGTAACGTGAGCTATCCTAGCTGTACGGGGCTATGCAAAAGTTGCTTATACTGAAAGAATGGTTAACTTGTTGTGACCGATAGCGTGAGTCAACATTAACCCGTGTCCTGGGAGTAATGATTCATGAGAGACCTTGAATCATTAGGTAAACTGAAAAACGTTTGAGGATGTACCTGGACACAGTGTAGCTGTTGTAGTGTGCTCAGTTTTCGAAAACTAGACTGAAACTAAGAAGGCTAACTATGACTAAATGTGACTAAAACTAATATGCACTGAATCTAAAATAGCTGCCAAAATGAACACTGAGATGTATTCATTTTGGCAGCTATTTTAGATTCAGTCTTAAGACAAAAATGCATATTAGTTTTAGTCACATTTAGTCAAAGTTATCGGTCTTAGTTTCAGAAGAGGTTTTTCATGGTTGCTAGCTCTAATCAGATGTACTATAGGCTTATAAGAGAAGACTAACTTTTTATGCCAACGAACACCAATAACTAGAACTAATTTGACAGACTATAAACCAATGTGATACACGTGCTCTCTAGCTATACAGTAAAAGTGTTGCTTACGTTAGATACTAGACCTACAGTCTAACTCTAGCTGCATTAAGTCAAACAAGCTATATCTTACAATAAACTTTAAGTAAAGCTGGCTATGTAAGATACTACTAATAACAATTAATAAGAGGTCAACCAAAGCGTTGTATGAACAAATGCAGTAATTTGATCAATTTACCAGCTAAATTGCTTTGGAATAACTGAACATGAATGGGGTTAAACGTTGGAAAATACAATGTTTGTAACTATAGGTCGCAAATGAGTATGACATGCTTTGCTTCCGCGTAAAAAAAACCTGCTGTGCTCCTAAATTTCTTTGTGTGCTCCTAAATGAAAACGTGCTCCTTGGGAAAAACCTTAGCGTAGAGCCCTGCAAATACTCTACTTTTTTTCTCTCTCCTTCTTTCTCTCTATCCCTCTCACTCTACTTTCTCTCACACTCCATCTCTCTGCTTCACTTTTTTTTCTCCTTCTTTCAATATTTTCCCTCTTCACTCTCTCTTTACTGTCTTTATCCAGAGCCACTCTTGTTCACTCTTTCCACTCTTCTTTCTTTCTTCCACTCTTCTTTCTTTTCTTCTTTCCTTCTTCCACTCTTCTTTACTTTCTTCACTCTTCTAGGAGACTAGGAGGGGAAGAGACTAATTCCAAGGCACTTGTTCTCTCTGTCATGGCCGCAACAGAGCAAGCACACTCTCGCAGTTCGTTCACGAAACGCATTCTAGTTATTACTGTTGCCTGAACCGCATGACCAGCAGTGGTCAAAATTCCGTGGTCTTCAAGCTCTCAGGTCTGACAACATTCTAGAAAACACTGTGTCTGGGCCAAAGGATTTAAAATCTGTCTCTCTGCACAACATAATTAACTGCAGATTGTTAATACTAGAACGATGGAATGGCTCAAAGTCAGCAATTGTGAAGTATACTCCCAGAAGCTTATGTTTTTTCCTGGATGACCCAAATGGGTTGACAACTTAAAACTCATCTTGTACCAGGATGCGTTTGAAGATTGTCACCTCGTTGCATAAAAAGTTCATTGGATTTGAAGACTGAGCCATCACAAATATCACTTAAAATACCATAAAAAAACTACACAATTTTGAGACTTAACACACTCTTGCCACACAACAGGATCTTTAAGAAGGGCTCTTAAAGTGTCAGCCAGGGGTATGTATTGTGCATATCTGTCTCTTCTATGTTCATCGGTGCCCAAGTAAACATTTTCTGGGTGCACATAGCAAAAGTTATTCTGAAAATACTGCCTTCTGGTATATTCAGTGGAGAGATGAGAGCTACATGAAGCATGAAAATCAGTCTCCGGAAGGCTCTGAAAAACTGTATCAATCTCTGTAGCGGACATGCAAGTTTTCATTCTTATTGTCTCTTTAAGTGTTCATTGAAAGAAATGCTAATGCAATGCTTAACAATAAATATAGTAACTATGGTGTATTTTTTCCTAAAGGTAGCCTTTATACATAATTTAGTAACTGGAGTGGTTTGCAACAAACTAAGCTATAAAACATGTCATTTGAATTACATTGAGGCCTATCTGTGTGGCTCATCTTGTCTGCAGGCCTATGGAAGACACATCTTTCTGACTAAACATATATGGGCCATTCTACCGAATTTTTTTTATTCCCAAAACTTTGTCCCTATGTATATTGTACCATATCTAAAGTACACATATCTAGTAAAAGAACAGTGAATTTTTATATTGTATTTTCAGAATGTGTTTCAAGCGGGAATCGAACCCGTAGCTCGCAGGTGCACAACGCCAGCGACCCACGGAGTGAGCTAATACAAGGACCCAATTGCGGTTAACAGTCAATCCAACTCACAGGAGACAAACGAGAAAGTTCAAACAGTTCCAAAAGCACAGAAGATAACTCCAGAATGCAAAAAGAAGCAGCGCAAAAACGGCAGTTCAAAAATCCCAAAAGGTACAAAGTTCAAAAACGGCAGTCCAAAAATCCCAAGAGATACAGGTGGTCAAAAACGGCAGTCCATAAATCCCAAGAGATACAGGTGGTCAAAAACGGCAGTCAATAAATCCCAAAAGATACAAAGTTCAAAACGGCAGAGAAAATCCACAGGCAAAAATACAATTCGTTCACGAGGCAAAAAGTACGGCAGAGAACCGCAAACCGAGAAACCAATTACTCACTTGACTTGAGACTCCTAACATCGCAGAAAAGAACAAGTGAAAAAAAGCCCACTACTTATACCCCGCTTAACAAGCACCAACACAGAACAGGTGAGAACAGAAAATGAGAATCAGGTGGGCAACAGGTACACAAAGTAAACAATCTCCACTAGATGGCGCCAAAGTCATAGAATCTGTCACTGAGCGTGACAATGTGTTGGAATGTTTTTCCTCTTCCAAAAATTGTCACTACCGAAACATCACATTTAGTATAGTAAAAAAGTATTATTATTGACCTGTTCAGATTGTGTTTCCCTCCCTTCTCTGAAGAGTATTTTTACAAATATTTCTTGAAGGTTTTCACAATGAAATCCATAAAAATGACATTTTTACCAAATGTTCAAGTTCAATTTATACAATTCATCAAAATCTAAGTGCAATATTTCTTTGTAAAATGCAAAATACTGATCATATTGATTCCAGAGTTGTTGATTGATGAAATTGAACATACATTAATCCAATCAGTATCATAACATTTTAGTTGATTGCTCAATATACTTATTTTTTTACAAAACATCCTGTGTTTCGGTAGTGCTGCACTGTTTCGGTAGTGACATCCAGTGTTTCGGTAGTGACCGCACTGTTGGATGGATATTCATTTCTCTCCCAAAATATTCCAAAAGGTGCTCTGGGCCGCTCTTTAGTCCACACAACACATTTATTTAAAAATTATGGGATTGAACTACTTACCATTTCATTTTGTCACTACCGAAATCATCAGATCACTACCATATGTTTTGGTAGTGACTGTTTCGGTAGTGACAATTCTAGCTAACTTTAAGCATAAATAAAGAATTCTAGCAAGCACATGGCTTGCAAACAAATCTTTGAAGAGGTGTACACACATACAAACATAAGATTTTGCATAAAACTCCAAAAGGTTTACTTAATTGAAGAAAACATGCGTTTCGGTAGTAACAATTCTTAAGGTTACACGTCGATTTTCAGACTTTGGAACACATTTATATAAAAACTATGGGATTTAGCTACTTACCATTCAACCATGAGGGACAGGGATGCAGTGTCACTGCATGGTCAAAAATGCAGGGTCGTGGCTAAAACACAGGCTCAGCCAATGGACTAAAACTCTTGTGTTTCGGTAGTGACATGAAAACTAGGGACATGATTTTTTGAGTGTAGTTAATTAATTTAAAAATTAAACCCACAATAAATCTAAATATTCAAAGTTCTGTTTCAACCCAATCATAAGGATCTTTGAAATTAAATCATTGAAAAAATTCTAAAAAAATTGAAAAGTGTTATTTACAGGCATTGAAATTTAGATGTCAGGGTTGGGGACAGCTACTTCCCAATAGAAAGTACCCTATAAATGATGATTTTGTATATATTTAGCTTATCACTATCTCATTTAATGCATTGGGTTTATATAGACCATAACATTTTCTTAGTAAATATCTATGCCTAAATTCCTAATTGTTTTGTAAATAGTTTTTATTGTTGAGGGACTGCATATTACACGAATTCGGTAGAATGGCCCATATCAAAATGTTGTTGCAATTATCAAGATCACTTTGAATAAGGCCTAATAGGTCTAATTGAAAATATTGGAAATTTCTACCTCAAATCTTAGTGAATATCAATTTAAGTATTATCAAGTAAATTATTAATTTAGTTTTTATGGGGCAATAGCTGAAAATGGGATTGGATACGTTTTTGTCAGTTGAAAGCTGACCAATAGGCAGAATCTCATTCCGTCTCATCACAAGACGTTTTAATTCAAATTCTTGTCGTTTTCAACCAATGGCTGCAGCAGGGTGTGTGAGGCTAGACTGCTGACAGTCAATATGCTTATAAGATCCTTTCGCACCTCTGTCATTGGGAGGTGAGAAGTATGCTAAACACATCGTCCCCCCTCCCCTCGCAGGTTCCTTCACGGGAATTTCCGTTCATATGCGGCAGACGGATATTTCGGGGGAATGTCCGCAATCGACCAGGAATGCTGATCGTTCGCGGCTGAATCACAGCGTGTCTATAGTTTTTGTGCAGTGCTAAGTGTGGGCTGAAAGCTTATTTGTCCACATGAATTTAATACTGAGCATGAACACAGTTTAGGGATAATAGTGACCGCTCTGTCTAGCCCAGTTCTTGTCAGATTTTTACGGTAATCTTAATTTATTAGTGTGCTTGCCCGTAGGACAGCACACTATTGTTCTTCTTAAGTTTTCTTGGTAACGCTTCCTTTTACAGTCCCCTAATAACCAAGTTATTACCTGGTAATAAGATGTATTTACTAGGTAATAACCATTTAATTAAATACAATTACCAGGTTGTTACCAGGTATTTACCCAGTGTTTACAATATATTTTCCTGACTACTACCAGGCATTTACCCAATAATTACCTGTTAGATACGCAGTAATTGTACATTGTAGATTTTAAACCCGGTAGTTAAAAAATATTTACCTTTTATTTATCTGGTAAATACCAACAAGTTACCTGGTATTTACCCATTAATAACTTGGTAGATATCCATCAATTATATATTGTAGACTATAAATTAGGGATGCACCGATACCGATACCAGTATCGGGTATTGGGTCGATACTTCGTTAAAATACTCGTACTCGTACTCGTTTTAAATTACCGATACCAAAAACCGATACCCAGTGTTGCGTCTTAACGCGGGTGTTTTCTTCTCCTCTACTGTCTATGCCTGCCAGGTGTGAGAGCGCCGAGTTGCATAGAGGCCGAGAGCGGTATTGCAGACAGATACGTTGAGGTTGAACTTGCAGTTTAAATCAATTCAATAACAGCTAGGATACGATGTGTGGAGGTGACTTGCGTAAGCTAACGGTTTCGCTAGAGATTTTAAACTTAACACGTACGACCTCCAGTAAAGGTAAGTGCTATCTTCGGCTATTTTATGTTTTGCAGTTAACTTAGAACTGCTGTTACATAGGCAAAGTGTAGGGGCTAGCCTACCGTCTGTCTTTAGCGACGCTGCGCCTAAAACATATTATAGCCATTTGCTACGGTTGATTGACGGGGACGGGAATGTATTTGTTTTCCCCTCTTTTACCCGGACGCATTTAGGTCTCGAAAGGAGGACACGTGAGGGTAAAAGAGGACGTCTGCCTTGTCTTGTGTTTCAGGAATCTTGTTGACTTGCTAGTTTGTCATAAACACCCGCTAGCAAGTAGCCGCTAGCAAGACATCCCGTTAGCGATGTTAGCAAGGTTGTTTTAACACTCTTGGACATTGATGCTAGTGTTACGTTTTTTTTTTCGTTTTTCCGCCTGATGCTAATATTAAGTGCTCTTGCGTTAACTTATTTGCAATGTCATTGTGATAGCTATGTTGGCTAGGTTGCAAACAACTCTCCTAACACAGTCACACATCAGGCAAGTGTCAATTTGGCTGCAAGAACGTAGCCCAGTTCATTGTCAACATTAAACTCTAGTAAGAAATCGCTATACCGTTGTGCTGCCTTTACGGCGATTTGGACTTATTTTAAGATAAATTATGACAGGAGTAAGGCACAGTGTAAGATCTGCACTGTTACAGTGTCGAGGGGCGGAAAGGAAAGTACTTCGTTTGACACAAGCAATTTGATTAAACATCTGAAGACGCACCATAGTGCTAAGCACACAAAGTTCACTCATGCCAGTGGCGCAAGGATCAAAGCAACCAATCTTTACTGACGTCTTTCAAAAGAAAAAAAACGCGCACGCACACAGACAGAGAGAGAGAGAAGGGGAGGAAGAGAGTTGTTGATCCTTTTGTAACTGAACTGTGCTCATGTTCTTATTCAGGATAGTTCTGTTCACCTTTTGTTAAGCAGACTCACTGTGTTGTTAACTATGCAGCAAATTAAATTGCCATCTGTCTACATTTACATTTTGTCTAATGTGATGATATTGACTCTTTTTTTTTTTGTTTAAACCAGAAAGCTCTGTTTATTTTTGGCTTGGGATAGCCTTCTGTTAATGTTGTACTATAGGCTTGACATAACCTGCAGAGGATAAAATAAAATCTTTCATGGAAACCAAATCTTGGAAGTATCGGTATCGGTACTCGGTATCGGCAAGTACACAAATAAAAATACTCGTACTCGTATCGGTTTGTAAAAAAGTGGTATCGGTGCATCCCTACTATAAACCCACTGAATGTGTCTATATGTGCCTTTGTTAGGGTGATAATAACATAGATATTTACCTGGTAATTACCAGGTATTTACTGAAAATGATCACACACTTACCTGCTAACTACCACTTATTTACGTGGTAGTTACCTAATATTTACCTGGTAAATACCACTTATTTACGTGGAAGTTACCTGATAGCTACCACTTATTTACATGGTAGTTACCTGATATTTACCTGGTAAATACCAACTAGTTATCTAGTATTTACTAGAAATATACTGAAAACTACCAGGTATTTATCCAGGAATTATAGATGATGTATTACCAGCCAACCTGTGTGGTAAGTGACAGTGAGGGTATAACTTCCAACTATTTACAAAGTAATTATTTTCTAATTACCCAGTAGTTACAATTTACATTATCAGGTACAACCTTGTGAATTACCCTGTAAGGAAGGTGGAACTGCACTGTAAAAGGAAGCGTGGCTTGTTTCAATGATATTACCATGTACTTTCCTGGTAACTATAGATTATAATCCTCTACCACCCATCAGGGTGTGTAGTTTTGAATAGTATCTGGCAAGAACTCCCATATCTCCATGATAATTATCAGGTAAATATTGTGGTGATATCAGAGTTTTTCAATGATATTGCCATGCACTTTCCTTTACATAAAGATACAATGCATTTTGTTACACTCCTTCACACAACCTGTGACAAAAATGCAGAAACAGGTGAACTGTCAAAGAGACTAATTTGTATCTTCTTAATCTGCAAAACTTGACGAGAGTAACTTCATTACTCAATACATAAAGTGCAAAATAAAGGCATAGCTTTCTAGTGTACTTTTTTTGCAAAACAAGTGGGACATGTAAATAAAAAGTGCAAATGGAATCTAACACCAAATGGAATCTAACGCCAAATAAAGTGTCAGGGTCAGAAGAGGTAGAAATAACGGTTATTGAACAGTATCAAACTCAAAACAAAAAACAGTGCAGTAATACATTAAAATAAATGTAATTGTTTTTGAAATTACATGATTTTACTGCACTCTAGAGCTTGATACATCACTCTGGTTACACTTTGTAAAATGCTCTTATGTCTTTCAATAAGCGTCCAAGAATGCCCTTCCTATGCTCTTTCCCGAGCCAGTGGTTCCACTCGATGAACCTTAAGTTCATCTTCAAGGCCTTCTCTGTCAGGTTCCCCCTGTACCTGTAGATGTCCTCCTTATAAGTCCGCCATGCCCGTTCAACGTGCTGTGTATGAGCACCAGTCCCAGGGTGGACAAAATACCTTTGATGATTTACCTGGTAGTGTATGTAGCCGTCATGGGACAACCGGTCGTAGGAACGCCAGCAATCACTAATGATTTCACTTCCAGGTCTAACATATTTCCTTATGATTGGGAGCAATCTCCTCCTGGATCGATTTTCAACAAGTTTTAAAACAGGGCGTCTGCGGGACCGCCTGACTTCCATCATCACAAAGACCCACGAGCGACGTCGCCAGGTCTTTCCAAATCGTCCACGTCCATACTGAAAATAAACAAAATGTCATGCTTAAAGGCAGTCCAACTTAAATGCAACATTTGAGAATGTTAAAGTCGCAATCACATTGGTGCTTTATAGATTGTAGATGGTTTTTGAGTGGACTATCCCTTTTCTTTAAAACCTATTGTCCTTGTTTTAACAGCTACTAAATACTTGTCTGGGAATTCCCTGCCCCTTCACTGCATTTCATTTGCTCAGTTAGTCTGGCAAACTACTCATCAGCGATCCACTTCACTCACGTAATTGGACACGCCTTTAACCAATCAGACCAACGATACTATACAACGATACAACGGATCGGTAATAAAGCAAACACATATTTTTTCTGTATGAATGTTCCAGGGCAAGTTTCTGTTCTGTTTTCAAAGAAAACTTGCCTTATCGAAGGTGCTGTGCTTCGGCGGCCACCATGTCCAATGTTTAAAAACTCTCCGTGCAGTAGATTTTGTAACGTAGCCGTGGTAAGTTTAAATCCGCCAATGGCGCGCCAGGTAGCCAAAAGGCAGTTTGTGATTGGCTCCAAGGATTCTGGAAATCTTGAAATGAACGGCTATCCAAAGTTGGCCAGACCCAGTGCAGAGGCAAAATCAATTTGGCCGGAAGAAGTGGGGCGGGACTTCCCAGACTAACTAAATACTGCACCATGCAACAAAACAGAAATTGATATTTAATGAACAAAATACAAGCTTACCTTTCTTTTATGTCTGAACTTGCTCTCATCTATCGCTACGAAAGCTCTTCTCCCTCCAATTTGCATTTCCCTTCTTCTCTCCAATCGTCTGACTGCTGCACAGCAAATTTCACGTAGAAGTGTAGTCACCCTACACTGTAAAAAAAAAAATCTGTAAAAAAACAGTAAATTACTGGCAGCTACGGCTGCCAAATAAAAACCGCAAAATTAAAGTAAAACATCCTAATTCAAATAAAGTGCAAAAACCCTATATTTACAGATATTTCCATTTAAGGATTTGCAGAGAAAAACTGTTTTTTTTTATAGATTTTTCCTCAATTAATACAATCAAACACCATTAATAAAGTTACAGCCCTAACAGTTTAGCAGAGAAAAACTGTTATTTTACAGATTCTTCCTAATTTATTACGAGCAAACACCTTTTATTAAGTTAGGGTACTAAAAGTATAGCAGAGAAACACTGTTATTTTACAATGTTTTCCTCAATATTTAAGATTAAAAACCTTCAATAAAGTGGCAGCCCTAACAGTTCAGCAGAGAAAAACTGTTATTTTACAGATTTTTGTATCTATTATTAATATCGAACACTTTCAATAAAGTGACAGTACTACAAGTTTAGCAAAAAATGCTGTTATTTTACAGATTCTTCCTAATTTATTACGAACAAACACCATTCTGATAGAAATTAGTTTTCTACTATATATTGGAAAACACAGCCATGGATTTTGTCAGTCATGTTTCAGGTTTATTCTTGAACGATGGCGGCCTACCATCGTGAGACAGAGCCTGAGCTCCACTCCCCAGAGCTTCACCTCAAGATTATCTAACCTACTCCTTGAAGAACAGGCTGTTATATAAATAATGTTTAAGGGGTGTTACCAGCTATTCAAAATAGGCCATGGCTGCAGACACTTTTGTCTAAACCTGGGGGGGGGAAGGGAGTTCTCACCTCCATCCCCAGGTCTGAACAAAGAGCGCTCACCAAGAATGTTTAAATGCCAATAAAAGTAATATATTTATACTAGGTATAAATAAGGTGGAATTATGGCAAATAACCGGTCCCTTCAATTCATTAAGTCAGGCTTCTTTAATTAAGATTAAAAATCTTCAATAAAGTGGCAGCCCTAACAGTTCAGCAGAGAAAAACTGTTATTTTACAGATTTTTTTATTATTAATATCGAACACTTTCAATAAAGTGACAGTACTACAAGTTCAGCAAAAAATACTGTTATTTTACAGATTCTTCCTAATTTATAACGAGCAAACACCATTCATTAAGTCAGGCTTCTTTAATTAAGATTAAAAACCTTCAATAAAGTGGCAGCCCTAACGCCCAACTCACATTGTTGCGTTGGAAGGCGTTGATGCGTCAGGGTTAACGCATCCCCATTCACTTTGCATGGGGTGACATCATCCTTTGCCGAACTGAATTGTGGCTCCGTTTGGTTCGCGTGCGTTGCGTTTCATGCTTTGCTCGCGACAAGAGTTGAAGAAGGTTCAACTTTTCAACAGGCAATGCATGCGTCAGCCAATCATATTGCCTTTCATGCATAACTGACAGCACAGGCACTAGCCAATCATATCCCGTATATGCTCAGGTCTACAGAGCGGCAAACTCAAAAAAAAAAACATGGCTGCCAAACTCCGTAGATGGTCGTATTTGTACCTACAAGTTGGTTGTTTGACTTTTTTTTGGTTAGATTTTTTAAAAGTTACTGAGAAATAGACACTGTACAATGTAAAAACCCCTTTATTGTAACTGAGAAATACGTATCATAGGATTTGCGAGGTGTCTGAGCACACTGTCTAATGATGGGTTAGGGTTAGCATGCTACTACTCACAGGGTAAAAGCCTACTAGTGACGTGATTGGTTTGTTGACCTGTCAATCTCACTATAACGTCTCCGTTATCAACAGAACCGCATGCGCCAGACTCCTCCTCCACCGTCCGTTGCATCAACGCCTTCCAACGCAACAATGTGAGTCGGGCGTAACAGTTTTGCAGAGAAACACTGGTATTTTACAGATTTTCCCTCATTTATTACAATGAAACACCTTCAATTAAGTGACGGCAATTCACATTTAGTAGAGAAACTGTCATTTTACAGATTGTTCCTACATTTTTATGATCAAACACATTCAATAAAGTGCTGACACATGCTCAAGATTGTAAAATGATGGTTTTATTTTGGAAGACAATTATTTCAAACATTGACTTGCAGGGTTTGTGATTGAAGAGTTTCAGGTGATGCAGGTGATGCAGAGTTTATTGATGGAGTACAGCCAGGGAACATGACAAACATAAACAGAGTATACAAATCCACGAAAGGGTTAACAGACAGAGTTCTAACACAAAGATCTAGGAACATGAACTAAAGATCACAGAGTCTCACTCTGGCTACTGTGCGCAAGGGCAAAGAACAGAGGTACACGGCTACAAGCCGGACAAGACAGTCACATTACTCCCGGTGCCGTATGCACGGCACTCTGGATAATGCAGTCCTGAAAGTCTGCCGGCACCGAACTGGCTGACTCGGAAGCCAGCAGACAGGGAGCTTGCGGGGCTGGACACCCACGGACAGAGAGCTTGCTGGGTTGGAAGCCAGCTGACAATGGGGTTGTAGTTGCCGGTGGCCGGGAGGCGGAATCCCAGGGATGTAGAGTGGGCCACAGAGCTAGAAGACTTGGGCAAAGGTTTCGCCCTTGTAGCGACGAGACCAAACACGGAGTGAGGGGAGTGCAGGTTATATATAGGGAGTGAATCAGGTGTGTGTGATCATGTGATTGGGGACCTGAATGCAGTGCAGCTTGGATGGTGAATGATACTGATGACATGCAGCTGAGAGCATGAGTGAGAGTGAAACAGGTGTATGTGCTTGTGTGATTGAAGGGGGCGTGGCCGGAGCGGAGCTCAGCAGGAACATCACAATAGCCTCTACCCACAAAAGTTAAAACATTTGACTTCAGACTCATATTAAACTACATGGAGTGAGTCAGTCCATTGCAAAGTCATTTCCCCCTTGTCTCGTCTTTATTGTTCTGCATTGCTCTGGGCCAGCCAGATCCAAGGTTAGGTCAGGTCAAAAGTATTGGGACACCTGATCATCACACATATATGAGTTTCACGCACATCTCATTCAAAAACTACTCTATAACAGCTGCCTCTCTTATAGGAAGTCTTTCCACAAGATTTTGGAGTGGGTCTGTTGGATTTAGTGCCCATTCAGCATTAGGGAATTTGGACAATGCTCTTGTGTGACTAGACCAGGCTTGCCGATGCCGTTAGAATGGGTCCCAAATATGTATAGTGGTGTTTAGTTCAGGGGTGGCTTGATTTTAACCGAATGAACAAAGTGAGTCTGTGACGGGGCACCTGTGTAACCCACCACTGCAGCCTGTAGGCTGCTGCTTTTGTGGACTGGGTGAAGGTGTTTTGGTGTGTGTGTGTGTGTTACATGTTTGATGTTCCGGTCTTTGTTCAGTTAAAATCAGCACACATTCAATGTCTTGTCTCTGAAATGTTCTGTTTATTTAGTTTAACAATCATACATCATATTGTCATATTTCATACCGTTTGTCAACCGGTGTTTAGTGTCTAAGTTTGTGTTGTGAAGATGGCGCAATATATGGAGTTTATGTTTAATGAGATTTGGCTGCTTTATTATGTGTCGGCTATGCCGGCACCAAGCCTAATTGCTACCATGTGTAGTCTGTGTTTCGTAGTTGATCGGGAGTTTGATTGTTTAGGAATGGCTGCTGTGAGCCACAGGTGTTGGTGCCTTGCTGATTGACACACCTGAAATCAATGATTGGTATGAGCCAATTCAAGGTGCTTGTCAAGGCTACTTAAACTTACCTTTTTTCTTTGTTCAGGAGAGTTGCCAGTTTAATAGGACGTAAGTCCTTGGAGCTCTCACGATGGGCTAGTTACCTTGGTCCTTTTATTTGCTTTTGTTTTGTTTCGTAGTGAGAGTGATCGTGTTTAATAAGGCGCAAGCCTTACGAACTCTCACTGACCAGTTAATGGTCCTTTTTATACATGTGCTCTTATGTGAATTGCTTATTTGTTGGTGGCTTTAATGCCATGCATTTGTCCTTTTTTATATTCATTTAGTATTGTCAGTGTTTTTACTGCCTTTGTGCCTTATTTGGGTTAATAAAAATACCCATCTTTCTAACATCTTCAACCTCCTGAGTCCTCTTATGAGTAACATCTTGCTCTAAGCGTGAAGGCTATCCCGACCTTTTACAGAGTCTTATCTTATCAGGATAACCCAATCAGCCAGCAAGATACGGGAACCTGTAACTAATATCACAGGTTGACTGACCTGTCAGTCTGACACAACGCGCGCACCCAAGACTATTTTGTTGCTATATGTCCATGGTTGCTATGGTAAACTCTGCTAAGTCTGTACGTGGAAAACATAAACTAATACTTTCCTTGACTGGTCCACACATGTGTCAATCATGACTGTAGACCAGTGGTCGGCAAATAGGGGCCCATCTATTCTGTCTGGCCCGCGAGATGACGTTAATTTGATGTAAAAAAAATATATATATATATTCAATTTTTTTTCAACCCCATATTTTTTAAAAGGAAAAAAAGGGCATACAGCAATCCCATCAATTTCGAAACATTTATTGAGGTATAGATGATAGTCCTAAAGTGACAAGACAACAGGTGGAACATCTGTGCAGTTATCCATGACGCACAGGTCGGAACGGTATTGGCACGCGAGTGCGCGTAATCTTGTGCAAAAAAAAAAAAAAAAGTGTCCCGTCTCTGTTATGTTCATGGAACTACTTGTTACAGGACCTATTTTATGTGTAGTAATGCACTGTGTAAAATACCGTTTAGTGATCCTGTGTATAACTGAAACTATCAGTAAAGAGTTTATATCTATATTCACCTGGGTGGTTATTCATCTTGTTATGAGTGTAGAAACATAGCAATTGGCGACGAGACTGGACTGAATCCATATGTGCAGTGAAAGTATTACGAAGAAAGAAATTGTCGACATTTTTACCGTCTGTTTTTGCCTACCCTGTGGATGCTAAGCTGAATCACTGGACCAGCAAAGCTATCATCAACTGCGACCGGAGGAGGGAAACAGGACGCATGGAATGAACGAAACAGTGAGTGACAAAGTAAACTACTAAAAGAAGAAAACTTGGACATTGGCTACTGTAAGTTGAAAGAAAAAAAAATTGTAACAAGATGGCTGGATGTGTAGGGCAAATGGACAGTTTTGACAGTACTGTGGAAGACTGGGCTTCAGACATTGAACGACTTGAGCAGTATTGTTTTGCAAACAAAATAGAGAACGACAGAAAAGTAGCCGTGCTGTTGAGTGTCATGGGTGCAAAAACGTACAATTTGCTGCGCAACTTGTTGGCGACAGATAAACCAGCTTCAAAGGGTTCTTTGTAGGTCCTGCATTCTGAATCAATTTTTCTTTTCAAGGCTTTCGACAACGACATTTTGCATCGATAACTAGCATAGCAATGTTCAGCTAATCATTTTTACACGTCATCTAAAGGAATATTTGTATACGGCAGGTTGCTAAGCAAGCGCCTGTTTCATGAGAGACGACACGAGATGCAGCAGGCAGCCTAAAAACAGTGAACATAAGCAAATAAACGTTGTATTGGAATTAAATTGAATGCGTTTTAAAAGTTAGATGATGTTAATTTTATTTTAATATAATAAAATAAATAATAATTTAAATAGTAGACCCCCCCCCCTCCCCCCCAAAAAAAGCTATGGCCCGTGATGCCATTGTCTGAAAAAAAATTGGCCAAACGTAATTGCCGACCCCTGCTGTAGACCAATGAGATGCAAAGATATCCGAGTGCACAACAGAGAAGGTGGGATGTAATCAGTAATTCACGTGCATTTGTTTTGCCGTTTAGCCACGCAAGTTTTAGACAGTTCTATAACGAAATGCAGTTGTACAACGAAACACATTTATTCTACATCATCATGGCTTCTAAAAATAAAACAGTGAATCAGCCCCAAAAAAGATTGTTTTATGGGGTAACAGCAGCATTGAAAGAGCTTCAACCGTTGGATGACGAGAAGATTGAAATAGAGTCATGTAGAATCAGAAAGCAGCAAAAGTCACGGAAGAGTATATGGAGAGATCACCGATTATTTATCTTCTAACTTTTGATTGGGATGAGATATCAGTTCCATTTGTTCAGGTGATGGCATACCCTTGGGGGCACACAATTTTATGACATAACTGGCCATTTCAATTAATTTTCCCACTTAAATCCACAGTAATCTAGATGCAAAAGGAAAAAGAATTAGGGGGCGCCTATATTTTGGGAAGGTTATCAACATCTTTCTAAAATTTGAGATAACATATATGGTACTCCAAAGGTATTTTATCATAGCTTGAGGGGTACTCTGTAACATCAAATTGAAATTTGCCATCATACTATACTTAAGACTCAAAAGTAGGCCTTTACATTTGGGCATGGAATTTTAGGTAGAATTTGCCAAAAAACATCAAGGTTCTAACAGGTTAATGAAAATGGGTTTGCTGAATTTTTGAGGAATTCACTGTAAATTTACATAGAAACATGATAAATTGTTAGTATGTACATAAACCTTAATATAATGAGCTACATATTTAATTTCAGATTATCAGTGTAATTTTATTTACATTTGCATGTATTTTAGAAAAATGGAAAAATTATGTATAAATAATACTGTTATTTTCTGTAAAAAAAAAAAATAGAAATCCATGTCATTTGTCATTATTGGCATTATCCTTAAAATAGCAGCCGTGTTTTTAATTTATAGTTAACCTCCATTATTATATGTAGTTTTGTATACAATTTCACAAAACAGAAAACCACTGTAAAAATGTAGAGTTATTAACTGTAAAATTAGGTTGTTTTTTTTACAGTGTAGTTAGTGATTTGCTGCTCCCACGTACTCCATCCTCTAGCATATCCACATGTCTGCGCCTCAAACCCTGTGACAAACTGACCCAAAAAAGAGGACAACTATGTATTAGCAACAAGGATGGGAGAGTTTTGGAGTCAGTGAGGGGAAATTATAGTTAGGTTGGTGCCTACAATAGCCATTGTGCATGTTGTACATGTTGGGATGGATGAACGTGTGATTTCTTGGATTTTTTTTGGATTGACTATGTAATATGTGTGTATGCATTTAGCTATATTAAGACACATTGTGTATATCATGGTATCTGCATGTACAGTATCATGTCAGCCTGATTGGAATGGTCTTTAAAAATTAAATGAAATGAACTAAGATGCAAGAAAAAGCCAATGGCAATGTTGATTTAATCAGCTCTCACTCTGCGTTATTATTGCATAACAAAACACATTTATGCATCTTGAGAGAGAGCATAAAAGATAAATGTTTAACTGGTCAAAATATGTAGTGTTACATCATGCCTACAAAGCTATTTGAACTGAAGTGAGAGGGAGAGAGAGCAACCAACCTGTGCATAATATTCATCCATGATGATAATGACATGTGAGACCGGGAGAATATTGAGCCATCTCTGATGGACCTTGTGGTATTCCTGCCCCTGTGAATTGATTTTCTGCAGCTCCTGTAACATAACATACATGACCACAATTGAAACAAGCCCCAGGCTTTTTGTGCTAAAGGACCCGTATACAGGGCCTCTATTGCTGAAGAGGTTAACATTAATTGTTAAACTGTATTTGCTGTACTATTCTTGCAACAAAAAAAAAATCATTCATTCAACATAGCAAGTATGCACTGTAAAGATAGTTAGAAGGAGTAACACCTAACTTACATTATGATAGTATATTAGATTGTCAATATGGTCATTTTAAGGGGGAAAACACATGCAACTTGCCAATGACTTCAATGTATAATAATAATTGTAAGTATGTGTGGTAATGATCCCTTACTACCGATAGCCATTGATGGAACTGGAATTATTGTTATTATTATAGGTAAAGATGTACTTCTCTGTATCTACAACTCACTCTGAACGTATACTACGTCTGTCTCTCACTGAGATCCAATGCAAATGACATGTGACCCTCCCCCCCCCTCTTCCTGCTAGAGGCCTTGTGTCCTGGCATCCCCATCCCCCCATAGGTGACCCTCTCAATGTATCCCACCCCCCCTTCCCTCTCAATGTATCCCACCCCCCCTTCTCTTTGTATAAAACCTGATAGCATACTGCATCAGGTTAGACCGTTCTTGAACCAACAGCGAGAGGGGTCTCCATGCTGCAATACAAGCCAACTGAAACTGACTCTGCCTCCGGTCTATTCTTCAACTTTAGCGTGCTTTATTAATATTCTATTAGATGGTCCTTCGATGCCGGTAGATATACATCTATCTGAAACAGCAAAAGAATATGAGCCGACGCTTCAAAAACTTTGAACGGAGACAGGTAAGCTTTTTAGCATCTTTCTGTGTACAGAAGTTGTGTGGGGGTGAGAGACAGAGCAATTTCATAAATATATAGCACTTAATTCAGCCTCAACTCTTTACATATCCAGCGCTAAGCGTAAAGTGCACAGGCATCGGCCAGTTTAAATCAGAAATTAACAACGTTATCGTTCCGGACGTTGTACTAGGATCGTGACTGTAGCGCGTGTTTTAGGTTAAACACTGTGCCGCGCGGACTAGTAAACGTGATCGAGGCGTGTTTTACATACACAGTCTCAGACGTTTTTATCATTCGGCGTTTAGTAGACCTATGCATTTTTAAAAGCACTGTGTCGGCGCTGTTATTGGGAAGGCACGAGTGCGAGACGAACTGTGTCTTGGGAGCGGCATTGGCTCTGTTTGTAACGCTTTACAAATTGAGAAGTCTACCATTGTAAGCTTTCGGTTTAATAAACTTGGTACTGTACGGATGTGAAAGAGGTCTCTCATCTGCTTAACCGGCCTCTGCACATAGAAAAAGTCCCGTTCGCTATAATTGACTTATACTATTCATTATAAGGACCAGGAAGAGTCGGTTTCGGTTGGTTTGTTTCAGCGTGATATGTTTGTCTGTTCCGTGTTTCATGTTCGTTGTGTAAGCCTGTGTGCGTCCATCTGTGTTGTCTTTGTTCTTAAAGTGGCCAGGCTTGACTATCAGTAGTGATTCAAACAGCACCATCTATCCCATTGTCTAAATTGATCTAACTTAGCCAGTTAGAAGGAGAGGAGTGAAGACTTTTAACAAAGCCTTCATCCTGGGTGTATATGTTTAAGATACATGGAAATAAGATGCCTTTACGGAAAAACATACGTAAATGTATAGACACATTAGCTGGGCCCACAATATGTTGGAATGCCCCTTTTAAGTAAAATCAAATGAGCTCGCTGTTCAAGTGATCTGTCGATAGTCAAATAACGCCAGTGAATGTTGAGGAGGCAAACTTCTGCTAACTCTCTGTGTTCTGTGTTGCCTACATGTTGTAACAAGATTATTAACTTCTCTTGTCTTTGTTTCCCCGCAAGTCAGACAACGCGTGTTCTGAGCGAACAACTGCGCAAGCGCTCTCTTGTCTGTGTTTCCCCGCGAGTCAGACAACGCGTGTTCTGAGCGAACAACTGCGCAAGCGTGCGCGTGTGTGTGTGTGTGTGTGTGTGGGGGCTGGCCAGCCGATGAATGAATGTACTTACACGACTCCTAGCCGATGAATGACTTCAATGCCACTCGCTGACTGAGTGAGAATATAGAATGACATACTTTTGACTGTTTTGTTTATTGTCTGGTATATGACTTTTGACTGTTTTTGTTTATTGTCTGGTATGATTTAAGTCTGACAATGCCTTGCTTTAACACTTCCAACCCAGAGGGCTTTTTTTGACTCTGTTAGGTAGTCTGCCATGCCTGATATTTTTGTATATTTCACCTAACTAAAAACCATTAGGCAAAAGTGGAATTTATGATTATATTCTAGAACAACTCAGCAATAATAAAATGAGAGTAAAAGAAATGTAGTAAAAAAAGTTTTGTATTAAAATTAAATCTAAAGACACTCAAATTAACTCTAGCTTTAGAGGTGCTCAGACTTTTTACAAAAAACATATTCTAAATATTTTGGAAGTTTTCTTTTTTACTCTGAACCTTGTAAACATATGTGTTTGCTCCACATAGGTGAGTTTAGCATTCAGAAAGTGTGTGTGATTTCTACACTAATTATAAGAATTTTACAAGGTGACACTTTTTTCCACCTAGACCACTATGCATATTGATGAAAGAGGTGTAAACTGCCATGTGAGTGCCCCTCCCCAGTATGGCTCACCTGACAATGGCCCTGGACTGTCATTGTGGCTATCTCTCCCCCACAACCATCAGCTTTGAAAGTACATACAAGAAATGGCAAACAAGCTTGGTGCATAAGAAGGTGAATTTAATAAGGTGCATAAAAGTAAAGGCATAGTAGGTACATAAAATAAGGTGCATAAAAGTAGGTACATAAAGGTAGGCATCATTCACCATGCCCTCGCTTGGGTCACTCATGTGCACATTCCATGATATGGTTTGGTACCTGTCTCTTACCATCACATCTGCCACAAAAGGGATGGACAAGATGGTGTTTCTCCTCCAGTAGTCAGAAATGTGATCCAGCTTGATCATGCACATGTAGAAACCAGTCCAATGTATCTGTAGAATTCAGCAACTCCAACATCCACCCATTTGTACTTTACACCTCTGGCAATGCTCCTAGCAGCTTGCTTGTTGGTGTTCTGGCAGAGGGTTTCCACAGCATCCTCTGAAAAGAACAACTTGAAGAGGTCTAGAGGAGTGTGGTTGTCTGCTGCATTCAGCTGCACACCAGGCTCCCTTGCAGGAAAAAACCTCAGTGCTGATGGAGTTGCATCATTGTCACCCTCTGGCTTCCATGACGACAGATCTGGGTTAGGCTGACAGCGTGCTCTGTTCCTTGGCGGTGTAGGTGCAATGTTCTCCAAGTTTCTGTAATAAAGTAAAATAAAATGAACTGTTGCTCTTTCATTTTATGTTCGGGCATTGTAACACATATCACTTTAGCGCTCTAACGACTACAGTTTCGATCACAAACACCTCCTAGTTTTGATTCACACCTACCATACGCGTCATAATTACACTAACGACTACCCACAGTAGTAAGACACGTTTTTAGCGATTGCAATTTACATCATCCGCTGCAATATAGTCACCATGTAGTTCTATGTTTTACTAATCTCAGAACAGACAACAATCGTTTATATGTGTAGCCTGTTATCATTTACCCAACTCTGTTAATTAAATATGTTTTCTACTACAATAGTCTTAGCGACATAAAGTGATTGAATCGCTCTGCAAATAGTAGCATACTAAACATTCCATTCAACTCATAGCATACCGACGTGCATTTTACTCGCTATAACAGTAAGACACGTTTGCATTTTTACATCAATGGCTGCAATATAGTCACCAAGTATGTTTTACTTATATCAGCACAGACAACCAACTCGAAACGTCAACAACAATCGTTGATATAGCCTAACATCATTAACGCAACTCTGAGAATTATATTCTACCATACAATAGTCTTAGAAGCATAAAGTAATTGATTCACTATGCAAACAGTAGCATACTAAAATATTTTGTTCAACTCAGAGGAGCATTTTACTCCCTATACGTTAATCAACAGCATTCATTACAAGAGCTAGGTGAACAAATAAACAAATAAAACTTACTCAACAGGGATATCCTCAACGGGGTAAAGACGAAGCTCAAAGTGCATGTGTTCATCTTCCATATCGTCATCGCTCTCATCCGAGGATGTGGTTTCCTCCTCGCTGACTAGGTCTTCTTGAATTTGGCGCAAGGCTTCGGCAGCAGAGAAGGAGTTCGCCATCATGTATCTCTTCAGTCCAAATGTAAACATCCTTACATGCTGCCTTGTTTATACGGAAAAATGGGGCGTTTTCTCACGTTTTACTGCAACGTCATTACCCAATAGCGATCGGAGATTTACCATGATCTTATCATATGAATAGCCCTAATCTGCTAATGGGTGGGCAATCACCGGTTGCTTATACACTCTGAGAGAGAAATATGCAAGGCTTTACCTGTATTCTCCTTACAAAGTACTCATTCATTTGTTTGTTTCGAACTGGATATATTTGAAAACTAGAAGATTCAAGCTTTCTCAGGGTGTTAGTTTTATGTTTGGAGGACAAAAACTCGCGGAGATTTTACATTCTATTAATAGAAATACCACCAAACGCCCCACGGGCGCACATCGTTTTCGAAGGGTTAACTTATATTTACTTTTCAAAGGTGATAGCTTCCAAGCTATCATATAGGGGATTTGAAGGCTTGTTGTGATTTATCTGCACTATTTTATGTTGTCTTTTGTTTGTCACAACTGTATTCCTTTTTATTTTTATTTGGTCAAAGTCGTGTGCTATTTGTCTTTGTTTGTTTCAACCTTTATTTTTATTTACTCCAAGCCATGTGCCTTGACCCCTTAAGTAATCTTGCAGAATCCTTTTACCAAGCACCCCTCCCCCATATCACAGTCAAATGCAAATGTTTGAATGGCTCTAAAACCCCTCATACTGTTGTGGTTTCTCATGCGGACCCTGAGATCACACACAACACTTTAGGAGAAGACTACCCCTCCCCTGCCCATCTGCAGCCATCAACACACCCTATCTAACACCTCCCTGTGTCCCGGGTGTTTTTGGCTCCGGCTGAGGTCATGGACTGTCCAGCTCTCCTCAGAGATACACACTCAGCCTAAACAAAAGGACTCTTGACAACCCTGTGGACACAAAGGAAACCTGAACTCATCAACTGGCCATCCACGTGCTTGGTGTTTCAGCACCTGATTCAGCACGTCTTGCCATGGTAGAGACTACCCACCTAGAGAACATGGCAGAAGGACTCTGCATGTGGGCTCTGTGTGGTCACAAGATAACTACTGATGGAACTGCAAATAGATATTCCACTGTTAATTTGTATCATCCCTATCTGTAACATATTTCGATGTGTCCTGCCCTGATTGGCTGTTGCCTGGTTATTATTGTGTGAGCATATATATGCTCAATTGGGGGACTGATGGAACTGGAATTATTGTTATTATTATAGGTAAAGATGTACTTCTCTGTATCTACAACTCACTCTGAACGTATACTACGTCTGTCTCTCACTGAGATCCAATGCAAATGACATGTGACCCTCCCCCCCCTCTTCCTGCTAGAGGCCTTGTGTCCTGGCATCCCCATCCCCCCATAGGTGACCCTCTCAATGTATCCCACCCCCCCTTCCCTCTCAATGTATCCCACCCCCCCTTCTCTTTGTATAAAACCTGATAGCATACTGCATCAGGTTAGACCGTTCTTGAACCAACAGCGAGAGGGGTCTCCATGCTGCAATACAAGCCAACTGAAACTGACTCTGCCTCCGGTCTATTCTTCAACTTTAGCGTGCTTTATTAATATTCTATTACCATCCTTGGTCGTGTTTGTTCTTTTGAATTTAATTTCGCTGTTGCAAACAGGGCATCTTTTTTTCTTTGCCAATAGCCTCTCCTCCTGGAGCCATCCTATCAACTGTTTACGTCCTTGCGCTGTCCTCTCAAGTAATCTTCTTATCAAAGTCATATTACGCTTTGCAGAGTAGTGAGTCTGTCTCAAACGGCACAGGGCCTCGTTTCCCGAACGCGCACTTAGCCTAAAAAGCACTTGAAATCGTTCGTAAGAGGAATCCTACGTTGCAGACGGGTTTCCGGACGCGGCACTTAGCTTAAGTGTATCTTTCGTTGAGAAGAATTCTACGTGTGGTCAGGACCAGTAGTAACTTCACACTTACGATGCAATCCACCAGGGGCGTCGTTCGCCCTATTATAGAAGAAATCCAAAGGATGTTTCTGTGTATAGCACATCATGAGAATGTCATTGTTTCACCTGCCTATTCCCATCAAAATAGAAATAAAGAATATTGAGTATTTGAAAATAAAGATTATACAAAATAATATGTTTTTGAACTAAGGAGATGGCTTTTCTGACTGTGTAGTAGGCTGCAATATTAGGAAATTGACATGTCATTGAGCCGGGCTGGAAATCAATCAAGAGGGTGGCACCCGCTAGCCCTATATCAAGGTAGTGCTGAGTTACACTCTTCGAGGAGTAAAGATGGCGGGTCTATTGAGACTAATTCAAATGAATCACAGGATTCGGCGACGGCGCAGCCGTCTTGTAATCATTAACGCAGAGCTGAGGGTACGATTCAACCTCCTCAACACCTTGTCAGATGGGGAGGTGCTGTTGCGTTATCGCCTGCCCCGGGGGGAAATCCTCGTGCTATTGGAAATCGTGTCCCCCCTGATAGCAAGGGCAACAAGGCGCAACCATGCCCTGAGCCCCACGGTCCAGCTCCTGGCGGCATTGCGCTTCTATGCTACTGGGAGTTTCTTGCAGGTGGTGGGCGATGGAGTCGGGCTCAGCAGGGCAGCCGTGTCGAAGAGTGTTGCGGCCGTCACGGCTATATTGGCCCAACATGCCCAGCACCATATACGTGTGGCAGAGACACCACAACAAAGGCTGAATGAGAACCAGCTGTTCCACCAAGTGGCGGACATTCCCCGGGTGATTGGGGTGGTGGATGGCACACTCATCCCAATTGCCAACCCAACGCTGATGGATGGGGCGTTCATCTGCCGGAAGGGCTACTCGGCCTTGAACGTCCAGGTCGTCGTGGACTCAAAAGGCCTTTTCACAGACATCGTGGCGAAATGGCCAGGAAGCGCCCACGACGCATTCATCTGGGCCGACTCAGCTGTGGGGCGGGATGCGGCCGCAGGAGTGTTGGGGAGGGGGATCTTCCTCGGGGATAGTGGCTACCCGCTCAGATCCTACCTCCTTACTCCTGTGGCCAATCCCGCTACCGCAGCTGAGGAGATCTACAACAGGGCCCACATCAGGACCAGTGGCCTGGTGGAGCGCGTGCTGGGTCGGTGGAAGCTGAGGTTCCGCTGTCTCCACCGCTCAGCGGGAGGGCTGCGGTTGACTCCGGAGCGGAGCATTCGTGTGATAGTCGTCACAGCCATGTTACATAACATGGCTGTGCGGGCTGGCGGCTCTCTCCCTGAGGAGGAGGACGATGATGATGATGCCAACCCTCCCCCACCCAAAGGTCGTGCTGAACTACACCGGGCCGGTCTTCGGGTCCGGCAGACCGTCATTAACCTCTGTTTAATTTTGTTTTTCCCTTTGTGTTTTGTTCTCCCTCCCCCCCCCCCTGTTTTTGAACATTTGTTCCTGGATTTTCCTTTTTATTTGTCCTTTTCGTTTTTTTTTTTTTTTATTATCCTTTTTTTAATTTTTTTTATGATTTTTTTTTTTTTAACTTCCCCCCCCCCCAACTTTTACTTTACAGTCACCAAGCACCCCACTTCCAGCACCTGTCACAAACACCACCCAAACACCACCCCTCCATCAGCCCAATGTCACCCCACAATGAGCCTACTGTTATCATTCAGCAGTGTGGCACCCATCAAATCACAATTGTCATGCTTAAAGCTAACCAACGTTAGCAGCTCACCAGCTCCAGGTTTGCATGCGTAAAGCGCACGTTACGCACAGAGACTCACCAAGCACATGGGTTATGATTAATCGTAACATAAGTAGCGAAGTATTGAACCCCTCGACTGGCCCATGGCCAACTAAATAGAGGACGTATGTGGTGTTCTTTCCTTTTCAAAGTGAATCCTGACATAAACCGTCTAAACAGACACATTTCATGCAAAGTTTGATAATACAATGACTGGACACGAAGTACATTTAGCACAAAATACCCCTTGTAGGATCTATTTTATGTTTAGATGAACATGGATTAACTCATCTGTATGAAAGTCTCACTTAGGAAAGACAGACTAGGGGGAAATAGTAACTTAGCCTTAGAAAGGATTCACTGATGTTAGAGGGAGCAATAAAGTTACTACACAGGCACATTCCAAGAAAGGAGGGGGTCCCGGGGGGTGCCTGTCACACACACACACACACCTAGGAGGTTTCAGAGGAGTTAGAGAAGAGGGAATAGTTATTTCTGATTGGTTTTGGCAGACAACCAGCTAGAACACACCCCACAATGTACAGGCCTTAAAATGACCTGCAGACCATTCATACAATGAGATTGAGCTAATCCATGGACCATCTCCTTATTGTAGCTTATTGATTACAATAATAAACCTCCAGATTTCTACATCCTGCCTCTGGTCTTCTGATTGAAAGAAAATGTGTAGTGAGATCCTATTCTCGCCACATCACCCTTCCAACGCAATTCCACTGAAACCGTATAGGAAACACACAAAATTGAAATAAACAAAAGAGCTTTATTGGCATTGCAACGTCGTTTACAAAGGAGGGAATACCATTACTCCTTGACGAGGTGGAAGATAATAGGAGCATCCTATTGGGCCGCTTAAAGGGACATCATCAAACAAAACAAAGACCGCTGTCTGGACAACTATGCCAAGCAGAATGGCTGCTGCCAGCTCCTGCCCAGTCAGAATGTGGACAGTCATGAGGAACAAATGGCAAGACTCGCCCACACCAGAGGGGTGGCCGGAGCTCCAATGCCTCCTCGCCATCAGGTTAGAGGTGGACTGGGATTTGGGGCATCTGCAAGGAAGAAAGGTTGAATAGTGAAATTGAATGGAATACACTGGAGAATTGGACACTGTAAAATGTTACTCACCCTGAGGCGGCAGGAATAGGCTAAATGAGGGCCTCGTGGACTGCGCCTCTTGCAGCTCCAGCTGTCTCTGCTGGATAGCGAGTTGGGCCCTCATTATTTTCAGCCGCTCCTGCGCGAGGTTGTGGGAGCGCTCCAGCTGCGCCTCCACTCCCCGGAGAGACACCACCTTCTCCCTTTCCACCTCCAACCTCTCCCTCTCCAGTTGCGCCCTCTCCCTCTCCACTTGCAGCAGACCTTCGCTGCAGGTGCAGAGCCAGTCGCGACTCTGCCCCCTGCCACCTCTCGTCCGAGGTCTGCCGCGAGTCGGGAGGGAGCTGGGTGCGGTGGTGGGCGTGGCTCTGTGGGATGGCGAGGAGGCATCGGACGTCAGGGCTGGGGATGAGGCCCCGGGGGGCTGGGAGGTGGAAGCCCCCGCCCTCAGATCTATGCCCCCCAGGATCCCTTGGGAGGCAGTGTGGCTAATGATGGCCAGCACCCTGTTTTCCTCAGTGGTGAGGGGGGGCACGGTGTTGGGGCCACCACCAGTCTTCACTGCCTCCCTCCGCACAACCGCCCCTCTGGTCTTGATGGTGCTGGCGAGGTCTTGCCATTTCTTCCTCACCTCTGTCCACGTTCTGACTGGGCAGGAGGAGCTGGAAGCAGCCATTCTTTCAGCGATATTTAACCAGACAGCAGACTTAGCTTTGTTTGACACGTTCCCTTTGAAGCGGCCGAATAGGATGCTCCTATTTTCTTCCACCTCGTCAAGGAGTACTTGTATTTCCTCCTTTGCAAACGACGCCGCACGCCTCTTACGTCTAGCCGCCATCTTTCCGGACGGACAACTACCCACAGGTCCTAATATAAGATGCATCAGCCAATCCTAGTGCATAATCAATACATTGGAATCACCTGCAATCAGTGATCACACAGGTGAACAACTAGGCTAGCCTAAGTGTGGCCGTTTGTCAATCACCTTTTGGGTCTTCTTGTATTAATAGTCTGTTTTCTAGTTCATCTGAGCGCGTTTTTAAATAATTCATTCAGCACACGCGCCCTTTTGTAGTTGTTTTTCAAGAAATATCTGAATTAAGTCACATATTATGGCGGCTTATGCCCTGAGTGATGTTTTTTATTTGATCTTTTCTAGCCTATATATATTTATTGAGGTATTGTTCTTATGTCGAGACTTGTTATATTGGAACTTCATTCAAAATCGACTCTTCTGGCATCGATTGCTGTACTTTCAGAACTACTGTGATGGACAGCTCCACCCTAAGAGCTACTTAAGAACTCGTGCACCTGACTTTAAGTTGATGGTTGGGAAACGCACGTAAATAGAAAGTGTTACTTAGTCTACGATGTCTCGAAAATCCACGTAGGCCGTTAAGATACGTCGTTATCGGGAAACGAGGCCCAGACTAGCATCTCCGAGGGTCTTTTCGCGGGGATTGAACACTTTGCGGGCATTGAACGAAGAATACGTAATGACGCATGATACGTAGCACACGGAAACGTGAGGGGGCAATGGGAGAAAAACTTGGATGCAAGATACGTTTTGATGCAAGATGCAGTCGGACCACCACCAACAGATCTTCAGCAATCTTCTGCAATACCTCCACCTTGGTAAAAAAGACATGCGGCCCCCTTTTTCTCCATTTGCTTGAACTTTTTGGATAAATTGTACTTCTTAGAGTCTTGATTAACTTTGTGAGGAAGAGAGATAGAGAGAGTTTACGCGCGCTCTGCACTGTTTCAGTTTCAATTCAGTTAGTGAGGAGAGTCACGTGGGATAAAGTAGGTCACGGAGACGTTAGCTTTGTGTCAGCATCATTGTACAGGTGTCCGTGTGTCCTTGTGCCGGTGTGCGTGATTGATTAATGGTGAGTGCTACCAACTTTGTTGTATGTTAGTGTATTTAATACTATTTCATTTGGTAATTTCCAGCACACATTTGTGCCTTATTATTTCATGTCAATTTGATCTAACAATGTAGCACACTGTAAACGTAATTCCCAACGTCAATTCTGTTTAAATCTGCCCAGTGATGTTGTAGTTTGTTGCTTATGGTGTATAATTCACTGTTAAAGAGCCATATTGTGATGGAAGATAAATGGAAGATGTATGCACAGATGTATGTGTTAGTTAAATGCATCCGTTTAATTGTTAGGCTTGTAGTAGCTATGCTGCGTGGATCAGGGTGTGGCCAGCAATCCTACCGTATGTATATAATGTGTATTAATAATCTTAAATTTCCCTCGAGATTAATAAAGTATCCATCTATCTATATATCTATTTGCCAGTCAGTATTGAGTAGCCTAGCTGACTGTTTTCACTACTACTTAAAAGTGGAGGGTTTTTGATGAAATTCTCTTGACAATGTTTCCAAATGTCTTTTTACTTTCTGAAAATTGTATCTTAATTTATGTCCTTTACCCCTTATAGTCATGCCGAACACACCCAAAACCAAAAGAAAGCAGCACACTGCACCAGAGGAGAACCCTGCAATGTTGATCCAATCTGACAATGACCAGGGGCCGGTATTTCAAAATGATCCAACAGGATTAATCCTCCTGGATTGGATTAAATCCTGATCAGATCCTAAAAACGGGTATTTCAAAGCAAATCTGATCCTGAAGATTCAGATTTGGGAATCCAATCCTGCCTTTGATCTGGATTAAACACTGCTGTTGAGTATTTCAAAACTTTAGTGGGAAACCTGGATCAGTTTGATCCTAAAAATCAGGATTACCCTGATCCCACCTCAGAGGTGGATTTGAGGGAGATTACATGTAAATGTTTAAATAGCGTAAGTGTAACTGCGCCTAAAGTTCTTTGTTTGATACAGTGGCTACACTTTAGGCTACTGCTGTTTGATCAATGTTTATTTATTTGCACGTTCCTTTTTTTTCCCAGCAAACACATGGAAAGTTTGAATATGAATGCCTTATTAAAGTAACAAAGTAATTTAGTGACCAAAGTTGTGTTAGCTTCTCCTTTTTCTAGTAAAAAGTTCGCTCCATTTCCTGTTTCCTGTCTGTGATCCAGGGGGCGGGACGGATTTGGACATCCCAATCTGCCGCTATCAGGATCACTGTGATCCAATCCAGCAAAGTTTTGAAATACCGGGATAGATCAGGTTGATCCGTGGCTGAGGACAGGGGGATTTGGTTATCCGGATCATTCCGGATCCCGGTATTTCAAAACTTTGCCAGATTGGATCAGAGTGATCCTGATACCGGCAGATTGGGATGTCCAAATCCGTCCCGCCCCCTGGATCACAGACAGGAAACAGGAAATGGAGCGAAGATTTGAGCAGAAACAGGAGAGCTAACACAACTATTGTCTCTAAATTAAAGTATAATCTTGGTCAGTGTTGATGCGTCCTTAGACTAGATGAAGGGCAATAATTATATTGAGTTAACCAATTACGTAAATCATCACAAAGTTGAAAGAAGAGCTCGGCGATCTCTAATTAAGCAGAGTTCGCGCTTCCTTGCTTGTAATCCTTCTATCCCATTTCCAAGCAGGCACACAATTGGGCAAGGGGTAATCCATATATTAAACATTAAGTTCAAGATATTAACAATGTCCTGCCAAAATTGCTTAACAGCAGGACAATTCCACAACATATGTGCCAGTGTCCCCACCGAGCCACAACCATGCCAGCACTTATTTGACACAGAAGGGTCTATTTTATTCACTGTTTCTGGAGTCATGTAGGCTCTATGGATTATTTTTAGCTGGATCAATTTGTATCTAACACATTTTGAACTTGTGGTGCTCTTTCTAAGTGCTGCATTCCATTGTGACTCGGAGATGGGCATTCCCAGGTCACGTTCCCATTTACTTTTTATAGGTATATTTACACATGGTTTCACTGAGGACAGTAGCTTATATATGAAAGACACAGTGCCCTTTCCTTTTATGGCTAAAATTAATTTGTTCTCCAGATCATTGTGTGTTCCCAGTTGTATACCCTTTGACAATAATGCTTTTGCTATGGAATAAAGTCTATTATAAGTTAGAAAATGTACATCTGTCAACCCAAATTCTGCTTTCAAATAATTAAAAGTTACTATTTTTCCATTCCGTATTATTTGTCCCACCTGTTTTAAACCATGCTGTTGCCACTGTTTATCTTTAAGTGTTGCACCACCAGCTTCAAACAAACAGTTTAGCCACAGTGGGCAAGATGGTAGTGAATAACCAGTAAATGATAAGCATTTTTGTAATACTCTCACAATTTCACATGAAAACTTGATTATTGGGTTATTCATTCGAGTCTTTGGGTTATACCATAGTTTATCTAGTGTCATCTCTTTATTATGTTCTGAGATTATCTTTTCTTCCAACCAGTCCCAGCTTCCAGTTTTTCTCTCTGTATTATAGGCCCACTGCAAAGGATAACGTGAATTAAATGTAATATAGTACTGGTAGATGTCAGGTAACGCTATTCCACCCCTAAACCGTGGTTCACTCAGTTTTTTCTGGCTAATCCTGGGCTTTTTGTAATTCCATAGGAATCCATGCAATATTTTATTAACCTCCTTAAACCAGTTAGTGGGGAACTTGAGTGGGATGGACGAGATTATAAAAGTCAGTCTTGGTAAAAGATTCATTTTAATAATTTCCGCTCTGGCCCAGAGAGATAAAGGTAACACAGTCCATCTCTTGGCGTCATCCCTCATAGACTTAAGTATCGCTGAGGTATTTAGTTCAACCACTTTATCAATAGGGGCTTGTATCCTGATTCCCAAGTATTTCATTCCTCCTGGTTTCCAGCTAAAGGGGGCGGAGCCAAGGTGTGATTGAAAAGTATAATTGTTAAGAGGAATAGCTTCACTTTTAGAATAGTTTACTTTATATCCAGACAATTTACCAAAATTATCTATGGTTTTTAATACTTGTGGAATTGATTGATGTGGATTAGTTAGTGTTAATAGGATGTCATCCGCAAAAAGATTGGTTTTAAACTCGTGGTGGCCAATAGTTATGCCACATATGTCCTTTTGGGCGCGTATGGCACACGCTAATGGTTCCAGTGCCAGAATAAAAATAAGGGGGCTCACAGTGCATCCCTGGCGAGTTGACCGATGGAGCTCAAAAGGTTTGGACTTAATACCATTCGTTTTGACTGTGGCAGTTGGTTTAAAATATAATGCTCTTATCCAGTTCATAATCATTGGACCAAATCCATATTTAGGCAATACATAAAATAGATATTCCCATCCCAAATAGTCGTAGGCCTTCATTGCGTCTAATGACACAGCAATCGCTGGTTGTTGTGAGGTATCCGCAGAGTGCATGACCTGGAATAACCTTCGCATATTGTTGGCTGCATAGCGACCTTTTATAAACCCGGTTTGGTCAACGTGGATCAAGGAGGGGATGACCTTTTCAATTCTCAGTGCAAGGACTTTACCAAATATTTTATAGTCAGTATTTAAGATACTCAAGGGTCTATAATTTCCCATATGCAGGTGGTCTTTCCCTGGTTTAGGGATGAGAGATATAGATGCCTGGCGCATTGAACACGGCATGGATTGCTTTGAAACAATATCCGAAAATAACATTTCCAGAATGGGTGTTAAAACTCCTTGGAAACATATAAAATATTCACTGCTAAAGCCATCCTCGCCACAACTCTTCCCAGTAGACAATAATTTAATAGCCTGCTGTATTTCGTTCTCAGAGATCGAGTTGTCCAGCAGAACTTTTTCATGCGCCGAGATAGATGGGAGTTCGATATCTTTAAGAAAGACATCCATCTCATCTCCCCCGCCACAACTTTCTGATTGATATAAGGCACTATAGTATTCAGTAAATGCTTTGTTAATCTTAAGTGGATCACTACACAGTGTTCCTCTTGCGTCGTAAACACTCGAAATAGACTGACGGGTTTCTTGTTGTTTTAGTCTAAGTGCTAATATTTTACCACATTTATCACCAGATTCATAGTCTCTACGACGCAACTGGAACAGTGCATATGAATTCTCCTCGTGCAAAATGGCTTTAAGTTCTGTCCTAGTGACAGTAACCGCTTCCTTAACTTGTGTATTAGTAGGGTCTTTCATGTGTTGGGATTCTAGCTCTTTGAGCTTATTAACCAAGCCTTGTTTCTTGGCAATTTTCTCTTTTTTCTTGGCCGAAGCGTGGCCTATGATCCATCCCCTACAAGTTGCTTTATATGCTTCCCACTAATGCGAGCTAACGCTGCTCCATTGACTCCTGTGTTAAGGAGCTAACAAGCTAGTAAATAGGCTAGCGTCTGTATGTCGCGGTCCACAGACCAGATTTGAATGCATCCACTCGCAAGACATTGCGTGTAGATTTTAAATGTGTTGTACATATCTTTTTATGAAACAGTTGTCAACAAAAGGGACAGCCCTAAAACCTTAATATTAGTTTTTCTTTTCAGATGTCTGTGGGAAGAGAAGACATTAACACAGACCTGCTCCAATTGGCATAACCTTTGGAGTTTTGGCTATGAAAATTAAGTGTGCTGAATGCATGTTAATACATAAATTTGACTGATTTCAGTGGATTCTTTTATCAGTAGGTATAACTTAACAAAAAACTGTTACTTAAATAAGGCATTCATATTCAAACTTTCGCTGTGTTTTCTGAAAAAGAAAGGAAAGTGCAACGAAAATAAACATTGATCAAACATCAGTGAATTACTGTATCAAACAAATAACTTTTGGAGCAGTTACACCTAAACTGTTCAAACCTTTACATGTAATCTCCCTTAAATCCACCTCTGAGGTGGGATCAGGGTGATCCTGATTTTAAGGATCAAACTGATCCAGATTTCCCACTTAAATTTTGAAATACTCAACAGCAGTGTTTAATCCAGATCAAAGGCAGGATTGGATTCCCAAATCTGAATCTGAATCTTCAGGATCAGATTTGCTTTGAAATACCCGTTTTTAGGATCTGATCAGGATTTAATCCAATCCAGGAGGATTAATCCTGTTGGATAATTTTGAAATACCGGCCCCAGGTGATCCAGTCTGACAATGATGGTAAGATAAACCCCTGGGGCCGTATTCACAAAGCTTTTTACAAACTCCTAAGCTTAAGATAAAAGCACCGTTGCTATGGATGACGTCGATTCTCATGCACGAGTTTAGAAGGGATGAGGACGGTGATTGGTTGTTGACAGGCTCTCTCATTAAAAACTCATTTGTGACGTCCCTCTAACAATCCCACTATATCAACTGAAAATAAGAGAATAACCTAGGCTTCAAATTAAGTCATATTAAATACTTATGGACAGTGCAGTTAGCAGAATGCACACGCATGATGACAAGTGTGTGCATCCAACGGGAATGACACGTTAAGAGAAATAGAAAGCGATCAATATTAAATATGGCAATTGCATGTTATCAAGGCAGTAATAATTAAAGCACCCAGCAAACTGTTAGGCTATTATATTTCCAGCCCTTGACAACTTCAAATATCAGCACGGCCCTTCAAGCCCTCCAATCTTAATTGATCAAAGCGAAACAAACGTGAAACGTAGCCTAAGCGAAAGCCTACTGGTCCCAGGACCAATAGCCACTGTCACCCCAGTGGCATCCAGCTGGTAAGTTCTCAAAAACCTGCTGCAGTTCTCCGTTTAAATGCACGAGTCATCGGTACATCCAGGCCACGGTGGACGAAAACGTCCTCATCTTTTGATGGGGCAATTATTGTAATGTGTGTCCCGTCACTTGACATTCCTGCGATCGCCATGGAATTTACTTTGATCTTGTGTAATAGGCGATTGTCCAAAGGCAACTGGAAAAACTGTTGGATGATGTGGGGTCTAGAGTGCGTTGATAGTTTGATGAATTAAACGGCTGACTGATGATTCCCAGTGTCGTCATTTGCGTTTTCCGCGAAGCCAAATAGGCTATCTTTATGTTTCCAAACATTTCACTTTGGGACACATCGTTGTTTAAAGGCGTCATTGCATCCCGCGCTAATTCTACGACAATATTAATACCTTCACGGTTTAAGCAGTGTCTTTTATCAATTCCAAGTCGGCTGCAGCCATCTTACGATTTTTTGTGAATAAGTCTTAGTGACTTAGGAGTCCTCATGAGGAGTTTTAAGCTGTCTTAGACTTAGGTGCTACTTTTAGGGATAAAATACTTTGTGAATTGCTCTTAGTAAAAAAATATAGGAGTCCTAAATTTAAGACTGACACGCCCATTATTTTTAGGAGTTTCTCCTAAATTCGCCACTTATGAGCTACTTTAAGCCCTAAGATTCTTTGTGAATACGGCCCCTGATCTTCATGTCATGTCAGGATTATAAATATATTATGGGCAGCCGTGGCCTACTGGTTTGGGTTTCAGGCTGGACCCACATCCATGAATCCCACGATCACTGCTCCCTGGGTGCACTGAAGGCAGCTCACTCCGGGTGTGTGTATACTTCACTGGGTGTTGTGTGTCACTACCCTTGGATGGGTCAAATGCAGAGGTGGAATTAAGAGTGTGTGTGTCTACACTACTATTATACAGGGTTAATCTATATTTTGTTTTGTAGTTCTGAGCCCAGAGGATGTTGTCCACCGCTACAAAGCGGTCCTAAAAGTCTTCAGGCGATACGCAGCATGACCAACACCTGTGAACAACTCGGAGTGGACAGGAATACCATTGCAGGGACTGCAGTCATTGCAGATGTCATGATAGCCACAGAGGGCGAAGACTTTGGGGAGATGCCCCTCTTCAAAGAAAAACAGACTTTAGCAAATTATGCAAAATTATGCATTTCTTGATGCCAACTAACCCCTGCAGGAAAAAAAAATAATAAATAAGAGCTGCTCCTTATCAAATATAAAATGCCAAAGTGATGTATCAATCTCTAGAGTGCAGTAAAATCATGTAATTTCAAAAACAATGACATTTATTTTAATGTATTAATGCACTGTTTTTTGTTTTGAGTTTGATACTGTTCAATAACCGTTATTTCTACCTCTTCTGACCCTGACACTTTTTTTGGTGTTAGATTCCATTTGTTGTTAGATTCCATTTGCACTTTTTATTTACATGTCCCACTTGTTTTGCAATAAAAGTACACTAGAAAGCTATGCCACTGTTTTGCACTTTATGTATTGAGTATTGAAGTTACTCTCGTCAAATTTTGCAGATTAAGAAGATAGATACAAATTAGTCTCTTTGACAGTTCACCTGTTTCTGCATTTTTGTCACAGGTTGTGTGAAGGAGTGTAACAAAATGCATTGTATCTTTATGTAAAGGAAAGTACATGGTAATATCATTGAAACAAACCACGCTTCCTTTTACAGTACAGTTCCACCTTCCTTACAGGGTAACGACACTGTAAAACTCTGATATCACACCGATTTTTATCTGATAATTATCAGGGAGATATGGGAGTTCTTGCCAGGTACCATGTTCAAAACTACACACCCTGATGGGTGGTAGAGGATTATAATCTATAGTTACCAGGAAAGTACATGGCAATATCATTGAAACAAGCCACGCTTCCTTTAAAATTGAACATGAGTATGATTGGCACTTTTAACAGGGTGTCCACGTGGGTCAGGTAACTGACTAGTAAATATCTCCCATGGATTCATGTGAGAGACACACTGGCAAAGGAACTGCAACTGGAAAGGACACCAGAACGCCAGTCTGTCATCAGTGTCATGACGATGTACAAGGCTGCAGGTGCTGGCAGTGGTTTGGTGCAACAAATCAAATAAATGTTTTCAGGGGACAAGCACTGGTTGAGAGCATGGCTTGTGCTAATGTATTTAGGTCATGGGCGGTACAAAGTGGCAGATATATTTTGGAAATAGGCCTTTTGTGCTCTTGAATAGGCTAAACATTAAATAGTTCCAATAGTTAAGACTGCTGTCTCTGGTTCAGTCACTTAACATTTAGGTGTACATAAAAGATGGATGCCTTCAGCAGGTCGGTCTGGGGCAGTACAAAGTGACATACATTGTTTATATGAGTTGGTGTTCTTACAAAGTTCCCACAAATCAGACAAATCATCTGTTACAATAACTTTTCTCTCTCCTTGCATCCTCAGGTTTAGCTCAAGATGTTGTGTAATTTTGTTTTCAATAGAGGTTGATGTTATATTTTTTTGTTGAAATTTGTGTGTTTATCAAGAAAGTCCTTTTGCTGGATTTGTTTGTGTGAATAACAGTTGCAATTAAATGCAGACTAAATCTTTCATTGTGTTTCTTCTTGTGTCAAAAGTGTAGACTATAACTGTGAACACACTTATAAAACATGTCCCTGCTATGTACTGATAGATCACTGATAGACTAATAGACCACTTTGAGAAACATAAACTATCATTGTCACTTTCATATGTGTCACATTCGTGTGTGTGTGTTTGTATTTATTACTATGTGGGGAACAAGACCTGTCAGCACACTCACAGTGTGGGGAACGAAAACCAGGACCCCACCAGGGAAATCATTGCAATGGATTGAGGCATCATAGCTGACATGTCTAGTACAAAAATTAGAAGAAAAAAAAATTCCCCATCCTTCACAAAAAACTGTAAATGTGTGTTTGAGTGTGTATGAGGTTGGCCGCCTACAGACTGAAAATGGGTACTGTAGGTTGACTTTTTTTGCTCCGAATACACACACTCCATCCACCAATCAAACGCCGACCTGCCTGTCATGTGAGATGATGACTCCACCCACCAATCAAACGCTGACCTGCCTGCCATGTGAGATGATCCCACCAGACTAACTTCAAAGAAAATGGTAGGCTAATGTGAAAATATGTAGAATTCTAACTTGATTAAAATACATTTATTTAAATGTTTTGAAGATAGAGCAAGCAATAATTTTACCATTTTAGCCCTAGGGTATTTAGCTAGGCTAATCAAAAAATATGTTGGTTATTGTAAAGGTTAAGCTTTTTTTTTGTGCACAGTCTGGCAGATCTGAACCCAAATAATGTCATAACGTAAACATTGCCTACATTGCATATTGTGCACTTTAATTATTGTGGTGGTGACTTGTTTCCTCCATAACTCATCTCACCTTCGACAGTCAGGTCATACCCCTCTCCACCACAGTCACAAATCTAGGAGTTAGGTTTGACCCTCACCTGACCTTCAACGATCATATAAAGCATCTGTGCAAAATCTCCTTCTACCATCTCAAAAACATCGCCAAGCTCCGCCCCACTTTAACCCTGCCAGATGCTGAGAAGCTCGTCCACGCCTTCATCTCAACAAGACTGGACTACTGCAACTCACTGTTCGCTGGGATCACTGGCAGGAACATCCAAAAGCTGCAGTACATTCAGAACAGCGCTGCCAGGATCCTGATGAAAGTCAGGAAATACAATCACATAACCCCCATTTTACACTCACTACACTGGCTCCCTGTCTCATCCCGCATTGACTACAAAGTCCTTCTTCTCACCCACCAATGCATAAACGGTCGTGCCCCCCCTTACCTGCAAGAACTCATCACTCCCCATGAGTTCTTGCAGGTAAGAACTCATGGGGAGTGATGGTAGGTGGTAGAGGAATTAGCCCAGCTTCAGAAAGTAGAAGTTCAGTCAGTTGGATATTACTTAATGTGCTTGACTGATGATTGAGAGCTAAAATGAGTTGCTGATTGGCCATTGGTCTCAAACCAGTATGAGACGCATGTTACTGTATAGCTGTTGTGTGGAGTATATGCTTGTAGTCAAAATGGTGAGTGCTACACAGAGAAACTCTGAATAACTGATTCGAATTCATATTTACGGGTGTTGCTGGAGATTCTCATGCTATATCTTTGGCCAATCGCATTTTGCTATGCAGCTCCAACCCAGTGATGCAAGAGGTTTCACCTTCCAGCTCACAGGTAAAAAACAATTACCAGACATGGATTGTGTTTAGATACTTGTCAATGTGTTCGTGATAAGGAGCAATGCAAACATAAATGCTTAGGTGCAATAAGGTTCGAGACCAAGAGTATTGTCATTTGTGACGATTCGTGGACTGGTTTGCTCAGATACAGTTCTTGCTTATGCACATAGTCTCTGGTGTAGCCTTATGGGATACCCATACCCAGCTTCCACTCGAAGTTGCTGATAAAACAGCTGACACATACTTTCTCAGGTGCAGCCTTGTGGAGCACCCGTACCCATTTTCCACTCAAAGTCACTGATTACAGATTACACACCTTGTGTGAACCATGTGAAGGATAAATAACAGATAATTTACTGGTGGAACCAAACTCTGCTAGAATGTAACCTTCTTGTCAACACAACCCACATGCTACAAGCAATTCATTGATCACTGACAGGAGCAGAGTACGGATACCCCACAAGGCTGCACCTGAGAGAGTGTGTGTCAGATGTATTATCAGTAACTTTGAGTGGGGGATGGGTACGGATATCCCACCCTGATATAGCTGACACACACTGTCTCAGGTGCAGCCTTGTGGGGCATTGGTACCCAGCTCCCTCTCAAAGTTACCGATCACTTTGAGTGGGAGCGAAGTACAGATACCCCACAAGTCTGCACCTGAGACAGTGTGTCAGCTGTATAAGCAGTAACTTTGAGTGTGAGATGGGTGTTTATATTATAATGTATTTCATATCACCTGTATAGAAACAATTCTGTTGGACAAACAAAGCGAGTCTGAAGATGACCTTAAAGAGGTGGTGCATGAACAAGACATGGAAGGTATGTGTTTTGGTGTTACTTAGCGCAGGAATATTTTAGGTTACATCATGTATATCTTACGTTCTATGCGTTGTGGAACATGTATCCATCTTTAAAGCTTTGTCCCTTATCAAGGTATCAGTAGGTCCTTGCAAAACATTTCCATCACAGGTAGAGAGACGGCAAACACACAATAATCATACTGTGATCCTAGCACACCTTATATTTATACACTAACAACATCAGCCACAAGTCACTAAATGTTGTCTCCTGTGGCATCAAAACAAACATCTTGATACATCCTTAACACTCACACAACTCTCATAGAGAGAGAGGGAGAGGGGATAGAGTGTGGGGGGACCAGAGAGAGATGGGGGAGAGAGGATAGAGTGAGCGGGGGACCATAGAGAGAGATGGGGAAGAGAGGGAGAGAGGATAGAGTGAGCGGGGGACCATAGAGAGAGAGAAAGAGAGACGAGAGGGGATAGAGTGTGCAGTGGCGGTGCCAGAAATTGTTTCTATGGGGGTGCTCAGCGTTTTACTGAGGGTGCTATGAAATTAGGGTGATAGCATATGAGTCTCATTTTTCTCTACTACAACACCTCCCCACCATATCGTCACATATGTTTACACGTTTGCTCTCTACGCGTCTTTGTGGTACATAAAAAGCGCCATTCAAATCGATCGTATTATTATTATCATTAGGCTACTTCTGACGGACGCGCACAAAGCCGCGTTCATCTCCGACGGTCAAAATTGATGCAGCATGTTATAGATAACGTAATCCCAAATACTTCACACTTCAGTGTGTGGATTAAAGTTTGCGCCAGATGACTACCAGGTCACCACTACCATGTGCGACAAATTAAACTAAACATACCAAGTTCAATACACTTCTAACTAAAGATGGCAGATTAGAATATCAGATAGAATTAACTTAAACAGGCAAAGAGTCAGAAATGCTTTCAAAAAGTGTATATTATTTTAGGTCACAATCAATAAAAACATGAATGAAACCAAACAGTAGGCACTCAAAACCACAATAATAAGAGATCAAAAAGTGTATCAAGTGCACACAAAACTATGCTTAATACATCCCTTAATTATTTCCTAATTATTTCTGCCATTACATTGATGATCTCATTCTGCACGTCATGGTGCACATACTTTGCATTTCATTCTGCACGTCATGGTGCACATACTTTGCATTTGACGGGTTGTTATCTAACTTTTTCTGAACGGTTTTATAAAATTTTCCAATTACAGATAACAACTCGCGGAAATTACCCCTGTTTGCTGAATCCTTATCTTCAATGTGACCTCGCTGTGCGATCCCCTGACAAGCAGTGTATCGCAAGCTTTCCACAACGCCCATCATGTACTTTCTGTTCTCCTGGATCAATACCGAATGTCCTTTATCCAGCATATTTGTTATTTTTGAACCGCTTTTTGCTTTTAGCTTAAACTCAGTCCATGCCTCCATGGCAAATTTATGTCCCACAACCATCCTTAGATAGCCTGACGATGTCATACTCATAATTCTAGTCAGAATATGAGTCTTAGACCGGACCACTGGGCTGTGATTATGGGGCGTGTTTCAACGAACCAGGAAAGAAAATTCCTCTTCGCTGAATTGGAAACCTAGAACCAATCAGAGCAACGTAGTATTATTACCATCTGATAGATTCAACTTTTACCTGATCCCGTAGGAAGGACGGCAAAAACATCTTTTCAATCGACAAATGCCTTGATCGCGTTTCTCTGTTGCTCTTTCAAAATGAATGCGCTGTCAATATCTGTTGAGATATGCCTGCTCACGTTACTTAATTAGCACTCAAGGCTAGAAGCTACCATTAGTTTCAATATTTTTTTTGTCTACGCTGTTAGCATAACCTTTCAATAATGGTCTAGAGTGCATAAGTTAAGACCTACAATCCTAGGCAACATTGGTGTTGCGTATACACAACTAACCGAGTCAATGTAGACATAAAAAAAGTCGTGTAGATACCTTAAATCATATCAAATATGTCCCACTAAGCTCCCGAGACGGCGCCATCTTTGTTCGATGTATACCGGTATTCTATCTATGTCTGTCCATCAACGTATAAAGCCCGCCCTTACAATTTGAATATTCAGATCCCTTTTCGGGGCCGTTTAAACCCTCCCAACTAGCTCAACTCCAGACTGAATCTCCCAGACCAAAAATTTTGTGGGCGGAGTTCAGGCTGGTATCCAGGCTAATCCTTAGATACACTATATTCCAACCACGGATATGGTTCCATCCAGCTCTTACAGAAACTTCTTTGCTGGACTCCAAACATTCGAGTTGGATATTTTTGTAATATTGGTCTTTTCGGACCATCCTGGGCGTTCATGCTTAAGTCACCCAGGGTGCTAGCATCATGGCTAGCAGCGCCCTCAGTAGAGGTGAAGGGTTGACTTGGACCAGGACGTTCCTCTTCTTCTACATCAGAATCAGAATCCAATACCTCTTGCATTTTTTCTTCCTCTTGAACGTCTTCTTCAACTCAAGGAAATTTGCGGATCAAATACCGATCCATTTTCGTGATTTTGTGAACGCTTGACTTAGAATTGACCGATCGCAAGGATTATTGTTACTTAGCCTACTACTCATTGAACAATCACGTTCACGCGCAACGTGTCTGTGTCGTGCTACGTGAACAATCTGTTTATTTCAATCTGTTATTTTCTTTTGTGATTAAAATATTATTATCACGCGCAACGTGTCTGTGTCGTGCTACGTGAACAATCTGTTTATTTCAATCTGTTATTTTCTTTTGTGATTAAAATATTATTATTACACAATACATTTTATTAAGAACTCAGAATGAAATTAAATAACAATAATAAATAAACCATTATTTTCTTGGGGGTGCTATGGCCAATCTAGGGGGTGCTCTAGCGAGCGAGAGGGGATAGCGTGTGGGGGGACCATAGAAAGAGAGAATGAGAGAGGGGGAAAGAGAGAGAGGGGGATAGAATGAGGGGGAGACCATAGAGAGAGAGAGAGAGAGTAGAGGGGAAAGAGAGACAGGAAGAGATAAAGAGCGAGAGGGGATGGGGGGCATATAGAGAGTGGGGGGAGAGAGACAGAAGAGAGAGGGGGTATAGAGTGAGATTGTATTGTCACTCAATAAAGAGCTTTGTTTAAAGTATGTTCAGGTGATATAGTTCTTCATGTGTATAAACCTCATCTATAAAGCAAGAAGCGTCTGTCTGTCTGTCTGTCTGTCCATCGGTATGGTTGTGACGCATCCCACGCTCCTGCTGGTCTCGGCTGTCTCCTACGGCCTGTCGAGGCTCGCTGTCTGCTCCCTTTTCGAGTTAAAAAGTCACTGTTTAATAGTGTTATGACGTTCACGAACGAACCGATTCTTTTGAATGGCTCGTTAACATGAACGATGGGAACCGAGTCGCAACTAGGAACGGTTCTTTTGTTATTTTTATTTTTTTCCAGTTACATGGGGAGAGCGGTCTGAGAGGCAACATGTAGGCCCATAGACATAGAATATAATTATTTCCAAGATAAAATGTCTATGTGAATAGAATTCTAAGTCTATGTGTAGGCCTACTACTTGCTGGGTGACAGTGGCTATGGGTTCTGGGACGAGTTAGACTTTCTATTACGTTTCACATTGGTTCTGCTTTGATCCATTACGACAGGAGGGCTTAAAGGGCCACATGGGCAGTGTTCAGGGGCTGGAAATGTGCTCATTGCCTTGGTGCTTTAATCATTACTTCCTTGATTTTATGCAATTTTTATTGATTGCTTTCTCTTTCTCTTAACGTGCAAAGCGGCATTATCGTTGGATGCACTTGTCATCATGCATGTGCATTCTGCTAACTACCATGTCCATTACTATTTAATATGACTAAATTTGAAGCCTGGATTATTTTGTTATTTTCTGTTGATTTAGTGGGGAACGTTGCGAATGAGAATTGATGTCATCCACAGCAACAGAGCTTATGTTATGGCTTTACTCCATCTGCCGTAGCATGGATTGAAAGTTACCTAACCAATAGGAAACAAAAGGTTTTCTTTAATGGAAGCCTGTCAAACCCAAGACATGTACAATGTGGAATTCCTCAGGGATCCTCATTAGGACCATTGCTTTTCTCAATTTTTACAAATGATCTCCCACTTGTTTGTAAAAAAGCCTGTATGTCTATGTATGCAGATGATTCAACATTATATATGTCTGCACCAACAGTTAAAGAAATCACCTCAGCCCTCAACAAAGAATTGCAGATGGTACTCAAATGGGTCTCTGATAACAAACTGGTCCTTAACATTTCCAAAACTAAGAGCATTGTATTTGGGACAAAGCACTCACTTAGCTCTAAACCTCAGCTGAACCTGGTACTGAACAATGTTGCTGTTGAACAAGTACAGGTTCACTTGTTCAACAGCAACATTTAGACTCTAAACTATCATGGTCAAAACATATAGATTTACTGGTGCAAAAGATGGGTAGAAATATATCTGTGGTTAGAAGATGCTCTTCTTTTTTAACACCTCATCTGATCAAACAGGTTCTGCAGACCCTGGTATTGTCTCAACTTGATTATTGCTCGGTAGTCTGGTCAGGTACCACAAAAACAAATCTAGGGAAGCTTCAACGGGTACAAAACAGAGCAGCTAGGCTTGCCCTTAAGTGCACACCAAGAGCAAACGTGAAAAACATGCATGACCGACTCTTCTGGCTGAAAGTTGATGAGAGGCTAAAAGCATCACTTATTTCTTTCATTAAAAATATTAGCACATTAAAAACCCCTGACTGTTTATTCAGGCAGCTCACACTCAGCTCTAATGTACACACATACCCCACCAGACATGCCACCAGTGGTAATGTTACGTACAGTGTTCAGTATGTCTTATATGTTATACATGGTATAGGCCTACATGTATTGTGTTCTGTTTTGTGTAGTATGTTTGTGTTGTTGTTCTGTCTCCTCCTCCTGTTTTCATTCTCCAAATTCTCAGATGTGCACACCTGGTCCCAATCACCAAATCACCACACCTGTTCCAGATCTCCAATCAACCATTCCCCTTTAAATAGTCCTGTGTTTGTTTGTCAGTGGAGTGCTTTGGCTTGAGCTGTGGCAGAGCTTTAGTGGAGCTCTGTTGGCTTGTTTTGGACTGTATTTGCTAGTGTTTGTGAGTGCTTCTGAGTGTTTGGTTTCTTTGTTGATTTAGTGTATTGTCTTTAGTTATTACACATTTGTTAAACCTTATTACTTTAGTTGTTAGCAGCCTACTTTAGTTTTGTTTTTGTCTTTGTTAATTCTTTTGTTGTGCGCACAGGGTCAATAAGGATAGGTAAGACACCCCGGGGTTTACATCTTTCATACACGTAGGTTTACCTGTTGTTAATACCCTAGGTTAGAGTGAGCACCACCCACTGTACTTTTGGGTGCAAAGCACCTGTCAATGGGGGGTGGGTTTTGTTATGTTCTTTTCTTTGGTGCCACTGACAGTCCTTGTTGATCCCTGTGTTGCCTTTTTGTAAATAAACCCTTTATATTGACTTCACCTTTTGTCTTGGATTTTGTGTGACTGCACCCTCACTTGCCCAAACCTGTTGCTCTTATGTTGCGTCCTACTCCGAGCCACCAGGGGGCGTAACATAAATTGGGGGCTCGTCCGGGATCCTTGATCCTTTTAAGCAACAGGTTTGATGAGTGTTGGTGTGCAGTGCACACGTCAAGTAGGCTGGTAGTGTTGGTTAGGTTGGTAAAGTTTTGGCTTAAGGCTATTTGAGAAAAAAATGAGTACCTTTGATCTTGAGGGTTTTCTTAGTGATCCTTCTGTGGATCAGATTGATCGCTGCAGAAAAAAAGATTTGTATGCCATTGCGGCACATTTTTCATTTGAAGCATCAGCAAGTCTGCTTAAAGCAGAATTGAAAGAAGCTGTGATACAGATGTTAGTGCACGAAAAAGTGCTTGGTACTGGCAGCGGTGCGACTGCTAGTGAGCCTACTATTTCCCCATCCTTGTCTTCTAGCTCAGAGAAGGAGAACAGGGAGGAAGAGGTAGTTGAGAGAGGTCTGGTTGAGGATGAGCCAGTTCCTGTAGATACCGACTCTAATGTGGAGTTAAAGCCTCCTCGTACTGTGCCCCGATTCTCTCCGTTTTCCTTACCTAGGGTAAGTGATGATGCCCGCCATAGGCTACGCATAGCGCGTTTGCAACTGGAGGCTGAGAAAAAAAATAGAGATGCCGAATACAGTCACAAGTTGGCTATTCGAAAGATGGAGCTAGAGATGGAGGCGGACACCGCCAACAGAAAAATTGAATTAGAGATAGCTGCAGAAAAAGAGGTGAAGCTTAAGCGCCTAGAACTGGAAGCTCTGAGTTTAGCTCAATCACCTGGTCATAGGTCCATACATTCTGATCCCTCCGCGTCTACGAGAGGTTTTGATGTGAGCAGAAATGTTGTTTTGGTACCTCAATTTCGTGAGGCGGAAGTAGATGCCTATTTTACTGCTTTTGAGCGGGTTGCCACCTCACTGAAATGGCCAAAAGAGGTCTGGTCGATACTGCTTCAGTGTAAACTGTCAGGTAAGGCCCAGGAAATTTTAGCTACACTTTCTCTAGAAGAGAGTATGTGTTATGAAACGATCAAGACAGCTGTGCTTCGTGCCTACGGACTAGTGCCTGAGGCATATAGACAGAAGTTTAGAACTTTTAAAAAAATGTCTAATAAAACCTTTGTTGAGTTCGCCCGCGAGAAGGAGACCTTGTTTAATCGATGGTGCAAGGCAAGCAACGCGATTCATTTTAACACTCTGTCACAATTGGTTCTCATTGAAGAATTCAAGAATAGTCTACCTGATCGTATAGTGACGTATCTCAATGAGCAAAAGGTAGGGACATTAGCGGAGGCTGCTGTGCTTGCCGATGAGTTTGTTTTATCGCACAAACAAACTTTTGTGAGTCCCCGATATGAGAGGTCTTTTACTCCTTCTGCCTCGGCTAGAATGCCGTCTAGTCCTCCACGTCCATTGCCACTCCGCTCCACTGAGGAACGAGAGTGTTTCTATTGCCACCAAACAGGTCACGTCAAGAATGACTGTTTTATGTTAAAACGCAAGCTGTCACAGCCAAGCAAACGACCCAAAGAGGTTTTGTTAGTGCAAACGTTGGTGGGTCCAGTGTCCCTAGCCCCAGAGATGGAGGGTGACAATCTGGAACCCTGTTATGAACCGTTCATGTTGGACGGGTTGGTTTCTCTCAGCGCAAATGCGTTGAACCAGTGTCCAGTGCGTATCCTCAGAGATACTGGCGCAGCACAGTCATTTATATTATCGGATGTGTTACCTTTTAGTAATGACTCTTTAAGTGGCTCTAGTGTGCTTGTGCAGGGCATTGAAATGGGGTTTGTGTCTGTGCCTCTTCATGAGATACATTTATCCTGTGACTTAGCAAATGGAGTGTTTAAAGTGGGTGTGCGCCCGTCTTTGCCTGTTAGAGGCGTCACATTTCTACTAGGGAATGACATCGCTGGTGGCAAAGTGATGCCAGTTTTAGAAGTTCTAGAACGACCTGAGATTTTGCAGCCTGATGTGTTGGCTCAGGACTTCCCTGAAGTGTTCCCTGTGTGTGTGGTCACCCGTGCTCAAGCACGTAGTTTGGGTGAAGCAGTTGTTTTGTCGGATACTCTGTTCGCGACTGAGTTGACCGGCCAGACTGTTTCTCCACCTGTGTTTCCTCAGTCTTCTGCTGAGCCGAGTGTCCAGCCTAAGGTTCAATGTGATACTTCCACCAAAGAGACAACTAGTTTGCCTATGATAAGAAGTAATCTTATTGCTGCTCAGAAGGAGGATGTGACTTTAGCGAAGTGTTTTGATGCGGCTCTTGCCCCAGAGAGCGCTAAAAATAAAGACAGTGATTATTTTGTTGAAAATGATCTCTTGATGCGGAGATGGAAATCTCGCGCTGAGTTGAATAATGAGTGGACTAATGTCTTTCAAATTGTTGTACCTACACCGTACCGACAGTCTGTTTTATCTCTGGCTCATGAACATCTCTGGTCTGGTCATCTAGGTATTACAAAAACCTATGACCGAGTGTTGCGACAGTTCTTCTGGCCAGGTTTGAAGCGAGATGTGTCGTTGTTTTGCCGTACATGCCATGTATGTCAGGTCACGGGGAAGCCTAATCAGGTTATAAAGCCTGCGCCTCTTCACCCGGTCCCAGCTATAGGTGAACCATTTGAGCATGTACTTGTGGATTGTGTTGGCCCTCTGCCAAAAACGAAATCCGGTAACCAGTTCCTGTTGACCATAATGTGTGTAGCTACCCGGTACCCTGAGGCTATCCCTCTTAGGAGCATAACAGCTCAGTCAGTAGTAAAGGCCCTGATCAAGTTCTTTTCTACTTTCGGCCTCCCTAAGATTGTGCAAACCGATCAAGGTACCAACTTCCTTTCGGGGATTTTTGAACAGGTTTTAACATCACTGTCTATCTCACACAGGATCTCGAGTGCTTATCACCCGGAGTCACAGGGCGCGCTCGAAAGATGGCATCAGACGTTTAAGTCAGTGTTGCGCAAATACACTATGGAGAGTGGTAGGGAATGGGATGAAGGAGTCCCTTTGGCTTTATTTGCAGTTAGGGAAATAGTGCAAGAGTCACTAGGATTTAGTCCAGCAGAGCTGGTGTTTGGTCACACAGTGAGAGGCCCTTTAAGAATGTTGAGAGACCAGTTAACTGGCGAGAGTTCGCCCACCCAGCGAAACGTTCTGACCTACGTGAGTCGCTTCAGAGAACGACTGCACGAGGCTTGCAGTATCGCTAGGGAGAGTCTCTCTGTTGCACAACAGGGTATGAAGCGGCATTTCGACAAGAAAGCACTTCCACGGTCTTTTAATGCAGGTGACTTGGTTTTAGTGTTGCTGCCCATTCCAGGTAGTTCAATGAGTGCACGATTTTCAGGACCGTACACTATTGACAGTAGTTTGAGTGAGACTGATTATGTTGTCAGAACCCCTGATAGAAGGCGGAAAACCAGAGTGTGTCACATTAACATGTTGAAAAAGTACTACACTAGAGGCGACGCTCAGCCTGAGACACACAGTGCGCCTCTTGTAGCCACTGTTGCGGCGGCGGTGTCAGTAGCTGTGAGCCCTACTGCAGTGAATGATGAGGATGGCCTGAGTTTGCGCAATGCCCAGCAGCAGACCCCTCGGTTGGCAAACTCCGAAATGTTGTTAAAACTACCGTCTTTAATGCATCATTTAAGAAGGGAGCAGGAAGCTGACCTACTCTGCCTTATCTCTGAGTTCCCCTGTCTGTTTGGAGATGTGCCTACCCGCACCACGGTGTTAGAGCACGACATAGATGTGGGTGATTCCAAACCGATTAAACAGCACCCATACAGAATAAATGCTTTCAAAAGATCTCTGATGAAAAAAGAGGTTGATTATTTATTGGAACATAATTTAGCACAGCCCAGCTCTAGCCCATGGAGTTCTCCGTGCTTATTAGTTCCAAAGCCTGACGCTACTGTCCGATTCTGTACAGATTATCGGAAGGTAAACCATGTAACTGTGCCTGACTCTTTTCCTATGCCCCGCGTAGATGATTGCGTGGATACCATAGGATCAGCTCGATTTGTCACAAAGTTAGACCTATTGAAAGGTTATTGGCAAGTTCCCCTTTCACGACGGGCTTCTGCCATCAGTGCTTTTGTGACTCCAGATAATTTTCTACAGTATTCCGTGATGGCTTTCGGGATGCGAAACGCACCGGCCACTTTCCAGAGGTTGGTGAACATTGTATTTAGTGGTGTGCCTAACTGTACTGCATATTTGGATGATGTGGTAATACACTCGTCAGAGTGGCCTGATCATGTGGATTCGCTCAGAACCGTGTTTCAGCGACTGGCTGATGCGTCTCTGACATTGAACCTCGCGAAATGTGAGTTTGGGAAGGCGACGGTGACCTACTTGGGTAAGCAGGTGGGCGGAGGCCAAGTGCGTCCCTTGGAGGCCAAGATCGCAGCTATTACGTCTTTCCCAGTACCCACCACTCGGCGGGAGTTACGCCGATTCCTCGGAATGACCGGTTACTACAGAGGGTTCTGTAGGAACTTCTCTTCTGTTGCAGCACCACTGACTGACTTGATCAGTCCATTGGTTAAGTTTGTATGGTCAGATAGGTGTCAAATCGCCTTTGAATGCTGCAAAGCGTTATTGTGTAATGCCCCAGTACTGAGCGCTCCTGATTTTAATAAACCGTTTGCCATTGAAGTCGATGCGAGCTGTATTGGTGCTGGTGCAGTTTTAACTCAGATGGATTCTGAGGGTTTGGTCCACCCTGTAGGTTTCTTTTCAAAGAAATTTAATAGTAGCCAAATGCGCTACTCTACAATAGAGCAGGAGACGTTGGCTTTGCTGCTCGCGCTCCAATTTTTCGAGGTTTATGTTGGGTCCAGTGCGGAGCCTGTGGTGATTTACACAGACCACAATCCACTGGTGTTTTTGCATCGCATGCACAACCAAAACCAGCGACTTATGCGTTGGTCTTTGGTTATCACGAATTACAACCTGGTGATCCACCACAAAAAGGGCACCGAGAATGTATTTGCAGATGCTCTGTCTCGGGTGTAACGTGTGGGTCAGTAGTTACTGGGGGCAATTTTGAATTTTGTTTTTTGTACTATTAAAAAGTTGGGTTTACGTGATGGTTTGAGGTATCGTCAGCCATGGGCTGACTCTTTATGGGGGGGAGTGTTACGTACAGTGTTCAGTATGTCTTATATGTTATACATGGTATAGGCCTACATGTATTGTGTTCTGTTTTGTGTAGTATGTTTGTGTTGTTGTTCTGTCTCCTCCTCCTGTTTTCATTCTCCAAATTCTCAGATGTGCACACCTGGTCCCAATCACCAAATCACCACACCTGTTCCAGATCTCCAATCAACCATTCCCCTTTAAATAGTCCTGTGTTTGTTTGTCAGTGGAGTGCTTTGGCTTGAGCTGTGGCAGAGCTTTAGTGGAGCTCTGTTGGCTTGTTTTGGACTGTATTTGCTAGTGTTTGTGAGTGCTTCTGAGTGCTTGGTTTCTTTGTTGATTTAGTGTATTGTCTTTAGTTATTACACATTTGTTAAACCTTATTACTTTAGTTGTTAGCAGCCTACTTTAGTTTTGTTTTTGTCTTTGTTAATTCTTTTGTTGTGCGCACAGGGTCAATAAGGATAGGTAAGACACCCCGGGGTTTACATCTTTCATACACGTAGGTTTACCTGTTGTTAATACCCTAGGTTAGAGTGAGCACCACCCACTGTACTTTTGGGTGCAAAGCACCTGTCAATGGGGGGTGGGTTTTGTTATGTTCTTTTCTTTGGTGCCACTGACAGTCCTTGTTGATCCCTGTGTTGCCTTTTTGTAAATAAACCCTTTATATTGACTTCACCTTTTGTCTTGGATTTTGTGTGACTGCACCCTCACTTGCCCAAACCTGTTGCTCTTATGTTGCGTCCTACTCCGAGCCACCAGGGGGCGTAACAGGTAACTACACAATTCCAACAATAAAAACAAACTCAAAACAACGTACAGTATTATGCAGGGCTATGGTAGAATGGAACTCCCTTCCAGATCACATAAAAAAAAACCAGAACAAAGCTGGATTCAAAAAGCAGATGAAGCAACACCTCATGGCTGTTAGTATGTATTACTAATTTTTATTTATCTACTCACTTATCCTTTTTTTCCTATTTGTCATCTGTTGTTTTTGTGTGTGATGGCTAGGTTATTTAGTTGTTGTTTTTTTCCTTTCTTTTATCTGGTGTTTGTATGTTGATTTCTTCTTTGTTATGTGTCTTTTCCCCTTTCCTTTATCTGTTGTTTGTATGTTGATGTCTTCTTTGTTATGTGCTTTTCCTTTTTTTTTTATCTGTTGTTTGGTACGTTGTTTTCTTGTGTGGACCCCAGGAAGAGTAGCTGGTGTCTTTGGCATCAGCTAATGGGGATCCGAATAAAATCAAATGTTAGTGAAATACTTTGTGAATTAGCCTACTTTTACTCCTGCGTTAAAACTTTTAGCGCGAATTAGGATCACTCCACCAATCAAACGCCGATCTGCCTGTCATGTGAGATGATGACTCCAATCAAATGCACCACGATGGATACAGCCTGCCATTAGAGCTGAAAGAGGAGGAAGAATAAGACGTGAGATGATCCCATCAACGAACTTCAAAGAAAAGTCAAGAAAAAGGTAGGCTAATATGAAAATATGTAGAATTCTAACTTGATTAAAATACATTTATTAAAATGTTTTGAAGGTAGAGCAAGAAAACATTGAACCCTTTTAGCCCTAGGGTATTTAGCTAGGCTAATCAAAAAACATTTTGGTTATTGTAAGGTTAAGCTATAGGCTACCTAGTATCTTATTTTTTTATTTGACCCAAATAATGTCATAACGTAAGCATAGTCTACATTGCACATTGTGCACTTTGTGTCCGTCTGTCTTTGAGGGTTAAGCTTAGCCTTCTCTGCAGGTTATTTTATGTCCATTATTTCTAACGAATCCCACGTGGCTGACCTGCCTGCCATGAGGGATGATCCCACCAGACTAGGATAACTTCAGGGTGTCCATGGGGTTTTAAAAAGTATTAAATGGTGATAAATCAAAATTGCCCAATGTAAGGCCATTCAAAGTGTTAAATGTGGTTTTAGAGGTACTATATTTTTAAAATGTGTCCTATTAGGATTTCTGAAGTTCGCGCTAGTTCGTTTAAAGGCGGCTTTAGCTAACACTTGGGTGCTTCAACTGGGTAGCCAACTGGCTGGCTTATGTTTTTGACTTGCTTAGGCATAATATCTTCAACGTTCAGACAACCATCGTCGTCGTCATGGGCAAATGCAAGTTTTCTGACAGGACTGTTTAAGGACTGGCTCAGGCCTGTACAGTAGGGAATAATCGGTAGGCTTGTTGTTTGGTTTGTAAAAAAAAAAAAAAACTTAAATGTCAACTGGACGGGAGCTAATGCACATCGGTCGCATATGCAATCCGCTAAACATAAAAATGCAGTCGGCGAGAGGAGTTAATTCTACCACATTCTGTCCACCACCGACGCAAACTTGGGCCAACTTGTGCTAAAGCCAGCGAACATGGAGTCAAGGGATGTTATACACTGTTACATATTTCCGATATTTGCCAACTTAAGCCCGAATAAGAAGAGAGTTTGGTTCATGTTTTGAAAGAAGATCTTGTGGCTCTACTTCTGACAGGTTTGTGCGAAAAGTTTATCAGCTGTCACCGATAAAAGAAACTGGGGAAGCCAAAGTCGCATTAATCACGTTATAGCCGACCACTAGGCTACTCCCGCTTGCCTCAGGCCTAGGCTATACACTATGTGATTGACAGGGCGGGTACACTAATGGTTTTAAACTTCGAAAGATTACGGGGCTTATTGCTTAATGGGGAAATTAAGCAATAAGCCCCAAGAGGCCGTGCTTTGCGCTGATTTTAGAACGGGTAAGGGGAGTTGTTAGGCACGACGTGAAGTTAATACAGTTAAACGTTTCATCTCCAATCCTATCTGTATTTGTGAGAAGTGACGCTGTCCTGAAAAATAGCCTGCTTTATGGCTTTATTATCGAGTTTATAGGCGTGAGTGTGTTCGTGTTCATTTCCCTAGTTTCTGAAATGCAAAAGGCTACTTTTTTTTTTTTTTTTTTTCAAAACGTGTGCGCCCGTGAGCACCCACAGAGGAAAACATAAATCGGCGCCTATGGCTGGAACTGTCTGTCTATTGCACATTTTATGTAGTTTGTTTAATCTTTATTCACGAAGTGAAATAAATGTGTGCAATATGTGGTCAACATCAGTGAGTCTCTAAATCTATTCTGTAGTGTAGTGTTATGTCCAAATCTGCGTAAACTTAAGAAAGGCAGCTGATTAACACTTACAACTTAAGAATTGTTGTATATACCCTGAACTTCAACGTAGTCAAGAAAAAGGTATGCTAATATGAAAATATGTAGAATGCTGACTTGATAGCATAGCCTACTTTGCATATTGTGCACTTAGCGTCCGTCTGTATTTGAGGGTTAAGCTTAGCCTTCTCTGCAGTTGATTTGATGTTCATTACATTTAACAAATGTTAAAGCTGTTGCAAGCCCAAATCTTTGAATGATCAGTGAAAGTATAGATTGTATGTGTCAGGTTAATGCAGAGTTGTAAAAGTCCAGCTTCAGAAAGTAGAAGTTCTACCACATACTGTATTTGCTCCACTCTTTGATTAAAGCAGTAATTAGCACAACCTCTCAGCCAGAAAGATTAGGCTACCAATGGAATCAACTGAGTTAATTTCACAGGTAGAACCAATACCTGTCAAGACTTCTACTTTCTGAACTCAGACTTTTTCAACTCTGGGTTTATGGTAGAGGGACTAAATAAGGCTTAAGCTCATAAATAGTGAACTTTCCCTTTCATCTATTCTCTACAGACACAATGGCGAGAAGGCAAGGCAAGGCAAATGTATTTATATAGCACATTTCGTACATTATGCAATTCAATGTGCTTTACAGAAACAAACAGTAATAGAATTTAAATTGAAACACAAAAAAAATATGAAAAAAAATCGGGGTTGAGACGTTATGACATTTTTTTTTAAATTAAACTGTGTTAGTAACACAGTTACTAACAATAAATCAAAATAAACCGAGTTGATTCGTAATTAACTGAATTAATGACTGATTAAGAATAAAAACATTCACAGAAGTGCGGGCCATCACACCGAGGCAGCCATACCAGGCACCATCACCATGACAACCTTTACAGAAACAAACAGTAATAGAATTTAAATTGAAACACAGTCAAAGAAACTTAAAAAAAAAAAAACAATAATCATGACATAAAAAGTTAAAATTATTCACGTAGGCCCATGGTGATGATGTGGCCTTCTCCGCCGCTCCATCGAAGTCTTCCAACGTCTCAGAGACCAGGGCAGACTCCCGCTGTGTTGCTGGCAGTTGCTGTTGATGTGCAGCATGCATGCCGGGCCGGGTGGAAGTGATCTCCAGCTCGAAGGCGGGCAGAGGCCGGCAATGTGCGGTGGAGGGCACATGACTGCACTCCTCTTCCCGATGTTGAGAGCGATGAGGCAGCAGCTGCTGGGAGGTGATCTGTTGAGTGGAGGGTGCACTGCAGGCACTGCAGGAAGGGTTGCTCTTTGTGGTGCACCGGGAGACGCGACCAGGAGGCGGCTGTACTCCTCTCTTCCGAAAGCGCACCAGGGCTCCAGCTCTTCTACCTCTACGTCTCCGTCTCGAGAAGGAGGGCAACCCCTCTGTGTATTGCAGAACAACATGCCATCAGTGCCACAGACCAGACTGCCATGTTAGATGTGAAATACATAAACTCCACCAAAGGCAAGTGTGTCTCTGTAGTCAGTGTTAATTGTACTTAGTACTGTAGATGTCTGCTTTTGATATTCATAGTGTCTTAGCACTATTACGTTAAATGATATGTCATAGGTGAATTCAGAGTTCTTTTATTACTCTCTGCACCATTTTGCCAAAAGGGCAATACATACATACAGTACATACATACTTACTCTTACTTTTGTGAACAGGCAGGGGTGTCTTTGCCCCGTCACCTTTTAAAATGGGGGATTTTGTGGTCGAATATAGAGGGAAATTGATTGATTTTGAGGAATCAGAGAGGAGAAGGAGGATCTATCATTCAATATGCTCTGTCTTCATGTTTGAATTCAAGTGGCATGGCAAGAAATGGTGGTAAGCATAACTGTGTGGGGGCTGGTAGTTTGCAATGTCCAGTACATGATCTTGGCCTACTGTCCTGCTTGACTAAGCCATTGTGATGCTTGTAAACTGCTTTGAAGTATTGACTCTGCAATGAAAGATGGCTCATTAGGAAGGCTGGCCAATGATGATCATGTCGATCCTACTTGCAGGATGAAAAGGATATTAGCTGGTGGAAAACCACACCTCTGACTGTTTGCTGATAGAGACATAAACAGAGGAGAGGAGATTACTTATGAATATGGAGATAGCAATTGGCCATGGAGAGAAAAGGTTTGTCAGTGACTATATGCCTCTGTATAGTATGCAGGCATGAGAATCACTCACCTTTCAGCGAAATTCGCCGTTTTGAAAACAAAATAGGTGACCTACGTGAATCGTGTAGATTCGATGAGTTTTTATTGATGTGGGGGGGGGCACATATTCAGTGAACTGCGAACACGCAGACCTGCCAACCTGCACGCATTTTGTGTGCCCGCCCCCTCCCCCGCAACGGAGTTTTTGGACATCTTTTTCATATTCAGATGACATGTACTATTGTAAGCATGCACCTAGTGGTGGTAAAGATAATTCATTATATCTGGCAACACTGGGAAAGCAGTTGATCAATAACTGTCTGTCTACAGGCAGAGCTCGCGCAAGAAGGAAAGAAAGATATCCTTTCCAAAACGTGTATAGACGTAATAACTAATTTGTGAAAGAACCAGAGAAACACTAATATCTGACGAGGCAAAATTCCGGACAATTTTGGAATCCCTGCTACCTGGACGCATTTTTTAGGTCTCGAAAGGAGAACATGTCCGGGTAAAAGATGACGTCTGGTCACTAGCATTTCTGAGGTACAATGGGAAGTGGGGGAGTAATAATCAAGCACATAAATGTGACCGTAATGTTAGCATATAAAACGTTAAAACATGTGTTCGCTAACTTTACGAGATGATGCATTTAAAGGGGTATATCCTTCAGATACATTTGTATTAAAAGTTAGCCGTAGTAGCAAGCATATGATGTGATTAGCCTGGTTACGAGACGGCTACGGTGTGAATAACTGATGGAGTAGGCTAATTTAGCTGCAGTAACGTTAACTCAAACGCCACAGAGACAGTTTTCAGTCTTGTTACCATAAACAAGACCCAATACAGAGCAACCCTGAGCACTGACATGATAAGCACTTTGGTGACAAGAAAGGTGAGCATGACTGCAAAGTCACATGGAAGGCTTCAGTGGTGCTCTGCTCAAAAAGGCCTATATATATATATGTATATATTTACATATACAGTACCAGTCAAAAGTTTGGACACAAATTCTTATTTTTTAAGTTTTTTCGTTACTTTTATTATTTTCTAAAGGGTAGATAACACTTTTTTTGTTTAGTGCATCATTATGTGTTCTTTCGTAGTTTAAATGTATTAAGTATTAATCAACAATGTAGAAAATAATAAAAGTAAAGACAGCATTTCTCAAAATAATTAAAGGTGTGTCAAAACTTTTGACTGGTACTGTATACACTGTATATATTCTTGAGAAGTGCTTAATGATGCCACATGTAAAGATCTCTTTTCATTTACGGAATTCTTGTCAAGAAAATATGATTGTATTGTTTTCTTCGCTGCTGATGTATTATGTTGAATAACTGGATGATATGGCTGTGAGTGGGGAATTGACCACGTGCAAAGCACCTGCCAAACAGAACGCAAAGGGCCTTGCCAAAAACATGTATTGAAATTATAACATTGTATTGGCTGTCAATCATGATGAAAGAGTAGACCAGTTAAGTTACAGCATGTCCAACATCGCTTGTGGGGGTTATGCATTAAGCCATTTGTGGTGCCTATACCACATTGTGCCTCATATACTGTAAATGTTAGACCCAGTGACAGGCTGGCATGAAATAGCTTGCATAATACTTAGTAAGGAGGCCATAATAATTTTTGACTCAAGGCTGAAGTTAAGTTTCTCCAGCTCTCCCCAGGTTGGAAAAACAGCATCTCAAAATGCATCTGATTGATGCTTTAAAATATGGAATATTTAAATTTTGCTTACGGGGGAGCATGCCCCCGGACCCCCCTAGAGGGGTAATATCCTCCTCACCTTTTTCACCCTTTACCCGTTTTCATGCCTGAGTATGCTTTATCTATTATATACCTCTTGACCAGGTGACCCTTGTAAAGGAGGATTTAAATGGGTAAATGTTTTCTATAGGTTCAATTAAGGTGAAAAAAGAGACAAGGCATTCTGTTTGTTAAGCCAATACAATAATTCTTGGTCTGTGCTGATGTTTAAGAATCATTTACATGTTTACCACTGTGTAGTAAGTACTTTGTTCAAAATATCTCATTGAACAATTCATGCATTGCAGATTATTTTCTGAATTGCTGATTCTAATTATATTATCATATTTTAGTGTGGTGGTGGAGACTCTCCTGTCATGGCGAACCTTTTGGACAACACAATTGAGATGGAGTTTGTGAACATGCTGGGCCATGGTAGCGAGACCCCGCATACAGATGTAGGAGACAAGTTTGTTGGTGAGACCCCCAAGATGGAGCAAGAGCAGGATGGAAAGGAGACCCCCAACACTCAGCAGGAGGAGAAGCTGGGCCGCAGCAGCGACTGGGTGGAGGTAGTGGTGGAAGAAAAGGAAGAGGAGAAAGACAAGCAGGCCTATGCCATGGCACCTTCCTTAGGGGAGGAGTCAGAAGAGAGTGAGGTGAGTTGAGTGATAGTCTTACACACCATGAAACACTTTTTATGGATAAGCACTAACCCATGATCAAGTAACTAGCATAGTTTTGAAAATTAGTGCTCATAACTACTGTCCTGTCCTCTTAATAATAACAGTCGCAGAAATGCAACTCTAATGTGCTTCATTACCCCACAAGGCTGCACCTGAGAGAGTGTGTGTCAGATGTATTATCAGTAACTTTTAATACACACTGTCTCTGGTGCAACCTTGTGGGGTATCGGTACCCAGCTCACCCAGCTCCCACTCAAAGTTACTGATAATACAGTGTACACACACTGTCTCAGGTGTAGCCTTGTGGGATACCAATACCCAGCTTCCACTCAAAGTTACTGATAATACAGCAGACACACACTCAGGTGCAGCCTTGTGGGGCATTGGTACCCAGCTCCCACTCAAAGTTACTGATAATACATCTGACACATACTTTCTCAGGTGCAGCCTTGTGGAGTACCTGTACCCAGCTCACCCATCTCCAACTCCGTTCAGGGTACACCTCACAAGAGCCACTCAAGAGCTGTACAGTTTGTATGCTATGACCAGGAGGAAAGTGAGGATGTTGAATTGTCACTCACCTCTGACTCTGATGATAGCGTTGGCATCATGTTGCGGCAACAACTAGAACCATTGGTAATTAATTCAGGATGCCGACATCTATGAAATGGAGTCAGTGTGAACCCACTGTTTGATCCCTCTCAATTTATTTTTGGTTAGAAACATACTGTCTTTATAATCTGAATTTCTTTTACTGTCTCTTGCAGTGTTGCAGTGGAGACTCATTTATCAAAGATTTAAAGAACAGCTCCTCTGTATGCAGCTCCACCATGGTGTCACAAGACACAACATGTGCCAAAGAAGCCAAGTTAAGCTTGGTAAACTACACAGACTCGGATGAATCAGCCGTCAGTTCCAACGCTAATGATGTTTCCTCATCCACCATACAGGTATCTTTGTCGTCTTAGCAACTTTAGTAATTTCAGCAACCTGTCACTGAGCAATGAACACACCCACTTTTCGACCTGCCACCATCTTGATGGAATAGAATTTTGAAGTGCTCATTCACTTTTTTATTGTTATTTATTGCAAAAGATTTTGTTTTGAAATACATGAAAGTGATTTAGCTTGTTTAGGCTTTGGCACCGCAGCGTAAAAGCCAATCCACTTTCAATCCAATTCACTTTTATTTATATAGCGCATTTCCTACTCCGTGATAACTCAAAGCACTCAAAGCCGAATCAAGCTATTCACTTCCACTACCGTTCATAAGTTCTACTATGCAAATGGTGTACTCTACACCAATTCACTAAACCAGCACACTTGAATATACTGATTCAAATGAGCATCCCCGTCGTTATATACTAGCATACATCACAGCACAAGAAAATTGATTTGAAGAATTGTTATGCATTGAGATATTGAATCGATGACATAATAACCATAATTGAATGGTGAAATGGTGTTGTATTGTTGATCAGTTAAGTTAATGATAAGCAAGCACACTTGCAAGTCAGAGCATTGGAGGTTACAGTACATAGGTTAAATAGCTGCTTTTGCTGTTTGCACTGTAATACTCTAATACCCTGATAACATTTAGACCATCTCCAATTATGGTCCTAGAGAGCAACTCACCTTGAGGCTCTCTCGCCAATTCTAACCTAGCAAATCTGATTCTTCTAATCAGCTGCTTGCCAGGTCCTTCATGACCTTAATGAACAGGTGTATTAGATGACGTTTTGAAAGCCTGCACATAGAGTAACTCGCCATGACCGTGTGTGTATTGTTAACTGGTAGTTTATTGAAGAGCAAAGAGAAGATTCCTGTTGGACTTTCTGACTGCTGTACGGAAATACTTTCTGACTCCAATACGAAACATGGAGATGATGATGTCCGACAAATGATTGTGCCAAGGCTTAGGAGGACCAACATCTTTGCGGTGAATGATTGAAATGAGCTTACTTCAGTGGTCAAAGTTATCACTGTGTGTGATGGGTAGTACTCGTTCCCTCCCTTGAACGGGAGGCGGACCCCTGGTGGACAGAACCAGCCAGGCTGCGTTCATCAGGTGAAGCCAACTTCATGGACATTATCTTCCTGGGAAAACGCTTGGTAACCATTTGCTACCTGTTTTTTTGCGCTTGTAAGCTCTTGGTTCTACCACCTATCCTCTTTACATGAACAAATAGGACCCACCAACAGCAGGCTGCCTTCCGTTAAAGGGACAGTACAGATACTACCTGTCACATACAGTATGATAAACCCAATACTGACTTTTTTCATAATTTGTTAAAGTGGGGAAATTGTTAGAATGGGAAGTGTATTTGTGTATCTAAACTGTTTTATTTTATATTTCTTGAAGATGAAAGATAGGATTCCTGATGGATCTGATGAGCTTTTTTGCTCCAGCCCTGATAGCGGGGAAGAATACGTTCCAGTTCCAAGTGAGGAAAGTACAGATGAAGATGGAAGCATGATCTGTGAAATGTCCCCATCAGCCTTGCCAGACACGGCTCTGAGTAGCAGAAGCTGTTCAACTCCATGTCAAAGCAGTAGCAGAAACAGTGCCACTAATGTCTGTATTCCTGACACCACATGTTCTCCTAGCAGGGAACATGGTGAAAGTGCCTCAGTATCCATTCCTGCTATCAGAAAAAAAGAAGATGGATCTCGGATGTACAACAAGAGACAGTTCTGTCTGTATTGCGGGTCTTCTTTCTTAAAAATTGCGAAGCATTTGGAGAATAAACACAACAAGGAGCTGGAGGTAGCAAAAGCACTTAGTTTCCCAAAGGGCTCAAAACAAAGACGAGTGCACTTAGAATGTATCAGAAATAAGGGTAATTTTGCACATAATGCTGAAGTCTTGAAAACTGGCATAGGACAACTGGTTGCACGCAAGCAGCCAAGGGAAGAATCCCAAGCACAGGATTACATGCACTGTGTCTACTGTCAAGGCTTGTTCAGGAGAAGTCCAATATAGAGACACATGCAGATCTGCAAATTCAAACCAGTCAACCATCTCAAACCCGGGAAAACTAGAGTCCAAGCCCTCTGTGCCTTTGCAGAACCCACACCTGCTGGAGTTTCAGAAGAGCTGTGGAAACTGGTGAACAACATGAACCAGGATGCTGTTGCCCATGCAGTCAAAAGTGACTGGTGCATCATGGAGATGGGGAAGCACCTCTACAACAAGCATGGCCATGAAGTTGATAAACATGAATATATCCGGCAAAAGTTAAGGGAGCTTGGCAGACTTCTCGTACATGGTGGAGAGGTCACAAACATGAACACAATAATAGAGTATGTCATGCCAGCGAACAAATTCATGCAGACAGTCAATGCAGTGAAACATACAGCACAAGGCAAGAAAGGCATTGCCAAATCGCTTCCTCTGAAACTTGGTCGCAGCCTCAAGAGGATGTCTATGCTCCTGGAGAGTGATGTAATCATTAAAGGAGACAAGGATGCCGCACAAGAAGCCCGGTCCTTTCGAAACTTGTACGATACGAAATGGCACGAACTGGTCTCAGTAACATCTTTGAAGAGCCTCAGGGAGTCCAAGTGGAACGCCCCCCAGCTGCTGCCTTTCACAGCAGATGTGCAAAAGTTACACAATTACCTAGATGACAAGCAAGAGAAGTACCAACATGATTTGGAATCTGAGGCCTCATCGCAGAACTGGGCCAACTTGGCGAAGGTGACCCTGGCACAGGTTATTCTATTCAACCGACGTATAGAAGGTGAGGTGTCCAAAATGTCCCTCTCTGTATTTACATCAAGAGACACATCAGCACCTCACGAAGACGTCAACCTCGCTCTCTCTGAGCTCGAGAAAAAGCTCTGCCATCACTTCACCACACTGCATGAAATGTGGGATTTACGACAGTCTTCGACACTGTGTATTGCCGTAGAAGCCCACATTGGTGTGAAAGCCCCCCACCCCTTCCCCTTGACCAGGCCTAGGTTTTGTTATGTTAATTGAATTGACCTGGATTGAAAACAACCCCCCCTCCCCCCCAGGGGAGGCACCCCGTCACTGCTTCACTGATTTAAAAAACCTGAATGTCACAGGTTCGATCCCCACTAGTGGCAACCATGGCCCAAGTTGCTTAACGACTGTTAACGACTCTTAATGACTGTTATCAGAGTAAGCCTGACTCTGTATAATTACATGCCAGAAACGAATCTCAAGAACATTAAGGTGAAATAATAATATATAAGTTAGGAACATTACACATAGCCTAAGTTAAAACTTTTAAACACATACCACCATAAACATGTGAGATAATTCGAAAAGAGACATTGAAAGACAGCTAACTCACTGCTTCGTCAAATAAGAGAGATCAACTATATATATCTGGAAACCACTTACAGATTCCGATTAGCTAAATTTGCGTCTGATGGAAAGGTGTTATCTTTCCCCATCCCACCCATGCTAAGCCATTTCTAGCATAACATGCGGTCTACCGTGGAAAACAGAAGGCAGGCGATTTTTTTTTATCAGTTCTCGCCACACAACGACGTCTCATCTTTGCTCCTTGAATGTCCAGTGGTGTAGTCCAGTGTATACGCAGGTATACAGAGTATACCCACTTATTTTTCAGTCAGCATTGGGTATACCCACTTCTCAAAACAGGGTGTTTATGCTGTATGAATAAATAAAAAGTATACCCACTTCTCCAGGGTCCACGACTACACCACTGTGAATGTCGATGTGTAATGGTATGGTGTTATTGAAACTTACTACGTGTAAAAAAAGACTAGAAATTGAACGTTTATTATTTGAGTCTAAAGTTTCTAATGTTGCCTCGGGCGCCTTTACGTGAACATAATTAAAACGTCACATAAGTCCTCTAAACAATTCCCTATTCGCACGCTCCAGTAACAGAAGAGAAATACAAATATCCCAGAGGAGGGAGGAATGATAAACCAGGTACTTGGTCGCACCAACGAGCTAGATTCGTACCAGCAACGTGGCTAAGCGGTTAGACACAGGTATACAGTACCATTAACCTGAAGAGGGCAGGTTCGAAGCTCGCGCAAGATTTCAAAATCTACCTGAAAAGACACAGGATAGATATTCACGAGTGGCAAACATGTCTCAAGTTACGAAATCACTATCTCATTATCAGAGTAAGCCCGACTCTGTATAATTACATGCCAAAAGTGAATCTCAAGAACATTACGGAGAGGAAGGTGCGGAATATGATTGGAACAGCCTCCAAAGTACATTGCAACCCTCAAACTCTGAAAATGAAAGGCAAAGCAAGAATCGTGATCTCCCCGAAATCAAAACCCTAAAGACAGAACTCTGAAAACGGAAGGCGAATCAAGAAATGTGATAACCCCGGAGCAAAACCCTAAAGACAGAATATTAATTAAATTATTATCGTGTACATTTTAATTTCGTTTTTATGGGGCAATAGCTGTAAATGGGAGGGGATACGTTTTGTCAGTTGAAAGCTGACCTATAGACAAATCTCATTCCGTCTCATCACAAGACGTTTTAATTCAATTCCTTGTCGTTTTCAACCAATGGCTGCAGCAGGGTGTGTGTGGCTAGACGGCTGACAGTCAATATGCTAATAAGATCATTTCGCACCTCTGTCAGCGGGAGGTGAGAATGCTAAACACATCGGCCCCCCTCCCCTCGCAGGTTCCTTTCCGGGAAATTCCGTTCGTATGCGGCAGACGGATATTTCGGGGGAATTTCCGCGATCAGTCAGGAATGGTGATCATTCGCGGCTGTATAACAGCGTATACGGGCCCGATAATCTTGCTTTTCATGCAGTGCCAGGATAGAACTGAGAGGAAAGAGAGGTAGGAAAGTTGCTGTCCGCCTGAGCCCAGTGATGCAGGAAGCTCTCGACGTGCTATATCAAAAAAGAAAGGTTAGTGGCGTCCTCAAAGAAAATTCTTATGTGTTTGCCAGACCAGGAGCAATGTCGCACTACAGAGGGTCAGATTGTTTCCGCCAGTTTGTCCAACACTGTGATGTCAAGAATCCTCTCTCACTCACCTCAACAAGACTGAGGAAGCACATGGCTACCTTATCTAAAGTGCTAAACCTTCAGGAGACAGAGCTTGACCAGCTGGCGGAGTTCATGGGCCATGATGTCAGAGTGCACCGGGACTTTTATAGGTTACCGGAGGGCACCCTTCAACTTGTCAAGATCAGTAAAGTACTTATGGCCATGGAGCAGGGACGCCTTTCCGAATTTCAAGGCAAGAGCCTTGATGAGATCAACATTGATCCAAATGGTATGAGTTTCTGCTTAAATCCACTCTTTGAATGGGTACCACACCATAACACTTATGAAATACATTATAATGTAGTTATTATCACCTGTATAGAAACAATCCAGTTGGAGAAGCAAAGCGAGTCTGAAGATGACAATGAGGTGGTGCATGAACGAGACATGGAAGGTATGTGTTTTGGTGTTACTTAGCACATGAATAGTCATCCCGTGACACTCGTACTGCACTTGACAAAACAATTAGTGACAAAGTTACTGAATACCTGTTCTATAATGCCTGCACCATACATGATCCAAACTGACTGATCACCTAACTTAAATTTTATGATCGTAGGTAGGCCATATCACCTTCACGTTTAGACCACGACCGCAGTCAGTCTGTGGCACAGGTGTCCGACTGTTGGTCAACCCACATTCTGTGTTTGTGGTTGTGTTTGTCTGAGATTATTGCACCAGATAGTGGTCCTGTCTAGTGATGTCAGAACAGCTGTTCATTGTGTTAAGATGTTCCTCAGAAGAATAGTAATACTTGAGAAGTGTGTTAAGATGTTCCTCAGAAGAATGATATTAGATTTGATTAGATTCAACTTTATTGTCATTGCATAGAGTACAGGTACTGAGACAACGAAATGCAGTTTAGCATCTAACCAGAATGCAAAGAGCAGAGTATGTGCATATGTAATGTGGAGTAAGTGAATAAATACAAATTGTGCAGTAAGAGGACAATATGGGGTATGAACAGTATTAGAAGAAGACTGACAGCAGAAGGTAATTAGTGAATATGTAAGAAGAAGAATGGCAGCAGCAGAGGTAGGTAGTGCAAATGTTAGGTATTAAGAGAAGACTTACAGCAATAGGAGGTAGTGCAAATGGTAAGAAGACTAGCAGCAGTAAGGTAGGTAGTGCAAATGATAAGTATCAGAGAAGACTAGCAGCAGTAAGGTAGGTAGTGCAAATGGTAAGTATTAAAAGAGGACTAACAGCAATAAGAGGTAGGTAGTGCAAATGGCATGAAGACTAGCAGCAGTAGAGATAGGTAGTGCAAATATGATGAGTACATAAAGTGCATGTGACGGTAAAAGATGGTAGTAATGAGGTGAGAATGAGAAATTATGTGAAAGGCATTTGGAAAAGTTTGGAAAAGAAGTAGTAATGTTAAGTACAGAGAAGTTGAATTATGTTATAAGTAGGGTCGGGACTTTAACGCGTTAATTAAGATTAATTAATTTCACAAAAATTAAGGCGTTAAAAAATTGACGCATTTTAATCGTATCTATTTTTGCACCGCGGAACGTTTCTCACTGGAGGAGTTTCAGACGGACCGATTATACTGGCGAACCAACTAACGCGCATGAATTTGGTTCAAACAAGTTGAACCTTAGATATACATACAGGTGCATCTCAATATATTAGAATATCATCAAAAAGTTGATTTATTTCAGTAATTCTATTCAAAAAGTGAAACTCCTATATTATATAGATTCATTACACTCAGACTGATATATTTCAAGTGTTTATTTCTTTAAATTTTGATGATTATAACTGACAGCTAATGAAAACCCCAAATTCAGTATCTCAGAAAATTAGAATATTGTGAACAAGTTCAATATTGAAGACACCTTGTGTCACACTCTAATCAGCTAATTAACTCAAAACACCTGCAAAGGTTTCCTGATGGTCTCTCGGTTTGGTTCAGTAGGATACACAATCATGGGGAAGACTGCTGACTTAACAGTTGTCCAGAAGACAGTCATTGACACCCTGCATAAGGAGGGTAAGACTCAAAAGGTAATTGCTAAAGAAGCTGGCTGTTCTCAGAGTGCTGTATCCAAGCACATTAATGGGAAGTTGAATGGGAGGGGAAAAAGTGGTAGAAAAAGGTGCACAAGCAACAGGGATAACCGCAGCCTTCAGAGGATTGTGAAACGAAGGCCATTCAAGAATTTGGGGGAGATTCACAAGGAGTGGACTGCAGCTGGAGTCAGTGCTTCAAGAGCTACCACGCACAGACGTATTCAGGACATGGGCTTCAACTGTCGAATTCCTTGTGTGAAGCCGCTCTTGAACAACAGACAACGTCAGAGGCGTCTCACCTGGGCTAAGGACAGAAAGGACTGGACTGTTGGTCAGTGGTCCACGGTTCTCTTCTCAGATGAGAGTAAATTTTGCATTTCTTTTGGAAATCAAGGTCCCAGAGTCTGGAGGAAGAGAGGAGAGGCACAGAATCCACGTTGCTTGAAGTCCAGTGTGAAGTTTCCACAGTCAGTGATGGTTTGGGGTGCCATGTCATCTGCTGGTGTTGGTCCACTGTGTTTCCTCAGGTCCAGGGTCAGCGCAGCCGTCTACCAGGAAGTTTTAGAGCACTTCATGCTTCCCTCTGCTGACCAGCTTTATGGAGATGCTAATTTCATTTTCCAGCAGGACTTGGCACCTGCACACACTGCAAAAAGTACCAGTACCTGGTTTAGGGACAATGGTATCCCTGTGCTTGCTTGGCCAGCAAACTCGCCTGACCTAAACCCCATAGAGAATCTATGGGGTATTGTGAAGAGGAAGATGCGAGACTCCAGACCAAACAACACAGAAGAGCTGAAGGCCGCTATCAGAGCAACCTGGGCCTCCATAACACCACAGCAGTGCCACAGACTGATTGCATCCATGCCACGCCGCATTGCTGCAGTAATCCATGCAAAAGGAGCCCCGACTAAGTATTGAGTGATGTACAATGTTCATACTTTTCAGTAGTCCATAATTTTTGTGTTAAAATCCTTTTTTGTATTGGTCTTAAGTAATATTCTAATTTTCTGAGATACTGAATTTGGGGTTTTCATTAGCTGTCAGTTATAATCATCAAAATTTAAAGAAATAAACACTTGAAATATATCAGTCTGAGTGTAATGAATCTATATAATATAGGAGTTTCACTTTTTGAATAGAATTACTGAAATAAATCAACTTTTTGATGATATTCTAATATATTGAGATGCACCTGTATATATGTCTATGAGTTGAACAACAAACCACAGTGGCACAGTGAACATGAACAAAGAAGCTGATGAGACCGCGTTGGTTGGCCCAGTGAATGGGACATTTTGTTACAAAAAACGAACGGATGGAGGCGTCGATAAGAACATGGTTCAGTGCAAGCTATGCAACAAGGAATTCGCGTATCACTGCAGCACATCGAGTATCACCTCAATGCAAAACATATAGCAGCTAGCGTGGACGTTGCCTGACTCCAGGTACAACCAGAGATTTCTAACAGTCAGGGTTTCCAATGTTCTGAATGTACTTGAAAGTATTGTGTTTTACTTAAAAACCCCAAAGTATTATAGTTTACAGAAGGTCTACCTATTTGTAGGCTACCTGGATTTCTGAAATGTACTACATTTCTAAATATGGTATTGCTACACTTAATGGCAAAAATTGCACTGGTCTGTTGGACTTGAACAAAAATAAACAATATTTGTGTTGCTTAAGCTTATGTATTCAGTCATTATTCAATGGTATACTAAAAATCCATGTGAAAAAAATTACTTCTCTTCTGAAATATTTATTTGCGATTAAAATGCGATTAATTAATTACAAAGCCTCTAATTAATTAGATTCATTTTTTTAATCGAGTCCTGGCCCTAGTTATAAGTACAGTGAATACACTATGACATAGTGATGGAAATAAGAAGGTGAAACAAGAGGAATAAGGTCAAAGGGAAGTAGCACAGTAGAAAGTGAGTTAGGAGGTAAGTATGGAATAAATACAATGATTACTATGAGCACTAGGTAATGTGAATACACTATAGGTGGGATAATACAGTACTAAGAGTTCAGTGGCTGAAGGGATTTGTGTGGCTGTCCACAGTCTCTGGGCGTATGTGTGTGTGTGTATGTGTGTGTGGGTGGGTGGGACACCCAGTTTGAGAGTTCAGCAGGGTGACCGCTGCAGTGAAGTGGTCACCCGGCTGAGAAGTGTGTTTAGATGTTCCTCAGAAGAATAGTAATACCTGAGAAGTGTGTTAAGATGTTCACCAGAAGAATAATAAAACCTGAGATGTGTGTATAGGGTCCCCAGACAAATAGTAATACCTGAGAAGTCCCCACATGGGAGGTCCCTGTCAGGTCTGAACCCAAGTTAGGAATATTGTTAATTTGAAGTGATGTTCATGCTCCTGAAGTGCATCTGATCATGCCTGATTTTTTTCAGAGGTGTATGATGTCTAGAAAGGGTGGCTCCCACAATGTAGGGTCCAGTCAGGTGGTCCCACAACGTGACAAATACAAGCCAGTGTGTGTGTGTGTGTGCTCTTACATTTCTTACATGGTGTGGCCAGGAGCCCACTCACGCGGTGTGGCCCAAAAATCTAGTGGGTGCCAAAACAGTGGTTTTCTCTTTAGATGGCCTCTACATGCCCTACCCCCTCTTCCCTGTCGATTTTTGGCTCTGACCCACATGGTAATAAAAATCAGGATACTGTGTGTGAAGTGTGTGAAGATTTCCTGCCTTTTTAACCCTAGTGTTTGGAGAGGGAATAGCAACACCGAACACACACTCAGGTGTGTATCCAATCACATTCTAATAATCTGATTATGTCACACGTGGTTTGACGTTTTCCATATAAGACTAAAATCACTCAACCCGCGGGAGAGAAGAAGGAGAACAAGAAGAAGACAGACTGTATGAAGAATATTTGCTGGAGAAAATTTGTGGATAGAATATTTGCTGGAGAAAATTGGATATTGGTGATTACACTAAAAAAGTGCAACAACAAGGTGAGAAATTCCCTGTAACCAACATTATATTACCATCCAATAATGTAATATAAAACATTTAGACCCACGATGTTAGCTGTAGCCACACAGATCAAGTCATTATCCTATAGTAAAGTCCTAATGGAGCAACTTAACGTGAAACTATGTTGCAAGCTCACCAGCCTTAGTAATTATAAGTGTAACTGGTCCCCTTAACAAGGCTTTTGTGAACTGGAATAAAATGAAGTTATGTGTAAAATAAATGAAAGTTTTGTGCAACATGCTAACGTCAGGTTTAAGCTTCTCTAGAAGGGAGCCTGCTAGGAAAGCCTATTCTAAACAGAAACTTTGGGGTTGTTTCGAATCAAAAAAATTAAAAATTAAAATGTATAGTTTAAAAACGAGGGTCGATTTTGTGTCGGTCTCAGACTGTTAATTGCATCAAAGTTTAATATTACGAATGCAAGTAGGATAATTAATGTAAGTGGATATGGTCATTATAGTCTTTGATAGCATTGTGCTTTGATAGAATTGCTCCCTTCATAGGGAGCCAATTTAAGATAAATTTCCCATGCTGCATAGCAACGTGTGTAATGGTTAGATGGTTCATCCGCCATTTTACGCTGAATGAAGAAGTTTTTAAGGAAGAGAAGTATTGGCCATTTGCTGGATAAGTACTCTGTGCAGCAACAAGGTAATACATTCCCTGTAACAAACCAATTGTATTACCATCCAGCAACATAATATCAAACATTTCAACGAAAGATTAAATGCTTGTATTATCAGACCCACGATGTTAGCTACGTAGCTAACGTTAGCTGCAGCCAGACAGATCAAGTCATAGTAAAGTCCTACCGTAGCAACTTAACGTCAAGCTATGTTGTAAGCGCACCAGCCTTAGTAATTATAAGTGTTACTGATCACCATGCACCTATCAAAGCAATTGTGAACTGGTGTAAAATTAAGAAACGGTGAGTTACGTTTTTTGTAAAAGAAAGCTTTGTGCAACATGCTAACGTCAGGTTTAAGCCTGCTTGAAGTGAGTTGATCAGGCAAGCCTATTCTAAACTCAAACTTTGGGGTTGTTACGAATAAATAGAAATAACACTGAAAACTGGCAGTTTTAAAACCAGGGCCAATTTTGTGTCGGTCTTAGCCTGTTCATTTGATCAAAGTTTATTATTAAATGTTAAACAAGTGACACACTCAAAGCTGTATGCATTCACCTCAGTATGAATGTTCACTACAAACCAGCAGTAGTGGCTGAAGTGCTAATCTGTGTTTGTGAAACTGTGCCTTGTTTAAAATTCTCTTTTATTTATACAATCTTTCTACCAGTAAGTCCGATTGGCAGTACAGCCTTTTCTTTACATTACGTTTCAGGCGCTTCATTTTCCTGTCTAACTTTTCTGAGCGGTGTTGCTGTCTTCAAAATTGTTTTAATTGTTTATTTTTTATTATAGATGATCTATGAGGAGTTTCTGCCTCCAGAGATTCATTCGACTATAGCGTACAAAGACATCTCTCAAGTCGTGGCTTTGTCAGATGTCCCAAATGTCCCAAAAGAGGTAAAATAACTTATAATCAATGATTCAAGTAATGTCTTCAAACCAAGGTCTTTTTTGATGAAATTGGTTTTGATGAAATGTGTTGATGTTGAGGAGGCAAATGTCAGCACAGTGTACAAGCGGGTCTCACGTTCAACGTTTTCAAAGTGCTGGAGCCTTTGGAATAAGAGCGCCAGATCCACCACAGCAGCTGAGATCATTGAAGAAAATTGCAAACTCCAGCTTTTGAGGCCTAACGCTACAAGATGGAATTCACTTTTCTTAGCAGTGGAAAGGATTGTGAGAATTGCAAGAGAACAAGGAGAAGGAGCCATCACAACTGTTTGCAGTGCACTTAAAGTGCATATGACACCTCAATACAAAATGTTTCAAATAAATAAAACAAAGGAGGTATTACACAATCGATATATATGTTTATTTAAAATATATAAATATACTTGTTAAAATCAACATTTGAATTCCAGGCCACTGAGCTACCGACTTCCCAAGTAACTCACTTCCGCCCCGCGTTATAAAATGGAAATGACGGCAATGGAGGAACTCTTTTGAATTTGTCACTGTCAACAAGGTCAAAGTCGTCCTTACCATTCGGTGTTTTGCAGTCTCTGCATATCTATCGGGATTTCGCTTACCGCGTTTCCGTGCGCTCCATCCACATGCACATTGTCAGGGGCAGAGTGGGACACAAAAATCCACAAGGACAATTTTGTCTGCACTGGCCCACCAGCGGCTCACAACGAGCCCGTCTGGCCCAAGTTACGTTCACTGTACAAAGGCAGAGCGATACGCAGGTGCCATTTCCCATGAGGCTTTGCTTCGGCCATTCTACATGCATTTTTGAACAAAAAAAACTATTTAAATCGCTAGCCAATATATTTGTGGTCATGAAAGTTAAATAACATCTGAATAAAAATAATAAGATCAAGATAGGAGGTTAAACAAAAATCAGTAGGCTGGAATGATGAAAGTGAGTTCGACACACACCATAGGTGAGAAGTTGATCGACAACCTGTGCTTTAAATACTGGTTGGACTACCCCTAGATTCAGCTGCCGGAAAACTTGCCGTTTGACATTTATTTTAACTCAATGGGCCGCTCATGAACTTTCCACGGCTGCGTGCAGTCTTCAGACTGCTTCTCGTGATCGGTACGGCTCAATGCCCACAATCTCGTGTACTAACTGATCCGGATCATAGTCTTCCTCAATTTCTGAATCTTCGCTCGAGTCTGTGACATAAACTTGCTCGAAATCCCGGACTTCTTCACCCTCCATCACTAGTTCTAGTCTAGAATGAATTCCTTTACTGACGTCACAGATTTCAGGTAAACCGGCAACTGTTTTACAGTAAGAGTCGCAAAAAAAAGGTTTGAAACTCCGTACAAACTTCATTTTTTAATCTTTGGGTTTAAACATGACTTCAAATTACTATGTTTTATGTATAGTTTTGATACTTATATGCCTTTTACCTTTTTTTTAAGGTGTCATACGCACTTTAAGATCCCCATGTATGTACCTGCCTGCATTTAAATTTTTAAAGCTGAATTGTATATTTTTCACTTTGAATTGAAAAGCTATTAAACACTATATACAGTATATTAACTACCCCTCTGCACAGATGATTAGCATTTTAAAATTGGTTTGTTATTGAATTGAAGGTGTTCAATGAAATTAATATGAAATGTTGTGTCTATTATTTGTTGTTTTAATAGGTTCACTCCTGTCGAGATTGCATTTCTGACAGAATATGCAAAGACGATGAGACCGGTCGCAAAGGTCCTTGATGTTCTTCAAGGAGAGACCAATGTGCATATGGGGTGGTTGGTCCCTACAATAACGCTTCTCAAGGCTAAGCTCCAGCACTTTTGCATTTCCTCAAAGTTCTGTGGGCCCTTGATTGATGCACTCCTAGCAGGCATTGAAAAACGGTTCGGACAGATCCTTGCCGATCCAGAGCTGATTGCTGCAGCAATCCTAGTCCCAAAATTCAAGACTAGCTGGACCAGTGATGAATGCATCCTAAAACTTGGTAAGTGTTGCACTGTTTACTTTTTGGGCTTGTTGTTTTCCTGTTATGTTATATAAAGACAAGTGACTAGATAGCGTACTAACTGTCTATCCTGCTAACTAGCTCACTAGTCAAGTCTCTTATGCTATTTCCACACCCTACACCACGCCTACTTAAAGCGTTGGAAGCGTAATGCACCATAAGAAATTACGTAGGAAATCAATCTTTATTTGTAAGCCATATAAAGTTGATAAAAATCATAATGCCATCTTTCAGTGTTGTAATTTAAATGTTTTAATCCAGGGCCATGGTCCAATTTGGTCTTATTTTTGTTTTTCTATTCCATAGGCCTTGACTATATCAAAAGTCACTTGAAAGACCAAGAGGTGGAGAATCAAGGAGAGAGCTCCCATTCTTCAGAGGAGGATGATTTCTTTTCTGCAATCAAACAGACCAGTTCCCAAGAAAATGCCAAACAGCTTGAGATTTACCTTGGATGCCAAGGTGATACAGTTGAGATACTGAAGTCTTTCCCGGCAGTATGCAACCTTTCATTGAGGCTTAACACCGCACTCCCAGCCTCAGCAGCCTGCGAGAGACTGTTTAGTGCAGCGGGACTGATCTTCAGACCAAAAAGGGCACGTATTGGTTCCAAGAACTTTGAGAATCAGCTTCTTTTGAGGCTAAACAGAAGATTCTGGTGATTGTATAGGGTATGCCATTGTACTCTTTCTGTCCTACACAAACTACTCACGTACACTCTCTCACACACGGACCAAAATGCTCCTGTGACACCAATGGTGTTGGAAGTTCAATAGTTTATCTCCAGTTTTACTACCCAGTTTTTTAAAGGAATTATGGACAAGCATCCCTCCCTCACACACACTCTTTCTTTCTCTCACACACACACTCTTTCTTTCTTTCTCTCACACACACACACTCTCTTTCTTACTCCACACAGACTGATACGCACTTCGCAGTCTATATATCTCCTCCACAGGCACTCAAGTTCTCTACAGTCTGTTGCTGTAAAATAATGTCCTGGTAGTTTTGCAGGCCAGGGTATGTCATGAATATTACTACCTCAGTTGTGAGGTTTTTGAATTCCAATAAAATTTGAGAAAAACATGCTCTTAGAGTTTGTGGTCCTTGACAGCATTATTATATTTTGTGTATGTCATTTTTTTTTACCATGTCTTGGGCTCCATGTAGCACTAATCAGCTTTCAATTAAGCTATTTCTTACAGTCGTGTCAATTATATGAGGTCCATTAGTTTAGCTTTAAATGTTTAAAAAAAATATATATATTACGGTTACTTTTTACTTTTATACTTTAAGTAGATTTTAGCGCCTGTACTTTTCTACTTTTACTTAAGTAAAGCGGTTAAGTTGATACTTTTACTTTTACCAGAGTCTTTTTAAAATCCAGTATCCATACTTTTACTTAAGTAACAAATGTGTGTACTTTTGACACCACTGCCATGCACCGTATCAAAGCTATTGTGAACTGGTGTAAAATTAAGAAACGGTGAGTTACGTTTTTTGTAAATGAAAGCTTTGTGCAACACGCTAACGTCAGGTTTAAGCTTGCTTGAAGGGAGTTGATTAGGCAAGCCTATTCTGAACTCAAAAACTTTGAATGTGTGTAAGCTTAGCCCAGGCCATTGAAATGAATGGGCGGCAGGGGGGACAGGACTTCACTCTCTGTAGATATATATTATACCATCATGATTGTTTTATTGTGATCTGTTGCGCTATAAAAATCAGGGATTTCAGTTCATCCAGTTTATTTGTTTAAGTACAGTGTGTTTGTATAGCAGATTTGCATAGGTCTCATCACAAATGACAAAGGTAAATAATATAACATATCAATTTGTAGCATTTTTCAGGAGCCCAGACTTCAGATGACAGGACTGAGACATTGTCAGATGAATGCAACTCCACGTTGGTTAGAGAAGGTACACACAGCTTGAAAGGGTTCCTGTCCCACCATTTCATTTGTGGGCTGTTTTCTTCTTTAAAAACCTGCTGGTTGTGAGCAAAGTTTCCTCTGTTCTAACCAAGCCAATGAGCAGCTGCCTGTTTGGATTTGGAGAGGGCTTTGGCAACATCAATTTCATGTTTTCTGGACAAATGCCTTGACATTTTTTGTACAGCAATTCCACAGTACAGACAATACTGCTGATGTCGTATTTTCTGGAGCCATCCTCTTTTTTCGAAACAGGAGAAATGGATACACCCTCCGAGGACACACTGCTGAAGATGGCCTTGGCTATGGGATGTGGCTTTCACACTCTCACCCCACACTCCTACCCCACATGTAAATCACCCCACCCCACATGTAAATCAACCCACACTCTCCCCACACTCTTGTTCTTGTGTCTGGAAAATTGAGAGTGGTATTGACGATACTTCATCTGGCCAATGGCGGTGGAAAAGGAATGTTTGAGCAAGAACCACTTGCCCTAAAATAACCTGGCCCCTCCCTACCTCTCTGACCTCCTCCCCCTCCACGCCCCTACCCGTTGCCTCAGGTCCGCCAGCGCAAACTCTCAAGACCATCAGGACTAAGCGCCGGACCTTTTTACATTCAAGAAGTGTATGATGGAACTACTGTCAGGTTTGGATGTGGAAGATTTAGTTCCCTCATCAGAATCATACAGCTCTTCTGAGAATTCTGGTTCCATCTTCCATCCATCTGAATATGATCAAATGTTTGTACCCCACACTCTCTCCCCAGTCTCACCCCACACTCTAATTGAGAGTGGTATTGACAATACTTCATCTGGCCAATGGCGGTGGAAGAGGAATGTTTGAGCAAGAACCACTTGCCCTAAATAACCTGGCCCCTCCCTACCTCTCTGACCACCTCCCCCTCCACGCCCCTACCCGTTGCCTCAGGTCCGCCAGCGCAACCACTCAAGGCCATCAGGACTAAGCGCCGTACCTGGGGTGACAGGGCCTTCTCTGCTCCCTCCCTCATGAGCGACCACCCCATCCACATCTGTCAGGCTCCCAATATTAAACTTAAAATTTCCCTCAAAACTCACCTTTTCAACCTCACCTTCACCTGATAATTTCCCCTGCTCCCTCCCCTCCTCTACTAAGACTCACATGTCCAATTTTTTTTTATTAGTCTAACTTGTTGTCTGTTTGTTTTTTGGTTTGATCTGTTGTCTTTCTCATTTTCAGTTGTGTTGTGTTGTCTTGTTTGCTTGCCTGGTCTTGTCTTGTTTGCTTGCAATATGTAAAGCGTCTGAGTGTAAAAAGCACTATATAAATATGAATTATTATTTATTTACTTTTGCCAATTCTCTCCAGTTACCTGAAGAACACTTTTCTTTTCTACGTAGCTAACGTCGTGGGTCTAATACAAGCATTTAATCTTTCGTTAAAATGTTTGATATTACATTGCTGGATGGTAATACAACGTTGGTTACAGGAAATGTATTACCCCTTACTCCCACCCCACACTCCCACATTCTCTTTGGAGACACTTCCAGAAATACAAATGGAGAAAGGTTCAGAAATCTAAGCCTGGCGTTTGACTTACTGCACCCTTCTCCTAAACAATAGATGGTACTGCTGGGAAAAACACCATTTAAACTGCTGGAAGCAGCAATAAGAAGAGTTCATGTGCCAAATTACAGCTCACCCCACATGTAAATCATCCCACACTCTTACCCCACACTCTGACATTTAGAAAGTTCCAATATGAACTTGAGAGATCAGGTGGTACTGGCTGCAAGAAGGCACACAATGACTGAACTGTAGTCTTTCCAGGCTTAGATTTCTGAACCTTTCTCCATTTGCATTTCGAGGAAGTGTCTCCAAAGAGAATGCTTTTGCAAATAGGCCGTAGCAATGGACACAATGCAAGAATTCCTGTCCCACCTAGCACACTCTCACCCCACACTCTTAACCCATACAGAAATCACCCCTCCCACACTCTCACCCCGCACTTTCACCCCACACGTTCACCCCACACTCTCACTCTCGCACATGTTGATAATGCTAGTTGGTCAACTTCTGTTTCCTGAGGGTTTAGAACTGCAGAAAGGGTGGCATCACTCTCACCCCACACTCTCACACCCCACATGTAAATCACCTCACACTCTAACCCCACATGTAAATCACCCCACACTCTCACCCCACATGTAAATCACCCCCCTCATGTTGTTTTCTCAACTTCGAAGCAGTGAGGGCTTTCTGATTTTTCACTGATGCCCCAATGGCAAACTCTTTCAGACAGATGTCTCCACGCAAGGAGTTGAGCCAGGCAAGGCAAACAAGAAATGGTTTGAAGATAGTACACCACACACTGTAAACCCAAACAGTTCTACTAACTCATTAACATTATGTATTCAGCACTTAAAACCTGGTATTTAGTTGACCCAACTTAAAATGTATTAGTTTTCTGAGCAAGTGCAGACGTTTTAATTGTATTGGAATGTATTTGTTTGAGTTAACATTGCCTGATAACTCAAAAAATGTTAGTATCTGACGTCATCAACGTCGTTGAGAACACCATTGCAAAGCTCTTGTGATTAGAGACGACACAGCAGACTTAAGGTAGAGGAGTCGTTTAGTAATCCAGAGGTTGGAAGGTTGCTAGTTCGATTCCCCACTCCTCCTTACCAAGTGTATAAGTGTGAACCCCTAAACTGCTCATGATCTATAAATGCAAAATTCCTTGTCAATCGCTTTGGATAAAAGCGTCTGCTAAATCACAGATGTAAATGTAAATGCAGTGGCAACACTGGAAAAGCGGTCGACCAATGACAGTTCTCTCTACAGTAAGAGCTTGCGCAAGAAGTTGGAACGTAAGGAAGATACCCTTTCAAAAAAGGGCGTAATAACTAGTTTGAGAAAGACCCAGAGAAACACAAATATCTGACGAGGCTAAATCCTTTACGATTTTGGAATAATATGAGTTCAGAGAACTCAAAAATTATGAAAATGATAACACAAAAAAAATCTGAATAGCCGATGTATAATTTTTGAGTTAAGTTTACTTAAAAAAAATTATATATGTACTCAAATTTTCTTATGTAATCGGTTACATCAAAAGTTTTGAGTTCTCTGAACTTCAGGTTTACAGTGTGGTAATGAAGACAAGCCTTGTGTAGAGATGTGTCATCTCTCGCAAAGAACTGGGGGACAATCCAGTTGTCAGAGACGATTTGTTTAGCGTCTCACAGTGGGAAACAGAAAGAGGCCAAATAACCAAAACAACTGAAACAAGTCTGGAGAAGCAAGGTAGTACTCCACTGACAACAGACAACACATTTAACTGTCTGTCTCACAACGAGACACTAAGAAACACATTTAACTGTCTGTCTCACGTGACACTAAGAAACAACACATTAAACTTTCTGTCTCACAAGACACTAATTAGATACAAAAGTAAGACAGCGCTCAGAGAAATTTCATGTAAGCCAAGATACTGTGTTAAAGGTACAAATATTGGGAAACACGTGTGTGTGTGTGTGTGTTAAAGTGGTCCACACAAGTGTATAAAGTTTAGAGACAGTCCCCAGATGATGGCAAAAACTGGCGTGGGGGAAAAAGTTTTGAATTTTGACAATTTAAAGTGAGATTTATAATTCTGGATGGCCCTTCATGTTGTGTGATTTTTTTGTAAACCTGTACTGTTGTTAGAAATGGTGGATCCATATGGTGAGTAAAAAACTTGTGGGTCCCACTTTGGACATTTGGAAGACTGTGTGTGTGTGTGTGTGTGTGAGTAGCGCCTTTGTGCAAATGTCTTTTCCGGGTGGGACTGCAGCGTTTTACAGTCTTTCAACGCCTGCTACCTGTCCCTACAGTAAGACTTGATAATAACAATATCGGTGAAAATAAGGTTATAACAGAGGCTCTACGCAAATGGGGATGCCAATATAAACATTATGAATGCAATCTGTATAGCATACGTATATTGCTGATGGCTCATACTATGAAAGTGGCCCATTCCTTCTATCACACTTCTGCAGAACATTAAGGGAGCTTGAATTACTTAACTGCTTGTCAGTCCTGCAGTATAGTGGAAAAGCTGGAAAGTGCAGGAGGTCAAGTGCATGAGAATAGCCCAGCTTTTCAGGTCCTGACCAGCATACAGAAACAATACAAGATATTTATGATAATAAGGAACATAATAATATAATGCATTGTGTGTATTTTTAGTCAGTTTAGAAAAGGGGGAAGGGGAAACATGACATTTAGGGTATTTTTCCTGCCATTAAATGAAATGGGTCAAATTTAGTAAGGGATTTACCGGTTTACAAAACTAAACAAATCCTTTTAGTTTAACTGGGCCCTGTTTCTCGACAGGTTAGTTGCTAACTAAGTAGCAACTTAGTAAGTTGCCAATGGGAAATTGCATTGCAACCAAGTAAGTTGCTAACTTAGTTAGCAACTAACCTGTCGAGAAACAGGGCCCTGAATTAGGGTTGCATTTGCAACCCAGTCTCATTGAGGAAATGTACCCCGGAGCACGTATTCGCAAGACACTTAAAACGTACCTGGGAGAACGTTTTGAGGAACAAGCGTCCACTGGGGGTGCTAAAGAGACTGATCTTTTCCCTGTTTCTCATAGCCGTCCACCTCGTCCACTTTTCACCTCGTCCCGTGGCCCACACCTGCGTGTGTTATTACATTGGTGGGTGTTACACTTCCCACCAACGTAATAATTTCCTGCCAATGTGATACTTATTAAGTTGGCAGGAAGCTGTGTATTACGTTGGCAGGAAATTATTACGTTGGCCGGGCTATTACGTCTAAAATGCACACTTTTTTGTTACGTTGGTGGGAAGTTATTACGTTGGTGGGTGTTACAATGCCCTCTTCAACTACTTCTGTGCAACTGTGCCAACCTCAAACCTCCACTCCCATATCTGATGAGAAGAAGATGAAAATGCCAGACCCTCCAGAATATGTTGTGTACACCGACTCTGAATTGGATTTGGTGCGGGGTCAGTATTTCGCACTCCTTCGGAATGGGAAGGAAAGGGGCTTCAAGATGTCGAAGGAGCTGTGTTGCAGACTAATAAGAAACACCATAACAAGCATGGTTGCAATCCTGCGCGCAAGTCCAATGGGAAAAGAAGCAAGCTACCTCTCTAAGCTGGAAATGAATGTCATGTCGCAGAAGATTATTGAATATTTCCCCATGCTACGTGATGCTGATCCAAATATGCCATATGTAAGTAATGATTTCTTTATCTTGTTTTCTTAAAAATATATCTCATTGCCTTCTATCTCTTTGGTAATGTCTAAATTACCTCCTTCTACAAGCTCTAACCCACCACTGTGTGTGTGTGTGTGTGTTGAATACTGCAGTAGCTATCTACCTGGACTGTGCATTAGGACTCTGGCTTGTGCATTTGGAATGCGTACTACTCGCTGATCTGTGCCATACCACTCTGTCATATGAGGACTCATTCTTGCACTAAATTAATAGTGAATCTTTCAGGTCACTGAAACCCTTTCACTCTACCACTAATCTTATCAGGGTATTTGACACCTTGTTGGATTACCATTAACTTTGTGGATGACTGTTTCTTTTGTTGAAATGTGTAGTATATAGTAGTACTTTTTGTGCCAGGCAAATAAACTTGCTCTTCTCTACTAAACCAAAACGAACCACGAACAGGTAAACAAAACACGAAAAAAAAACAGACTACTTACCTAACATTCTTTCAGCTGGCCGTCTACACCAAAATGTTCAAGCGACTCCAGAATATGAGATCCCCAAGAAAGAGACAGGGCTCCGTTCTTGGCGCAGCAAAGACTCTCTTCAGTGCAGACCACAGCGACATTGACACGGATTTGACAGACACGAGCGGCTCGGCTGATACTGTAATTCTGGAGAGCAGTGATGACCTCAGTGAGGACAACTCCAGTGCAGGTGTGCAAAACTAACAATGACTATAGTCAAGTCATGAAACTATAAGGTTTTTTTTATTTTTGTTTTATTTGTTCTTTATTGAACCAAGGTTGCACTGTACTTAATCTATGCCTGATTTTTGGTTGTATTCATTTTAATAATGGTGTGTAATATTTTTCCCCCCATTATTTCTCAAGTAGCGTCCCCACCACCAGATCCCCCTGTGCCAAAAAAGGCAAAGAGTGGCACCAAAGCATCCACGCCATCCAAGTCTTCCTCACCTGCACCCATGACTGTGATTGCTTCACCAACCATGCCTGCAAAAAATGTTGACGGTAAGCCCTCTTCAGCACACTTCTCAGCCCGTCAGCCTTGTTAATAAGTTTTGCAAAACATAATTACTTGTGTGTGTGTGTGTTAGTGTAAAATATAGCCTGTCAAGCAAGACTAAATGTGAATATTTAGTTTGGCCCTGATCAATGAGACATCGGAAGATTGTTGATAAGAACAACCTGTTTTTCAAACTGTGTCTATGCCTATTTGCCAACGTTTTGTCGTCACTCCCTGAAAACCCCGTCTGTTTTGCATCCGAAGATTTAAAACAAATCCCCTGCGTTGTGATTGGTTTGCCAGATTCAGAGCATTCGGGCATTGTCTTAGGCAAGACCCACTCGCAGGCAAAAATAATTGTGGCCGCTGGCAGGTGGGGCTAGTTTACGAGGCCATAATATGTATATTTTTTCCCCATTATTTCCTCAAGAAGCGTCCCCACCACGAAATCCCCCTGTGCCGAAGAAGGCAAAGAGTGGCACCAAAGCATCAACGCCATCATCCAACTCTTCCTCACCTGCACCCATGACTATGATTGCTTCACCAACCATGCCTGCAAAAGATGTTGCTGGTAAGCCCTCCTCAGTGCACATCTCAGCCTGTCATCGTTGTTCATAAGTTTTGCAAAACATAATTATTTGTATTTTAATCATGTGTCGTTTGCCCTGTGGTGATGTTAACATTAAAATGTCTTTGTTTATTGTCATTTAAGTGGGCCTCGACAGTCTGAAGATGCAGGCCAGACACTACAAAACCTTGAGCAACATGTACAACAAGCCTAATGCAAAACCCAATCAAAATGATGTGGCGCAAATTTTGGACCTTGAGTTCGAGGCCAGACGGGCCTTTATTGATTCAGATGTTGCCAAGGAAGAAGACCGACCTGCAAAAATCCTTCATGCATATCCATGCTTTAAAGATGTTCGAAATGTATGTTTGTTTTTTCATCTTACCTGAACCTCTTACTGTGTATTTTGTAAGGGTTTTGAACACATTATTAAGTGTTTTACGATGTTTCAGGCAATGGACGAGCTACGGAGCATAGTAGATGGCACTGACCGCAGATACATCGAGGAAGTAAAAGGAAGATGGACAGAATTCTGCACAAAGGCGCAGTTCTACAGCGTGTGGAAGAAAGTCCTCAAACCCCCTTTTCCTTTGGATGTTCGCAGTGGTAAGTTACTGTTCCATATTTATATGTACATGCAGGGCTCTAAATGAACCCTTTTCCATCACCAGACTAATGCCGAGTACATTTTCTTTTCTATCAACCAAACTGAAATTTCAAGTTTGCTTGTGTTAACCCATTGAGGTAGCCTGGATACCAGCCTGAACTCCGCCCACAAAATTTTTGGTCTGGGAGATTCAGTCTGGAGTCGAGCTAGTTGGGAGGGATTCAAGCCCACCGAAAAGTGATCTGACCAATACAATTGTAAGGGCGGGCTTTATACGTTGATGGACAGATATAGATAGAATAGCCTATACATCGGACAAAGATGGCGCCGTCTCGGGAGCTTAGTGGGACATATTTTATATGATTTAAGCTATCTACACGACTTTTTTTTATGTCTACATTGACCCGGTTAGTTGAGTATACGCAAAACGAGTGTTGCCAAAGATTGTAGGTCTTAACTGAAGCACTCTAGACCATTATTGATCGGTTATGCTAACGCGTAGACAAAAAAAAACATTAAAACAAATGGTAGCTTCTAGCCTTGAGTGCTAATTAAGTAACGTGAGCAGGCATATCTCAACAGATATTGACAGCGCATTCATTTTGAAAGAGGAACAGAGAAACGCGATCAAGGCATTTGTCGATTGAAACGATGTTTTTGCCGTCCTTCCTACGGGATCAGGTAAAAGTTTAATCTATCAGATGGTAATAATACTACGTTGCTCTGATTGGTTCTAGGTATCCAATTCAGCAAAGAGGAATTTTCTTTCCTGGTTCGTTGAATCACGCCCCATAATCACAGCCCAATGGTTCGGTCTCTCATATTCTGACTAGAATTAAGAGTATGACATCGTCAGGCTACCATTGAGGCCTAAAGCACCTGCAAAAAAGGGTGCTGGATGCCTAAGCCCTTTTTAAGAAAGGTTGTTTTGTGGCCAATTCTAAGTATTATAAACTAATTCACAATCAGAAGACGGATTACAAATGCTGGTTTCAGTGCGGTTTAATTGCGCGTTCTTACAGCACAATTAGAGAAAGACAAGACCGGTAGAATTTTTGCCCACCGAGCTTCGCGGCTCACATTTTAAAAACATGAACAGACACTCCCACCTTCCTCATGAGTGGTTGAACTCCTCACCCAATGAAATGACCTCATCTACTCTGACTCCAAACAAATCAAAAGATGTCCCTGGCACCTTATACCACACCCATTTTCTAGGTAAAACCCCCTCAACATCGTATTGTGTGTGTGTGTGTGTCACTAACCCCTGAAATGAATTATCCTAAATTACTTCTTATTCATTAAATTATTCCTACTGTTGCCCTCAGAATATAAAAACCTAAATATCTTAGCCTCTGAAGCACATAAAAACATGCAATAAGTTGTATTTAAATGTTAAGACCCTCATCTTGCATTGGAATGTGTTCATTCAACTCTAACATACCAAGATTTTTCATAAAATTGTCTGAAATCTCACGATCCTGAATGTTGTCATGCAGCTCCAGGCGCCAGGGCCAATGTTGGACAATGCAATATCCAGCATCAATGGGTTAATGTAGAGCCCTTTTTACATGTATTAGTATGTTCTGACCAGTCCTTCTATTCTTTAGTGAATTTCACACTGGCCCGCTTCAATGCACTGCCACTCCTCTTCCCCTCATCCGTTTTGCCACCAAAGAAGCTGGCTTGCAGTGAGGCACTTATCCATATCCTGAAGTTAAGCAAATATTTTCCCAGATTTATGCAAATTCATTAATTCACAAAACCACAAAAAAAAATCTACAACTTTGCATCAGCTTGTCGGGTATTAAGCTATACTACATTTATTACATGATATGTCTGTTACCCAGTGCAGTCAGCTGTTTTTGACACTGGGATAACTTCTGAGCTGGCTGAAAATTGCAGCCTTTCAGCCATACTCGTTGTAATAATTCTGATGAAATGCAGAAAGACATGAGCTTAAAAGTGGTAGGAATCATACTTAATGCATTCCTCCCTCCCCTATTGTAAAGTAATAATGTTTTTAGAATCTTCAAGTCTTAAAATCTGCAAGTTTTTATACAGGAATTTCATTTGGGGACTCAAGCCAATGGTTGCCGGATGTTTAACCTTTTTTTTCTTCTTCTCTCTCTGCACATTCTTGTTTTCTGTTCCAGTCAAACAAAGACCCTGTTCTCTACCTGCAGAAGCGTCCTCTCTGCTCCCCAGTTCTCCTCTTTGATGGCTCAACTACCATCGTGGCTGTTGGTAACGTACCTGTGACAACCCTCAAGCAAGAAGATTTTTCAGAAGGGATTTTGGTGTTGATGGTGTACTATTATACATTGCACTTAACATACCCCAAATGTGTGACAACCCTGCTCTCTGTTATTCAAACGGAGGTCATTGGTGACGCCCTCCACGAGAAGGATGCCACTAGTTCATACAAAAAAGCAATGGCTGAGTGGAAAGCATTCATTGAGAAGTAAATATGTCAGTTGTCGGTTACAAATTATGCTACTATTGCATTGTTTTGTGTATTTCACAAGTTAATTGCGTTTTTTTTTTATTGTTCAGTCGATCTAAGGTGTTGGTCTTAAACCAATACCCCACCCCAAAGTGAAATTGAGGCAGTGGCTGGGTCACCTGGAAAACTCCTTTTCACTTATCCAAATCTAGGGACTTTGGTGAGTGGCTCAATTTTACCTGGGAGTGGGGTATTCCTTAAGATTTACCTAATCAAAGCCTATATTTCAAGATACAATGTTGGAAAAACGCTACCTCATAATGGCTGAGAATTGTATTTGTTTATATTACTGGGGACCCAGTAAATCTAAGTTGTTTGTCTTAAACATACACCCCAATCCCAAGCGAAATTGAGTCACTCGCTATAGTCCCTGGAGTTGCGCAAGTGAGCAGAAACGTTTTTCAGGTAACCCAGCCACTGTCTGAATCTGACCCATCAAAGATCAGAATAGAGAGGACGCTTCTGAAGGTACAAGACAGGGTCTTAAACAGTCTTTGCGTTGCCAACCACCATAACAGAAAATTTGCTCAGCAAAGCAATTGTCACCTATATTAACATTTTAAAGTAGTTGCTGTACTCTAAGGTTACTATTTCAAGGCTCAATTTCACCTGGGAGTGGGGTATCCCTTAAGTTTTACCTATCCTGTATTTCAGCATACCATGTTAAAATGCTGCTTCATAAGGACTGAGAGAAATGTGAAGAGATGTATTCAAAGCCTGTATTTCAGGATACAATGTTGGAAAATGCTGCTTCATAAGAGCTGAGAATTGTGCTTTTGTGTGAACAAAGAGTGGTAATAATAAATGTTGAATATGTTTACAAGTCATTCTGTTTTTTTTTTTTTAATGTATATTGTAAAAAATGCTTTGGTTTTAACATGAAGACCGCCTCGTTTCAAGATCATCATGGATCTTGGTTTAAGACAGAGTTCAGTCATTCTGGAATATTCTACTCTAGGGTTAGTCTACATTTAGTATTTCCTTTACTAATATTGGGCTTAATTTGCCAAAGGAAGAAAAATGTAAATGCTTGTTTTCAGTACATCTCACTTATTTTGAGGTTGCAAAAAGTTGCTTTTCAAGATGTATAATCTTAACACCAGTATGCTATTATGCTTGTTTTCTGTATGTTTCACTCATTTTGAGGTTGCAAAAAGTTGCTTTTCAAGGTATTTAATCTTGCATTTAGTATATTTCACTTCTTTCAGGGCTAGAAAAAGTTGAATCTCAAGTCATTTCGGCTTATAATGAGCATATTTGTCTTATTTTAAGCCTTCCAAATGCCTTTATTAAATCTAGAAACAAGTCTTCCCAAAATCTCGATTTAAGAAATCTTACCAAATGAAATTATCTTGCTGCATGGACAGATTTTTTTCACTTGTTTTGAGTACTTTTCCCCTTAGTTGTAGTGATTTTTTTTAATCTAGTTTGAAGACCCCCTTTTTTTGCAGTGTATGCTCAGCTGAATCATACGGTGCCGATCCTCCAGCTGTATTTTGATGGCCAGAGTGACCTGCGGGTGGACTTCCGCCTGTCAAGGGGATCCTTCCATGCCCTTATGGAAGCCATAGGGGATGACGCAGACCAGGTCTGCCTGGTCTTTTTATATTTTGGTTGGCCAGTGACACATCCTACCGTGTCGTCTCACGGGCCTTTGATATGCCTAGAACATCGGTCCACCGTGCCATCCACACCACCAGCGGAAAAATTGCCTCCCTGTTTGCACAAACAGTCCGTCATCCCACAGAGGAGGAGTTGGCGACTGTGGGCGCAGGATTTGCGCGCATGGTGGGTCGGCGGCCTTCAACCGGGTGGTGGGGAGCATCGACGGCTGCCATGTCAGAGTTAAGCCTCCTTCACAAGACGCCGACTGCTACCTGAACCGTAAGCTGTTTCGGTTCAGCTTCAGGCGGTGGTCGATCACACGGCTACATTTATTGATGTGTGTGTGGGCTATACAGGGTCAGTTCATGACTCAAGGGTGCTCAAAAACAGCCCTCTGTACTTAGGGAAGCAGTACCCCCCACCAGGGTACTGCCTCATTGGTGATGGTGGGTACCCCTGTCTCTCTAACCCCATAACCCTGATGACCCCCTATCGTCAGCCTGTCAGGAGCACGATGCAGGCTGCCTTCAACAGCCGGCTGACCAAGGCCCGAGTGGTGGTCGAGCAGGTCTTTGGGATCCTGAAGACCAGATGGAGGGCCGTATTTTGAAGGTGGACGTATTTTGAAGGTGGACGTCCTGTTCGTCCCGGAAGTCATCCTCTGCTGCACCATACTCCACAACATCTGCCTGAGCCGGGGAGACGTGCTGGACCCTGAGGAGGGCGAAGACGGTGAGGCTTGAGCAGCAGAGGAAGAGAATCCAGGACGGGAGGCAGCACCTGCAGGCACCGTCTCTGGAGCTGAGGAACGAAATAGATTGGCAGCGTTGTGTTATGCACCTGACGATGACTACATTTAATTAAATAATTTTGGCCAATTTCACACCTGTGTAAGAACATTGATTTATTTATCGAACATAAAACATTCAAAAAAACAACAAGAACATAACATAAATGATTGGAACACTGAACAGTAAAAACATTTTAAAATTAGGTAAAAACACAAAATAAATGTATATATAAAAACATTCATTTAGGTGCCATTCTTTCTAAAATGGCCAAGAAGCGCTCGTCCCTGGTCACAGTTTCCTGGTCCCTCCTCTAGTCCCTCGCTCTCAACTCCTATCTCCATCTCTCAACTCTCTCTCTGTTCTGCCCGTCTCCTCTCCTCTCTCTCCATCTCTTCTTTGATAGAGATTATTTCCAAACACTGTTAATGACTTAAGAATATAATAATCAAGTGACTTGTTTGAATATATTCCTGTGAATTATGTGCTTATGAAAGCAGGAGCATGGCTTTTCTCTCTCTGTGTGTAACTAGAATATTAGGTGCCACTAAGTCTGCATATGAACAAGAGCATGTTTAGACCAGAGGAGATAAGAAAGGAACTGTGCTTCTTCCGACCCAAAACTGCCATCCTTGCACGACAGGGAGCATCGGACGTGAGAAATCCACCACGTGATCATCCCTGCTCAAAGCTAAACTTCTGACTATATAAACTTTGTGCAAAGAGTTTATCAGGGCTTCACTGTCAGCCTCGGCTGGGAGGGGAGCCCAATTGCAATTGTTGTTGTTTGTCTGTCTAATAAATATACTTTCATGCAGCTCCGGAGTCCTGAACTAACTAGGGTGATTTTTCACCTATCATTCTTCCTGCATTCTCCTCCACTCCTGCTCATTTTGGCTCCTCAATTCATGGAGCACTTCAACCATGTCCACCCGCCGCCTTTTGGGGGTGGACGCAGGGGAGGTTTTGGAGGTTGAGGGCATCTCCTCTGCTGCCTCTGCACTAGCCCTTTCTGGTGTAGTCACAGAGGGGGGTCTGACCACTACCGCGCCCTGGGCACACGTGGCAATGAGGACCGGTGGCGTCACAGACGGCCTGTCCCCAATTGCCTCGTGCATGAGATCAAACCACTTCCAGGACGCGGCAGTGGTCTCACCTCCCTCTGTGCTTACCCCCAGTCGGGGGGTTCTTAAGATCCTTTGTAGTAAGAAGAACAACAACGAAACATACAGCAACACTGTTGAAAAGCTCATAGTTCTGAAAACCCTATGTTGTAGAAATATTTTAAATGTCTTCAATAATACATTACATTCAGTGCCCACAGAGCAAAAAAAAAATAGCTTTGGTTACGATCAATTTCAAGAAGAAAAAAAGGTTATTCATACTTTTGTATTTTTCAGTTCAACTGCTATTAGGGATGCACCGATCCGCTTTTTTCACCTCCGATACCGATATCTGAGGTTTAGTATCGGCCGATACCGATCCCATACCGATATAAAAAAAAAAAACAGCGCGAAACTATGGTAACTGTGTGTATGTGTGTGACCACGTGTGAGAGGGAGAAATGAGGAGTGCATGACCTGAGATCTTGGTGCATTTTTTGCTCATTTGCTACTTAACATCATGTCTTGTCATCACTATCAATTCATAACATAGGCTAAAAATAATCACAAATAATGTACGTTCTAACAAGCACTAGTGTTCATATTAGTTAGCAATCATATATCCGCTAGCGTCAACTTCTACGTTACATTGTGGAGGCTCAGCATGGTGACCTGTTAATGTATTTGCTGGTTCTAGTCTGTTAAAAGACCCACGATTACCAAAGCAGTATTCTTTATATCCCTTTATTGTGCATTCATCAATTTCCATTACATGACGATGCATGTGATCCTACATATGTGTGTGTCTGCAATGAGAATGGGGACTAATTAGCACTGCACTGAATTACTTTAACAACTAATATTACTCGATACATATAATTGTGGACATTACACAAGGCAACTTGAATCTCATTCATAGCTCATCCAGTCGAAATCTTAACAGGATGAACCCATCTTTATTACAGCGAATCAACATCAGGACATAACTAATTCTCCGCTTAGCATGCTAATCACTACTAATAGCAATGTGCACTCATAATACACTACCTATAGGCCTACATAAACATAAAAAAAAAAAATGTTTTTTTTTTTTTTAACTGTCACCGATACCCGATCTAGAAATGTCTTCAATATCGGTACCGATACAAATATCGGATCGGTGCATCCCTAACTGCTATGTAGAAATGACTGCTCAGAGGATCTGTAAAGCTAACAAGGACGTAAGGCATGATGTGAAAACAAACAAACAAACAAGACAAACTGACCAACCTTGTACTTTTGCTTCAGGTTTTCCCACTTAAAAAAAGAAAAGAAAAAAAAAGGCAGTGGTCACCCTCCCCACCAGCCCTCTCTCTTCTAGGAACACTCTGGTTAACATGTAATAGAGGCACATAAACACAATAGTGTTAGTACAACACATCGGTCTACAGATTGAGCAGCCAACAACGTTGAGTGTCCTGAAAGGCGCCACATAAATAAAATGTATTATTACTATTATTAGCAAGCGATTTACATTTGATAAATATATTGCTGGACTATCAATAGGTATAAATACACTCTCTATGTTTGCACTTACTTGTATCCAGCCACGTTGGTGGTTCTCCCACCACTGAATATGTGGCTGTGGGCAATACGCTACCGCACAAACACCATTGTGTTCTCATCTGTCCCTTTCGAAGAACAAGAACAAGACCGACGCCAATAAGAAAATGGTTTGTGATCTAATGAACTCCAAACTTAAGTTTTACGTTTCCATACCGCAGGGTAGCTAGTGCTAACGTGATCACAAAAACACACCTGGCGCGGTAACGTGTCTTCAAGAGCACTAACGGTACTACTATTCAAGTGCAATAACACATTGACTTTCATTTAAAGTCATATTCAATTACTACCATAACATTCACAAAAGCATAACGCATCGCCAAGATAATTACCTAGGCAAATCACAACTGGTTTGCTATATTTCGAGCTAGATGCTTAAACCGGATGATAACAACAGCTGTAATCATGAGCATCTTCACTGTAATCATCTTCACGTATTCATGGGTTAACGTTAGCTTCCGACCGATAAAGATAATGTAGAGTCGTGCTAAATATATACAGAAGATAAAACAAGAGGGTCCACGAATGTAGCATATTTTTACAAAATCCTGACTCAAAGGGCAAGTGACTGAAATTGCTGTGGTTGAATTGGACCTACTGCCCATCTGATGTTGTCGGGTGGGTGGGACATTAGCTAGCGTATAACATTAGCTAGTTAGCTTGCTAGGTAGCACCCTCGTGATGTTAAGACGTTACTGTAAGCAACAAACCCTACCTAGTTGTTAGCTAGCTAATCTTCAGACGTTGCCATACACAACAACCGAATATACAACAACTGTAATCATGAGCGCAGTGTTAATACATGTCAATACATAAAAAAAAAAAACATTCAGAGGCGGTTGTAAAATGTAAATATGAATGTGTACGTCAAAACTTACATCTATAGGTTTCGGGAGCTGCAGGCGCTGTCATCTCGGCCGCCATTTAATTTTTTCTTTTCGAGCTGAGCGGCTCTGCCTGGCTCCGCCTCTTCCGCTACGTAGACAAGATGGCGGCCGTTGAGGGTGGAAAGTGTACCTGGTTCCACACTCAGCGTTTTGTCCGTTATGAGGGGGACATCCGGGTCCTTTGGGTATACTTCGTTTCGCCACTATCGAAATCGGGACACCCTACATACTCAAACTAAGGATCGTAGGTACGGAGGGTATGGATATCGGAACATAGCACAGGGCTCAATCCCCTAGTTATTGTTGCTACATCTGACACAATTCCCGGAACTGTCAACCTAAAAGCCATGGCGAGTACGGGTACAATCGCTATAGCTGTCAGTGTGAGTCATGGTTTTTGGAGTAATACCTCCGCAATATCCTCCTGATCAAGGCAAAAGGGACTGCAATATGCAGTGGAAGGATATATCCAAATTATTAAGATTAACAACTAACACAACAATAATCGAAGCAAAAGCATACAGGTCACAATACAAATTAGAAACTCCAACGACCTCTTCAATAAATGCAACGAACACAACCTTGGTAGACTAGTCATGTTCTTTCACCACTGGGTAAGATCTGTATATACTATTTCAAGCTAGCTAATAACCTGCAAAGATTCTGTATTATTATTATTTATTCACTCTCGGGCGGTATCTATCTATCTAGCTAGCTAGGGTGGTGGCAATCTAGAGAACAGTACAGCAACGTAGCAGTTTGGAGCAAAATAGCTGCTAGTAACGTTAATATTGTTCAAGGGATGTGTGTGCATATTGCTGAAAGTATTTCACATTCACTGTAGCGATAACTTGCTTGTAAAATGATGATGATAATGCTACGATAATGCTATGGCTTTAGTATCAAGAGTATCAGTCTTTAGTATCAGATTGCCAGGTTATTGCTCTCAGGTTGCGCCTTTTGCATACCTTGGGATACCCAGGGGTAGGTTGCCCATTCACAAAATGCTACAAAGATTTAAATTAAAAAGTTCATAATGGCCTTTTGGTACGTTTTGTTCAACATTGATGCAGTATGTTAAGCTCCTGGCAACTAGCTGGCGTTTGCTTTGGCTCGCTACGATAGCTCATCGTGCAATGTTACAGGCGGTAACATTAGCATTTTGACGGTAACATTAACAATTTGATTTAAACATTAACACATTTGTTGGACAAATAGTTATGTAGTCCGATGGTAATAATACTAGTTGCCATGAACCATAACTGTTTGGGGATGTTCTCTCAACTAGACAGTTTGCCATCATACCTAAGTGATAGCTAGCTGGCAGCAAGCAGCTTAATTTACTTAGGAGCAGACATATGTGTATTTTGCGATATATTGAGTTGGGCGTGGGGTGACCACTCTGTTTAATCTACAGCTGGCACCTCTGCGCCTGTGTTTTGGGCTTTGGGGAAGCGGAAAAATAACTACGTGTCCCTCTAATCTCTCAGGGTACTTTATGTCATACCTACAAGTCCCGTAGGCACACTGTTTAACCATGCCGCTCACTCTCTTCTCTTAGTAGCGGTTGCTAAGGTATGATTGGACCAGGGCCGTTCTAGGGAGGAGTTTTGCGATCGGTCAATTAGATATTACGCGATAATGACATCACAGAGTCCTTGCAATTAATGAGCCCTCGCAAGCCAGGTTTGTGTCCACGAAGGACATGTGCGCTTATAACTAAGTGAAAAGACGGAAATTGTGTATGTTGATTGGTAGGTGATTTTTGCTCTTTGATGCACAATTTTTTCAAATCATTTTTATTCAACTTTGGTAGCTCTTAACACTTTTTTTTCAGGTTGAGGAATTTCGGCCTCTTAATCCACCAAGACCTGTATAGAAGTGTGTGTCTGTGATAACCTGCTGTTAACCCATTTAGGCCTAAAAACGCCTGCTAAAAAGGCCTTTTTTTGCCTTTTCACTTTTATGGAAACAGCCCACTAAAACCTGAGGGTTTTCTGAGATAAAATTTCCCACGCCTACTAAAACCTTAGTATCTCAGGCTCTATAGCAGATAGAAACATAAAATAAAAAAAAACATTTAAGAGCTTACCTCTCTGGCTTCCATCTAAACTGTCTGCTTTGATATAATCTTCGACAGCATTTTTTTTTTTTTAAATCAATAAACAAAAACATCAAGTACATTTTGAAAAATCGATACAGATTTCCTTTTATTGTATTATATTATTCATTGATTCATTCATTTTCATTATTTATATCAATTATATTTCATTAATTCATTAAAACATTAATTGAAAAAAAATCTAAACAACATTACTTCTTGATGGAACAAACAAACAAACCCCAAAACAAACAGGTTTTTTAACATAAACATTTTATGGACAGATCACAGATCATCAAGTGCGGCGGACATGTTTGCCAAAGCACTCGATGTGCAGGGGCACATTACACTGCCTGCATCCATAGACTGTGGCACCAGGACGGGCCTCAGTGCCATTCTTCGACTGTGAGCATTCCCTGCAGATCTTTCTTTTCTCGTATATTTTCTCACAGTCGTGCTGGGCTGAGGCTGCCACAGGTGCTGTGGCACACTGAGGAGCACTCCTTGCTGTCACAGGGGTGTCAAGCTCCTGTACAAGGTCCTCCAGCCAATCTTTGAAGCCACTGCAGTTAGCTCTAGCACTCCTTGCAATGATGTAAGAGTTGTAGCAGCTGACCGACAGGAAATTAAAAAAAAAGCCTCCGCCACCATTTCTTGGACCGATGCTGGATTTGATAGTAGCCCACCATCTGGTCCAACAGATCTACCCCCTTCATGTGCCTCTGATAGTCGGCGAGGCATGCTGGCACTGTGACCTCAGTCTGGATGGTTCCTCCATGTCTTCTTTTGACTGTCCCTGTTGCCGTTGGAGCATGGAAGTTTGACAGGACCAGGACAGTCTTCGTGTCCTGCCAGGCACAGAAGGTCAGCTCATCCATCTGGGATACCGTGTACTTATGCTTGGCCATGGCAGCCAGCTTTTTGGGGATTCCTTTCCTGTTGGACCGAATGGTGCCACAGGCATCCAGGCCATGATCTTTTCAGGCATGAGAATCACTCACCTTTCAGCGAAATTCGCCGTTTTGAAAACAAAATAGGTGACCTACGTGAATCGTGTAGATTCGATGAGTTTTTATTTTTGTGGGGGGGGGGGGGGGGGGGCACATATTCAGTGAACTGCGAACACGCAGACCTGCCAACCTGCACGCATTTTGTGTACCCGCCCCCTCCCCCGCGACGGAGTTTTTGGACACCTTTTTCATATTCAGATGACATGTACTATTGTAAGCATGCACCTAGTGGTGGTTAAGATAATTAATTATATCTGGCAACACTGGGAAAGCAGTTGATCAATGACTGTCTGTCTACAGTCAGAGCTCGCGCAAGAAGGAAAGAAAGATATCCTTTCCAAAACGTGTATAGACGTAATAACTAATTTGTGAAAGAACCAGAGAAACACTAATATCCGACGAGGCAAAATTCCGGACACTTTTGGAATCCCTGCTAGCTGGAGGCATTTTTTAGGTCTCGAAAGGAGAACATGTCCGAATAAAAGATGACGTCTCATCACTGGCATTTCTGAGGTACAATGGGAAGTGGGGGATTAATAATCAAGCACATAAATGTGACCGTAATGTTAGCATATAAAACGTTAAAACATGTGTTCGGTAACTTAACGAGATGATTCATTTCAAGGGGTATAACCTTCAGATACATAGCCGTAGTAGCAAGCATATGATGTGATTAGCCTGGTTACGAGACGGCTACGGTGTGAATAACTGATGGAGTAGGCTAATTTAGCTGCAGTAACGTTAACTCAAACGCCACGGAGACTCCCTGTTCTAACGTTGAATCGCTCTGTTGGGGCAAAGTGACCATTGCAATAGTCTTTGCTAACGTAGCAAATAATTCCTACTATTGCAGCCAGTCAACCTACAAGCCTTGCAGGTATAAAACAAATCATGAAGTCAAATGACGATTTTCAGTCTTGTTACCATAAACAAGACCCAATACAGAGCAACCCTGAGCACTGACATGATAAGCACTTTGGTGACAAGAAAGGTGAGCATGGCTGCAAAGTCACATGGAAGGCTTCAGTGGTGCTCTGCTCAAAAAGGCCAATATATATAGGCCTATATATATATATATATATATGTATAGATTTACATATACAGTACCAGTCAAAAGTTTGGACACAACTTCTTATTTTTAATTTTTTTTCTTTACTTTTATTATTTTCTACAGGGTAGATAACACCTTTTTTTGTTTAGTGCATCATTCTATATGTGTTCTTTCGTAGTTTAAATGTATTCAGTATTAATCAACAATGTAGAAAATAATTAAAGTAAAGACAACATTTCTCAAAATAATGAAAGGTGTGTCAAAACTTTTGACTGGTACTATATACACTGTATATATTCTTGAGAAGTGCTTAATGATGCCAAATGTAAAGATCTCTTTTAATTTATGAGATTCTTGTCAAGAAAATATGATTGTATTGTTTTCCTCGCTGCTGATTTATTATATTGAATAACTGGATGATATGGCTGTGAGTGGGGAATTGACCACGTGCAAAGAACCTGCCAAACAGAACGCAAAGGGCCTTGCCAAAAAAATGTATTGAAATCATAACATTGTATTGGCTGTCCAGTTAAGTTACAGCATGTCCAACATCACTTGTGGGGGTTATGCATTAAGCCATTTGTGGTGCTTATACCACATTGTGCCTCATATACTGTAAATGTTAGACCCAGTGACAGGCTGGCATGAAATGGCTTGCATAATACTTAGTAAGGAGGCCATAATCATTTTTGACTCAAGGCTGAAGTTAAGTTTCTCCAGCTCTCCCCAGGTTGGAAAAACAGCATCTCAAAATGCATCCGATTGATGCTTTAAAATATGGAATATTTAAATTTTGCTTGCGGGGGAGCATGCCCCCGGACCCCCCTAGAGGGGTAATATCCTCCTCACCTTTTTCACCCCTTACCCGTTTTCATGCCTGTCTTTTAACTCTTCAAAGAGAGGGACGCCAGAATAAAAATTGTCCATATAAATGGAGAGATGGGACCCAAAGTATGGTCCGGCCAGATCCATAACGACACGGTGCGCAAGGCCCTTCTCACTCACCCCACCCACCCCCCCCCCCCCCCCCCTTATGTCCAGTGTAGACCTGGAAGTTCGACACATACCCCCTGGAGCTCTCAGCCAGGACCCACACCTTGATGCCCCACTTAGTAGGTTTGAGAGGGAGCTATTGCCGGAAAGAGAGTCTCCCCTTGAATTTCACCATACTCTCATCCACACTCACAAAGCCATTGATTTAGGGCTGCCACCAGGGGCGAGTTTAGGCTATTTTTAGTGGGGCCATGGCCCCACCGTGAGATAGCTTGGCCCCACCTGGCTCAGCACATTTTAAAAATATTATATTATGCGAAAATCTTGCTCTGCCATCGCGCAATACTTTGGTTGCACTGGCCAATCTGGCAACCTTGTATGTCTGGCAACGCTGCTTCAAACGAGGCTTATGACTCGTCCATCAACTACATTCGACGCGCAGGCCAGTCGAAGAGCCCGCGCAATACATTTTTCAAACTGCGCACATTTTTCACACCGCATAAACGATTTTTTTTTAGGGTTTAAAAATCTGAGCATCAAAGGGGATGTAGGATAGGTAATAAACATTTCAAATACTGACATTTCTGACAACCAAGCCGGATGTGCGTTAGAATGTTTTCATACAACATTTCCTTTAGCTCTCTTGCCGGTCTCTGCTCCAGCAGTTATAGGCTACCATGGCGAAAAGAAAGGCAGAGCAGGTGCCCCAGAAAAAGGTCTGCCTAACGTTTAAAACATGAGCGGCTACATGAAATAGTTCAAACTGACTAAGGTAGGATAAAACTTTCAGACATATTTAGATATGCTCGGAGGTAAACGCGAAAAGAGTTCGCTAGTGGGAAAACGTGCAGTGAACAAAAGTGACATTATTCTGTTTATCCTTAAAGTTTGTGAGCACTTGGATGCCCGCTTCCCTGAGCTGAGTGGGCTGCCTTTGAGCCGGACACGTTGGATCGTGCAGTTAGTAGGCTACATTTGATCATGGGCTGAATGACGTGACCAATCTGGCGAAAGGGTTCGAAGCGCTTCTGGAGGAAGCATAATATGCGGTCCCGGGACACATTTGTCGAATTCAAGTTCATGGTTATTGAGGTGGTCGCTGAAAAGTGAGCATTTTCCAGATCTGGTAGGCCTACAACTTCGACATTTGTGGCACATTCCAAGCATCTAGCGCCGACTGTGAACGCGGTTTAAGTCTAATGAATGCCACTAAGACAAACTCGTGAGGCGAGAAGATTTGAGGTAGAAATTTCCAATATTTCAATTAGACCTATTAGGCCCTATTCAAAGTGATCTTGATAACTGCAACAACATTTTGACATATGTTTAGTCAGAAAGGTGTGTCTTCCATAGGCCTGCAGACAAGATGAGCCAAACAGCCAGATAGGCCTAGCTCCCGCAATGTAATTCAAATGACATGTTTTGTAGCTTAGTTTGTTGCAAACCACTCCAGTTATTCATTTTTTTATAAAGGTTCCCTTTAGGAAAAAGTACACCATAATTACTATATTTATTGTAAAGCACTGCATTAGCATTTTTCTTTCAATGAAGTTCTACTTAAATGTTGTACCTGCTGAGAAATGACTAAACACCTTGGATACTTTTATTTTGTGTATATATATATATATATCATTATCATTCATAACCAGTGAACCAGTCATAACCTCCCTAAACCTTGTTTCATTTCAACCAAAGATCCTTTAAGTTCAACTAAACTGACTGGTAAAACACCATCATTAAAATGTTCCAAAGTCCAGCCATTATAAATATCAACCTTGTAGACATATTGATGTATTTGCTGTCATCTTTTTTGGAAACCTATGGCAAACGCAGGCTCATGGTCATTTTCGTAAGGTCGCGTGGTTTACGAATTGCTCACAGTGCTGAAATGTGCGCTCAGAATAAAAAATATTTGCTCAGTGCTGAAAAAAATTAGAGGGAACATTGGTCAAGAGTGCGGCCGAGTGCAATTCCCCGACGTTAAACCGGACATTTTGAGATGTTAATGACACATTGGGAAAATCTGACCGATGGTTCTTCCGAAGTAGGTTGCTTAGATACTAGTCACTTAGTTCTTATTACTGTATGTTTTTGTGTGAAGTGAATGGGATGTGAGTGGACAGATCTTTATTCCGCCTTTGTCAGGTATATTTGTCTCAGTCTCTCTGTTACCCATCTCAAGCCAGTCTTTTGAAATGAAGAGTTTAAAATTGACTGTTACAGAGGGAAACACTACTCAAAGCAAATCTAATACTGCAGCTCGAAAATGTATAAATGAACTAGTTCACCTCATATAGCGAGAAATAATGTGCCTCTGTGAGCACTGGGGGCTGGGCCCCCCTAAAGACCAGATCCTAAAATCGCCCCTGGCTGCCACTAACGACTATTTTTCTATCGATTAATCTATAGACTATTTTACCGATTAGTCGATTAATCTAAACGATTAATTTTTCTCCCCAAAAAAAATCTAATAATAATAATTCACCATTTCAGCTCAGTTCATTCATTTTATTTTTACATAATGCAGCACAAAACAAAATGTAAACAAAGGCTGACATATTAAAGTGCAAAACTGCAAGTTTAAACTAGCAACTCCCAACATGATAAAAAAAAGAAATAAAAAAGAGGACTTGTTATAAGTCAGCAGCGCAACTCCAAAAGAAATGTTCTTTCTATTAAACCTCTATTGTATTAAAGGCATCCCCCACACAAATGTGCTTCAAATAATGGCAGAAATAAAATATTTTGATACAGTACATTCTCAACAAGTACGAACAAACACTGGCACCGCCCAGATCAAGCCTACACATTTTCTGTTATTTAAAACGTAAAAACGTATTCAATGGAAATTCTAAGGTCGCAGGCAGACAACTTTATGGCTTTAATAATGCGTGTATTTAGCAGCTACAATGACAAAAGATATTTAAACTTACGGCAATTTAATAAACATGAATAGACAATACTGCGGTGGCTTTTCTGGCGGTCCATCGTCCACAACGGCGCCTGTATGTTTTCGTTTGAGGTGTTCGTGCATAGCGGTGGGGCTGCTGTTATAAGCCATGGACACTTTGTTAGGTGCTTGTTTGAAAAACTCCCATACTTTTGACGCCTTTGGTCTTTGGAAACGTGTAGATTCCGTCTGTTTCCCCACCAAGTCGGACTCATAGACATGTATCTATTCATGTCTATGGTCGGACTCCGCTGCTGCCGCCATGATTTTTCAAAAACTGAAGAGTTGACTGAAGGCGACCAATGACTGGTGCCAAAAAAGACTGACGTCAGGCACGCAGCAATTACGTAGGGATACGGAAGACGCACATTCGTTATACTGAACTGAAGCGTTTTAGAAATTGAAAAGGTAAATTCATAAAATAAAAAAAAGTTGCATCGAATTATTGATGCCGACGTATTTTTACCGTCAACTTCGTCGACCACATCGACTAATCGCGGAAGCCCTACATTGACTTCATATAGCTCCTGGAATCGATCTTTCAGGTAGTCAAGGAACCATCTGACTTTCCAGAGCTTGTCTGAGCGGTCCACATCATGGGCCTTGTTGTCTTGCAAGTGGAGATACCTGAAAATGTACATAGCCAGTTAGACAGTGAATAATATTGTTTTATTGTTTGACATTGAACTAATGTTGTTGTTATTGTCATGAACTTTCATTGTCATGTATTTTTTTAATTATACATTATCAATCATCTGACATCAGAATTATTTCCATCATCATGAGCTATCTATGTCTTTTCTATTATTGAGTTATCAATAATCACCTATTATTATTTATCATCAGATATGAATTATTATCGTCATTATAATCTATCATTGTCATCTGTATTGTTTTCATGTATCATATTATTATCCATAATCATCCATTATTATCAGTGACTTGTGACATTACGTATTGTAATTAGTATCAGGATCAAATCATTATCATCAGACATGAATTATTATCGTAAAAATAATCTATAATTGTCATTTGTATTGTTTTTATGTATCATATTATTATACAAATCATCCATTATTATCAGTGACTTGTGACATAACGTATTGTAATTAGTATCAGGATCAAATCATTATCATTGTTGTAATCATGTCATATGACATCACAATCATGACGAAAATATTTCCAATATTGTTATTAGCTTACCTCCAGATGATGGCAAACCTGTCCCTCGACATGGGGAATGGATGTTCTGAATAGCCACTTCTTTTGACGCCAAAAGTCTCTTAGTGATGGCAGTTCAAGTATCCCCATGGCCAGACACAGTCCCACGAACGTCTTCTTTTCATGGATTGTGACGGGATCCCACTTGCTGTTCGAAGGCGTTGCACTCCGTGTTTTCTCAGCGTAGAGGTTGGTTTGCGTTATAAGACGCATCCACATTTCTTCCGTGAAGATATGGGAGAATACTAGGGATGCTCCGATCTGATCGGCGCTGATCGTTATCGGCAGATATCCCCCTTATCGTTATCGATCGGAGTTCTCAAAACGGCCGCTCAAACCGATCCGATCAAATTACTTAAAATCTGCGAGAACTACTATCAGAGACGTTTCAATAAAACGTTAGAGACAGGCATTTCAGGCCGCTACTGGTAGAAAATGATTCTTTAAAAAAAAAGAAGCTTGTGATTGGCTGTATCTCCATGTTATGAAATTTCATTGGCCCCCGTTGTCGGTGGCGGGTAGGTCAAACTACTGAGACAAAATGGCTTCGCCGGTCTGGCAGTTTTACAAGGTGTCGGAGAAAGACAATAAATTTGCAATTTGCAACGCCTGCTCCAAAGCAGTTCCCCGTGGAGGAACGCATCAAAGGAGTTTCAACACCACAAACCTCATACGGCATTTGAAGGCTTGTCACGTAAAGGAATTTGAGGAGTTTACGAAGTTGGCAAGGGTTAAGGCAGAGAAAAGCAAAGAGCCTGCAACCTCTTCCCAAACGCCTCTCACTCAGCTGACTGTGACAGAAACTTTGAGAGTACAGCAACAATACAGTAACGACAACAAAAGACGAAAAGCAATAAATGCAAAGGTAATTGAATTCATATGCCTTGATCAGCAGCCGCTGTCTGTTGTGGAAGACACCGGGTTTAAACGCCTCGTATCCTGCTTGGATCCACGCTATACGCTGCCAGGCCGAAAGTACTTTACTGATGTTTGTCTGCCGGAACTGTACAAAAATGTTTACACGCACGTCGAGAGCCTAATGAAGGACAACATCAGGGCAGTGAGCTTCACTAGTGACATTTGGAGTTCGAGTGTTTGTCCGATGTCTATGCTGAGCCTAACTGCGCAGTTCATTAATGAAAACTTCGAGCTGACCAAAGTGGTGCTTCACTCACAAGAGTTTCCCGGATCGCACACCGCGGAGGCTCTTGCTGCAGCTTTTAAAGACATGATTCAAGCATGGGGAATCCCAACGTAAAAGGTGCACGTTATTCTGCGGGATAACGCCAGGAACATGGAGAAGGCTGTGAGGGACGCGGGTCTACCTAGCTTACCGTGCATGGCGCACACCCTCCAGCTCGCTGTGCATGAGGGAGTTTTGGCACAGCGTGCCATCATTGATGTCATCGCAAGTGGAAGACGCATCGTGGGTCATTTTAAGCATTCACAGCTTGCTTACTCCCGACTGTTCAGTATTCAAAAGCAAATGAATCCGAACCAGCCTACAAAGAGGCTACAACAGGACATACCCACCCGGTGGAATAGCACTGTTGCCATGCTAAAAAGTTTAATGGAACAGAAACGTGCCCTATGTGCTTATGCAGCTGACTTTGAATTGCCTAGCGCTTACTCCTTTGAAAGAAAAAGAAACATTGACATCATAACTAGGAGTTGGGGGAATGTTGTGGGTTAAGAATAATACACTCAAGCAAAATAATAATAAAAAAAGATAAGTAGGTATTACCGTACACCATCAGCAACCGTATACTGCCTAGGTTTCGGCTTTGCAGATATTATGACCATGTCACTCACTCTACCTGGTTTAACACCCTAAGTACAAAAGAACAAGAATAACAATAACATTAATTCATCTCGATTAAGATTATCACTTTGGTATTAAGTGCTTACCATAGTCCGTGGCTTATGCCATTGCTGCTCTGTTTCAGTACAGCTAAGGACGGGGGGGACTGCCTTCAGTCTTAGGGTGGAGTAATGAGCGGTTTGAAAAAGAAGGGCAACATTGTTAGCCTGACGATGTCATACTCATAATTCTAGTCAGAATATGAGTCTGAGACCGGACCACTGGGCTGTGATTATGGGGCGTGTTTCAACGAACCAGGAAAGAAAATTCCTCTTCGCTGAATTGGATACCTAGAACCAATCAGAGCAACGTAGTATTATTACCATCTGATAGATTAAACTTTTACCTGATCCCGTAGGAAGGACGGCAAAAACATCTTTTCAATCGACAAATGCCTTGATCGCGTTTCTCTGTTCCTCTTTCAAAATGAATGCGCTGTCAATATCTGTTGAGACGTTACTTAATTAGCACTCAAGGCTAGAAGCTACCATTAGTTCTAATGTTCTTTTTGTCTACGCTGTTAGCATAACCTTTCAATAATGGTCTAGAGTGCATAAGTTAAGACCTACAATCCTAGGCAACATTGGTGTTGCGTATACACAACTAACCGAGTCAATGTAGACATAAAAAAAGTCGTGTAGATACCTTAAATCATATCAAATATGTCCCACTAAGCTCCCGAGACGGCGCCATCTTTGTTCGATGTATACCGGTAATCTATCTATGTCTGTCCATCAACGTATAAAGCCCGCCCTTACAATTTGAATGGTCAGATCCCTTTTCGGGGCCGTTTAAACCCTCCCAACTAGCTCGACTCCAGACTGAATCTCCCGGACCAAAAATTTTGTGGGCGGAGTTCAGGCTGGTATCCAGGCTACAACATTGTGATTGCACAGAACTTTTCCAGCAACACAGGTGCATTCAGCTGCAGAGATTGTGACAGGCGAGCTGTTTTCAAAAGTCATCTATAAAACAAAAGAAACAATTACGTTCATGTCACGTTAAAGTCATACTGTCACTACTATGAAAGAACACCAAATACGAGAACGGTGACAGCAGGCTTACTGTTCAAGCAATAGTGGGTATGGAAAAAGTGCAACCAATTTAGTTCATTAAGTAAGTAAGTAACTAACTGAACAGAGAGAGAAAGAGAGTAGACATCTAGTTCTGCTCAGCTTCAAATACTGGGACTTGACATGCACACAAATAAGCTGGTGTCACTTATCTCTTATTTGGCTTCAAGTGTCATACAAGTGTAACAATGTAAGTAAAACATTGAACAAGATAGCCAAGATTCAAGGTACAGTATCAGCTCTTACCTCACACTGACTCGTGTACCTGAGCATAGGCTTAAACAGGTGTTAAAAACGTAATACTTAAACTTTAACTTATGCTTTAACTTGAACTCTCAGGAACAGTTTCTGGGGTGTCTATGCAAGCTACGTTTAGGTTTATGTCAACAAACTAAATTTATTTTCTATTCTACATCCACATTACCAACTCGAGCCACATTAACAACCCAGAAATGGAACCATTAGGTTAAACATGTTTTGTTTCTCCCTACTCTGAGGTCGTGAGGCTTTTCACTCTTCCTGAGGGACCTGTAACAAATTGCCCTTATACTGACTCTCCCTGCTGGATCTCTGTTTGAAACTGTAGGAATGCGACAAAATTTAGTTACAAAACAGTAAAACATTAATCGTACACCTTTCAAACACTGTACATACGAGCAAGGATCCTGCTTTAAATAACTACAGCTAACTAGGCTACTTAGCATGGCTATCCTACTCTAGTGCTCTTGTTGTTTCAACTCACTTTCATAATTGTCGATGTAAGTTGATATGTACATTTTGAAACCCTTCTCCCTCATGCTTCTCGGGACAGAGCTCCCCGTCTGGACCAGTCGATATACATCGCTTATCGAGATGGAAGGCAAATCCTGCAAGCATCTCGAATAGAATAACGCCATCTCTTGTAGTGCTAGTCAGTAGCCTAGTAGCGCAATTAGACCGGAAGTTTACCAACCCACTCTAGAATGCGGAAGTAGAAACCGTTGGTGACCGTGCACCGAGCGAATACACCGGGCTGAAATAAAACTGTCTCCTCTACCAATGCCTGAATTTTCGTCTATGGAATGCCTGGCCTTCAAATGCAAACCTCCACACTCCATGACAGTGCTTCTAATATACCGTCCTCCAAAACCTAACCCAGCTTTTCTACCTGAGATAAGTGATCTGCTAACCTCACTCTGCACTACGTCAACTAACATTGTCATTGTTGGTGATTTAAATATCCATGTTGACAACCCCTCCTGTCAGTTTGCAGCAGATTTTCTGAGTTTTCTTGAGTGTCTTGGCCTGCAGCAGCATGTTGAGATTCCTACTCACACCAAGGGGCACACTCTGGACCTGCTTATCACTGACTCTGCTCCCATCAGTAACCTACAGGTGTATGATATTGGTGTGTCCGACCACAAGGTGGTCTCAATGGCCTTGACTGTTAAGCTGCCTACTATTAGACCTAAGCGTGAAATGTCTTTCCGGAACTGGAAAAGCATTGACTCAAACAACATGACCATGGATCTCCAGCTCATCACCTGCCCAGCCTCTGCATCCGTGGATGAATTAGTGGAGCTCTATAATACATCCTTGAGCAGGGTTTTTGATCTCCATGCCCCGGTCAAGACATGTGAGGTCAATTTCTCACGCTCTGCTCCTTGGTTCACACATGAGCTGCGGAAAATAAAAACAGCTGGGTGTGTCCTGGAACGACGCTACAGACACTCTGGGCTGACTGTGCATAAACTGGCCTTCCGTGAACATCAAAGGGCCTACTCCAACTCACTTAAAGATGCTCGCTCACAGTTCTATTCCAACTTAATTAACAAAAACCCTGGCAACTCTAAACAGCTTTTTACCACCATAAATCATCTGCTGAAGCCACAACCATCCTCTTCAACTGAGGCTACAGAGGAGCAATGCAACAGCTTCATTGACTTTATCAAGATCCAAGGTCAACAACATTCGCTCTCAGATGTCAAGCTCCCCAGCTCTGCTTCCCTATGACACCAACACCTCATCTGCGAGTGTGCTGTCTCCTCTACATCTCGCTGAGGTTGGGGAGAGCCATGTTGAAGAAATCCTCAGAAAAATGAGATTGTGTACCTGTACCCTGGACCCCATTCCCACTGCTCTGCTCAAGTCACACATCCCCACTCTCAGTCCTTTCATCACCAAAGTCGTTAACCTTTCCCTTCAGTCTGGCTATGTCCCACCTGCTCTTAAGGTTGCTGTCATCCGTCCCCTTCTTAAGAAGTAGAATTAAAAACCGCACTCTCAAGCTTTTCTCTTTAGAAATAAGACCAGTTTATTTTCGGCCTTACGCCATCGTCAGTGTGTAGTGTGGACAACAGAATGGATGCTTTTTATCAGCATAGGTCAAGGGTTACAAGTGACACATGAGACACATGACAACCAGGTGACAGCAACAGGTGACATCTCCAGGTGACCTGCACATACGGGTACACAGATTCAAAGCATGTTCGCACACGTAGCCTAATAAACGGGAAACACATATTCAACACATATTAAACAGTAGCCAAATTTAGCAGTCTGAATCAAATAAAGCACACATACTAATAATGATAGAAATAATAATAATAATAATAATAATACAGTCAAGCAGTCAAGTAGGCTCAACGAAAATCCCAAAAAAAGATTTAGGCGGTAATGCAACCGCAGCCACTCTCTTATAGCATCGGGATGCATCAATACGCATTATGCTCCACCCTACCCCTACAACCCAGTGAATATGTACACATATTTTAACAAAGAGGGATCATAGAAAGCAGCTCAAAACTAGCTCTTCATTCAATCCATCGGGGTGTACAGTTTGAAGCGTGAATATCCAGTGCGCCTCCCGCTGAAGGAGATAGCGCTCTCTGTCACCACCCCGTTTGAGAGTCTTCACTGCCTCTATGCCTTGAAATTTCAAGGTGCAGACATCGTGCCCAGATTCATTAAAATGTCTTGCTACAGGTGACTTAACGTCATGATTGCGTATGTTACTTTTGTGTTCAATTATTCTTACTCTTAATTCTCTTTTTGTTTTTCCCACATAACAAAATCCGCATGGGCATTTCAACAAGTATACGACAAAGGTCGTGCGGCAAGTGATTCTCCCCCTCACGGAGAAAGACTTGCCAGTGCGCGGGTGTAGAAAGGAATTACCCTTGATCATTGCATTACAATTAACGCAACCCCTACAGGGGAAATTACCAGGCTCAAGGTTTGTAAGCCAATTGGTTGGCGGAGAATACGAGTCTGCTCTCACCAGGGTGTCTCGCAAGTTTGGCAATCTTTTATATGCAAAAAGTGGATGATTTTTAAATGATTGGCCGATCTGTGAGTCGCTAGAAAGAATATGCCAATGTTTTTTTACTATGGACTTGACCTCGGACGACAGTGGTGAAAAAGTCGTAGACAAGACAATTCTGTTTTCTGAGGTGGTTTCTTTCTTTTTGAAAAGTGATTCTCGCTCTTTGATACGTACCCTATTCAGGCATGAGTCCAGATTGGTCTTATCATAGCCTTTGGAAATGAAACGTTCATATAGGATGTTGGCCTGGCCTTCGAATTCCACCTCAGTACTGCAAATTCTCCTCATACGTAGAAATTGACTGTATGGGAGAATTTTTTTCATGGAGGGAGGTTGGTAGCTTTTTGAGTGTAGGAAGTTATTCCTGTCTGTGGGTTTCCGAAACACTGACGTCTGTAAGACCTGCCCCGTAGATCTAGAGACCTGAACATCAAGAAATGGTATAGAGGACATGTTAAATTCCAATGTAAATCGTAAAGAGTCCAGTCTAGTGTTAAGAAATTCATGGAATGTGTTAAGTTGTTCCACTGTACCACTAAATATAAAAAAGACATCATCAATATATCGGAACCAACATTTCAAACAGTGGTTAAAGGCATTTTCAGTGGAATACACAAAGTCACTCTCAAACTTGCCCATGAACAGGTTTGCGTAGTTTGGGGCAAATGGAGAACCCATTGCTGTGCCCTTCACCTGGTGGTAGAAATTGCTTTCAAATTTGAAATAGTTCATGGTCAGGACGATGTGTGCCAAGTCCAATAGGAAAGTCGCTGGAGGCTCATTGACATCACAAGATTTTAGATAGTGTTCTAAGGCAGACAAGCCTAGGTCGTGGGCGATGTTCGTATACAGGCTGGTTACATCCATAGTGCATAAGATGTCATTGTCAGATACATGGACATTCATCAATTTGCTTAAAAAGTCAGAGGTATCCCTTAGGTATGAGGGTAATGTCCAGACGATTGGCTTTATGTGCCAATCTACATATTGCGAGATGGCTTCAGTGAGAGATTGGCAGCCGGCCACAATTGGACGTCCGGGAATGGTGTCTACACATTTTTTATGGATTTTAGGCAATGTATAAAAGATAGGTCGTACAGGATGTGCTTGTAGTAAAAAGTCCAATTCGTTTTTTGTGATGTAATTGTCTGCTCTGCCAGTGTTCAGAGTACGTTTAATCATATTAAAGAAACGGCTGGTTGGGTCGCACAAAAGAGTGGCGTAGAACTCCTGGTCACCAAGTTGATTGAGGATTTCTTCGCGGTATGCCGCCTTATCTTGTATTACCAGAGCGCCTCCCTTGTCAGCAGGTTTTATTACAATGGACTCATCTTCATTGAGAGCACGTAAAGCTTCTCGTTCTTTGAAAGAGATGTTTGGGTAGAAATGTTGTGATTTTGTGAATTGGTTGGATACATCTTGATCAACCAGACGGCAGAAAGTCTGGACAGAGGGATTAAACACTGGGGGCATGAAAGTACTTTTTGGCCGAAAGTGGCTCTTAGCCGAATCATCCCTGGAAACAGTCGCTGTATTGGGCTGAGCTAGGGGAACAGGGCTTGTTGTAAAGAAAGACCTCAATTTAATAGATCTAAAAAACTTGAAAAGTTCAATCTTTGTCATAAAGGGATCAGTGTGCTTGGATGGGACAAAAGACAGGCCTTTGGAAAGGACGGCAGTCTCTTCCGGACTAAGTGGTCTTTTAGATAGGTTTACCACTGTGGATATCTCGGTGTCCGCCCCCTTCGTCCTGCGTAATCGGTGTTTCTTGCCACCCCTCCGCGTCGGTCTCCTCTTCTGTTTTGAGGCCGATATCCTTGTCTCCCCTCCTGTGATAAAAAACGATTAGCGGTACCTGTTGATGCATTTTCGCTTGCAGATTCATCAGTAGATAGGCCGCTGGAGAAGGAATTGGTTTGGCGGGTGGTGCGCACTCTGCGCGCTGGTGCAGGGTTAGAGAGCCACTGGTAGACATGGTTGTTTTTGTAATCCATGGTGTCTCAACGATATTTTCGTAATTTTGTCTCCAGTAGTTCCTTTTTATATCCATCCAAAAGAGCGGTGCAGCGATCTTCAATGTCCTTGAGTTGATGACTGTCCAGTTTCTCTCTCATTTCTTTTTGGACGTCAGTGATTTCCGCTCGCACTTTGGATATTTCCTTGTTAGCGTGTTCAATGACTAAGAGCATTAAATCCAATGAACATTTGTTAAGGATCTCGCACCACTTTTGACAGAATGGCTTGTCGTTTCGTCCTATAGTATATATAGTATAGTATATATAGTATCGTCCTATAGCAGGGGTCTTCAACAGGGGGTCCGCGGAGGTACTGCAGGGGGGTCACGTAATCTTTGGTTGATAAAACATTTTTTTTATATATTTCTAAAAAAAAAAATTATAAAAAAAATTCAACCAATTTTTTTTTCACAAATTTAAATGTCTTCCGAATCAGAATTGTATATATTCCCTTTAAATTTACATTAACATAAATCCAACATATTGTAGCGAACGTATAAATTGATCGAGAAAACTTTATCTTTCAGTCCAATCGACACATTCAGCTACCCACAGGAGCTCTCTCAAGCTGGGCACCGGTTCACTCACAGCACCTTTCATGCAAATACGACAGCACAGGCACTAGCCAATCAGATCATTACTGCTCAAGTCTAAAGAGCGCGAAGATCAAAAATAAAATATGGTGGACCAAACTCCATAGCTGGTCATGTTTGTACCTATAAATTGTTAGTTTGACATTTTTTTGCTTAGATTTTAAAAAATAAATAAAGAGAAATAGACACTGTACAAGGTCAAAAAACGTTAATTGTAACTGAAAAATAAGTCTGAGAAGATTTGCGAGGTTTATGAGCCCCCTAGGTAATGTTAGCATGCCACTCCCTACAATCTTAACAACTTGCTAGCGGTGTGATTGGTTTGTTGACCTGTCAATCTCACTATAACATCTATGTTGTCAACACAACTCCATGCGCCAGACTCCTCCTCCGTCATCCGTTGGATCGTGTCAGTCAGGAGTTATTGAAAAGAAGATACATCTCACTAATGTAGGAGGATGTGTGCCATCGACAGATGCTTGAGGATTCACTGTCCCTTTTTTATGTATGATGAAATAAAAACATATATCTGTGAATTATTTTAATAAGTTGTTATTAATTGTTAGCTCAGAGTTGTTTGCAAGATGTATGTTTATAAATGGCAGTGGCACGGCCACCCTGTACCTTTCAAAATGTTAGGTTAAATTCAATGTTAAAAAATTAAAATGTTAATGAATATATTAACCTTTGTATTATTTGAATAGCTTAGTATTGAATACACAATAACATGGTAGCTATGTTTATTTGGCACTAGGCCCAGTATATTATAAACAAAATGTTATGCAATTTATATAGTAGGGGGTCCCTGCTCATCTCGCAATCAGTTTGGGGGTCCCTGGCCTGAAAAACGTTGAAGACCCCTGTCCTATAGTATAGTCGTTCCACCTGACTCTACCCTCTCCATGGATGGCTTTGGGTCTTTATACCAGCGATTGGAAACTCTGAAGAAAAAAGAAACCCGGAATGTGCTACATGGCTCAACCCTATCGCAATATTGGAGGAACAAACGCATCCCAAGGGGGCTCAGAATCAACAAAGAACCCACTATACAGTACCTTGCATAAGTATTCACCCCCTTGGATGTTTTACCCTTTTATGGCTTTTATAAATCAGTCATGGTCAATATAAGTTGGCTTTTTGGACAAAAAAATTCACAAAATAGCTCTATTTAATGTCAAAGTGAAAACATATTTCTACACAGTTATGTAAATAAAATAAAAATATGTAATGAAAATAAGTGTTTGCATAAGTATTCACCCCCTTTATCACCCCCTATGTATAGACTGACCTAATTCAACAGAGGTCCGGCCAATTGGTGCTAAAAGTCTCACAATTAGTGAAATGGGGATCAGTGTGCAGTGAATGTGTCTCAAGTGATTGTAGTATAACGACACCTGTGTCTGGAAGGTCTATTCACTGGTCAGTATTCAGTAATCAGTATTCCTGGCTACTGTTACACCATGAAGACCACAGATCACCCTAAGAAACTCAGAGAAAAGGTTATTGAAAAGTATAGGTCAGGGGAAGGATACAAAAAAATGTCCAAGGCACTTAACATCCCCTGAAATTCTGTTCAATCCATCATCAAGAAATGGAAGGAATATGGCACATGTGTAAATCTGCCTAGATCAGGCCGCCCCTACAAACTGAGTGACCATGCAAGATGGAGACTAGTAAGAGAGGCCACCAAGACACCTATGACTACTCTGAAGAAGTTTCAAGCTTCAGCAGCTGGTATGGGAGAGACTCTGCATACCACCACTGTTGCCTTGGTTCTTCACCAATCAAAGCTTCATGGAAGAGAGTCACTGTTGAAAAAATGCTCCACTTTGGTCTCATCAAACCACAGAACCTTCTTCCACTTGACCATGGAGACTCCCGCATGCCTTTTGGCGAACTGTAGTCGATCCTTTTTTTCAACAGTGGCTCTCTTCCATAAAGCTTTGATTGGTGAAGAACCAAGGCAACAGTGGTGGTATGCAGAGTTTCTCCAATCTCAACTGCTGAAGCTTGAAACTCCTTCAGAATAGTCATAGGTCTATTGGTGGCCTCTCTTACTAGTCTCCTTCTTGCAAGGCCCCTCAGTTTGTGAGGACGGCCTGATCTAGGCAGATTTACACATGTGCCACAATTCATCCATTTCTTGATGATTGATTTAACAGAATTCCAGGGGATGTTAAGTGCCTTGGACATTTTTTTGTATCTTTCCCCTGACCTATACTTTTCAACAACATTTTCTCTGAGTTGCTTAGAGTGATCTTGGGTCTTAATGGTTTAACAATAGCCAGTAATACTGATTACTGAATACTGACCAGTGAATGGGCCTTCCAGACACAGGTGTCGTTATACTACAATCACTTAAGACACATTCACTGCACACTGATCCCCATTTCACAAATTGTGAGACTTCTAGCACCAATTGGCTGGACCTCTGTTGAATTAGGTCAGTCTATATAAAGGGGGTGAATACTTATGCAATCACTTATTTTCATTACATATTTTTATTTAATTTACATAACTGTGTAGAAATATGTTTTCACTTTGAAGTTAAAGAGGGCTTTTTTGTGATTTTTTTTTGTCCAAAAAGCCAACTTATATTGACTATGACTGATTTATAAAAGCAATAAAAGGGTAAAACATCCAAGGGGGTGAATACTTATGCAAGGCACTGTAGGACGAAACGACGAGCCATTCTGTCAAAAGTGGTGCGAGATCCTTAACAAATGTTCATTGGATTTAATGCTCTTAGTCATTGAACACGCTAACGAGGAAATATCCAAAGTGCGAGCGGAAATCACTGACGTCCAAAAAGAAATGAGAGAGAAACTGGACAGTCATCAACTCAAGGACATTGAAGATCGCTGCACCGCTCTTTTGGATGGATATAAAAAGGAACTACTGGAGACAAAATTACGAAAATATCGTCGAGACACCATGGATTACAAAAACAACCATGTCTACCAGTGGCTCTCTAACCCTGCACCAGCGCGCAGAGTGCGCACCACCCGCCAAACCGATTCCTTCTCCAGCGGCCTATCTACTGATGAATCTGCAAGCGAAAATGCATCAACAGGTACCGCTAATCGTTTTTTATCACAGGAGGGGAGACAAGGATATCGGCCTCAAAACAGAAGAGGAGACCGACACGGAGGGGTGGCAAGAAACACCGATTACGCAGGACGAAGGGGGCGGACACCGAGATATCCACAGTGGTAAACCTATCTAAAAGACCACTTAGTGCGGAAGAGACTGCCGTCCTTTCCAAAGGCCTGTCTTTTGTCCCATCCAAGCACACTGATCCCTTTATGACAAAGATTGAACTTTTCAAGTTTTTTAGATCTATTAAATTGAGGTCTTTCTTTACAACAAGCCCTGTTCCCCTAGCTCAGCCCAATACAGCGACTGTTTCCAGGGATGATTCGGCTAAGAGCCACTTTCGGCCAAAAAGTACTTTCATGCCCCCAGTGTTTAATCCCTCTGTCCAGACTTTCTGCCGTCTGGTTGATCAAGATGTATCCAACCAATTCACAAAATCACAACATTTCTACCCAAACATCTCTTTCAAAGAACGAGAAGCTTTACGTGCTCTCAATGAAGACGAGTCCATTGTAATAAAACCTGCTGACAAGGGAGGCGCTCTGGTAATACAAGATAAGGCGGCATACCGCGAAGAAATCCTCAATCAACTTGGTGACCAGGAGTTCTACGCCCCTCTTTCGTGCGACCCAACCAGCCGTTTCTTTAATATGATTAAACGTACTCTGAACACTGGCAGAGCAGACAATTACATCACAAAAAACGAATTGGACTTTTTACTACAAGCACATCCTGTACGACCTATCTTTTATACATTGCCTAAAATCCATAAAAAATGTGTAGACACCATTCCCGGACGTCCAATTGTGGCCGGCTGCCAATCTCTCACTGAAGCCATCTCGCAATATGTAGATTGGCACATAAAGCCAATCGTCTGGACATTACCCTCATACCTAAGGGATACCTCTGACTTTTTAAGCAAATTGATGAATGTCCATGTATCTGACAATGACATCTTATGCACTATGGATGTAACCAGCCTGTATACGAACATCGCCCACGACCTAGGCTTGTCTGCCTTAGAACACTATCTAAAATCTCGTGATGTCAATGAGCCTCCAGCGACTTTCCTATGGGACTTGGCACACATCGTCCTGACCATGAACTATTTCAAATTTGAAAGCAATTTCTACCACCAGGTGAAGGGCACAGCAATGGGTTCTCCATTTGCCCCAAACTACGCAAACCTGTTCATGGGCAAGTTTGAGAGTGACTTTGTGTATTCCACTGAAAATGCCTTTAACCACTGTTTGAAATGTTGGTTCCGATATATTGATGATGTCTTTTTTATATTTAGTGGTACAGTGGAACAACTTAACACATTCCATGAATTTCTTAACACTAGACTGGACTCTTTACGATTTACATTGGAATTTAACATGTCCTCTATACCAGGGGTTCTCAAACTTTATGGGGCCAGGGACCCCTTAAAGGGCAGAAAATATTCCGAGGACCCCCTCATAATAGCATCCCAAATTAAACCATATAGGCTTACAGCTATTTGTAATGTTATATGCTTTTGGACTCTTTTACTCTAAAATCGTATACTAATATCAGAAGAGTTTTAGATAGTCATTTTATTACATTTGGCATTACTTGATAGTATGTAGGATAGATTTTTAAATTATCTTTTTGTAAAATGTGCTAAATAATGTTTACCTTACATAAAACATATTGATGGAAACATTTTCTTTTTATCAAAGCAGATTGTAGGGTTTTCCAATACAACTCAGATTGTAGGGTTTTCCAACGGAGATGATTTATATTTAACAAAGACATTAACAAATAGGAAATATCCACCAAATGTTATCAAACACGTGTATCCCCAACTCCATCTCCGTACAAATCTGTTTACAAAAAATATGATTAACTCTTATCTGTGGCTGTATGGTTAGTATTAGCATCCAGCAAGATATTAATGAAAACTACATGGTGACATCATAGAATTGATTATACACGTACAGCCTTTTCTTTCTAGAGTTTAATTTTGACGGTGAACAGGGCTACGTTCTTGCAGACAAATTGAAAGCTGGATCAACGTCTTAAACGAGAATACATGCAATATGGCCATCCGATATGCCTACGGCTAACCTATCTTTAAAAAAGCGCCTTCTGCAACGATAAACACGAGCCGTATTGATGGAAGAATAAATGCATCACTTGCCAGTTAACATTACTAGCGTGAAAATCCGCGTTATGTTAGCCATTGTAATACGCATCGTCAACATTCTGTGATGGGTAAAATCTGAAGGGACTGGTTAGTTGCATTAATTCCAACTTATTTATACCTAGTATAAATATATTACTTTTATTGGCATTTAAACATTTCTTGGTGAGGGCTCTTTGTTCAGACCTGGGGAAGGAGGTGAGAACTCCCTTCCCCCCAGGTTTGGGCAAAAGTGTCTGCAGCCATGGCCTATTTTGAATAGCTGGTAACACCCCTTAACCATTATGTATATAAGAGCCTGTTCTCTAAGGAGTAGGTTAGATAAGCTAAGGTAAAACACTGTGAGTGAGTGTGTGACTTCAAGCCTCTGTCTCAACAATGTGTGGCCGCCATTGTTAAGAATAAACCTGGATCATCACTGACAAATCCATGACTGAGTCTTCCAATATATGGTAGTAAACTAATTACCATCAGATGGAGGTTCTACCGAGATATACATTCTTGTATTTGCTGAGATTCGAGGTTGCTGTAAAGAATCCTCTTCACCGCGTTTGTGACACAACACTTTGGTAAGTACATTTACCTTCTCTTGGGAAGATATGTGCCATAGATTTTAGTACGTTTGACCCAGAAGTTTCAGACAGAATCTTGCCAGAAGCCTTGATTTTAGTACGTTTGACCCAGAAGTTTCAGACAGAATCTTGGCTGCTATATTTAATCCCAAGAGAATATAAGTGTTTGTGTTTCAAAACGGGTGTTGTGAAAACAGGAAAAACAGCATTATTTAAAATTTTTGAAGTTAATTTGTACGTTGTTACACTAAATTATGGAAACTCAGTTCTTGGATTTGACCAGTCATGTTTCAAGACATAAAAATTCTCTAAATCCAGATTTCACAATGCTTTTGATTAAGTCAGAGTTTAGACTGCTAAATGTTAACACTGTGTCTATTCACAAAAAGTTTACAGACAGCTTTCACACATTCAACTTAATTCACACGTCAGAACAGCCTTGACTGAGACCCTCAATAGCCCATCAGGCTGAGGTGACCACACCCAAGCCACAAGACTAAGCATTTTTTATGACTACACATAATTGATTTAACCCAAGTTAAAATCATTGAAGGAAGTGTTAAAATTACAAACAATTGCAAGCATATCCCTGAGTAATGATCTTACAGCATCAGAAGTGCTGTAACATCAAAAGGGGGAGGAGATGAGGCTTAGCTTCAAAGCAATGTAGGTAATGCATACCCTGATAAGATGATAACTGCAAAATGTTTTTTTTTGTTTTTAAGCAGGTCTTAGCTGCTGAATTTCTGACTACCAAATGACGCCAGGAGCGCTGAATTAAATGCCTTAGATGGTTTGGCTTTCACTGGCCCCTGAAATCTGGATGATAGAAGAGTTTTTATAACATAATGCTTTAACGAAATGTTTAACTACTGTAACTGGAACTCTAAGTAACTTATTTTCTTGTAGGAATGGAAACATTGTCTCCTGAGCAAGCAAATTAATCTGTGTATGTGTGAATGGGCTGGCCAGCCATAGAATGAATGAAGTTACAGAACTGTTAACAACAAATGTGACCACTGCTTTTGTTTTCAGGTGAAATTGTTTGATTAACTTTCAAATATTCAACGTCTTGCTCTAAAGGATATCTGTGAATTTTTTAATGACATTTGCTAACACTGTTTCTTCCTGAAAACCTGCTTCTTAAACCACAAGGGCGCCACATACATTAACATCCAATGGCGAATCTGGGCGCAGACATACCATCAACAGCTTTTCACACCCAATACCAAATGTCTATTGTCTAATGTGTGGAGTATGCTAAGAGGCTTCCTGCCTCATGTAAGTGTTGTCCAGTATTATCTCCCCCAAAATCTCGTTACAGGATATGGAGATTAGCGGATGAAGGACAACTGCACCATTCAACCCAGATCAACCCCTCTGGAAGAAACCATCAGACGGGACAGCCAACACCTTATTCAGCCTCGTCACGATGACAACAAGGAAAGGAGATGTCAAAAAGGGGGACATTTGAACCCAAATCAACCCATCTGGAGGAACAAAACCATTGGACCATCAGACGGGACAGCCATCACCTTCAACCATCAAAGAAGATCCACATCTCTTGACCAAAAGGAACCACTCAAAGACGATCAACACCTCTCACCCTGAAGGAATCACTCAAGAGCCATCTCCTGATATGCTAAGGAGTGAATAGGCTGGACGACCCCATATGGAGCAAAGAATGGAGACACTCACACAAGACACACACACACACAAGGACACTCGCACACACACACGGAAAAACACAAGGACACTCGCACACACACACGGAAAATCACAAGACACCACACACGCACACACACATACACACACACACACACACACACACAGACTCACACACACACGGACACTTGACTCAAGACACACACACACACACACACACGGACACTTGATTACAAGGACACTAAAGCGTATTACCCTTCAACCGACATTATAATAAAGAAATTTTACATGGCATGGACCACTTAGTAACCAGAAAGGAAATGTTTTAAAATGTTCTGTCTTTTGTTTAATCCTAAACATTTTTGATTTGTTTGTTTTGTTAGTTTATTTTAGTTTAGGATTCATGTGATTTGATTTTTAAGCTTTTGGTTCACTTTTTAATTTTATTTCCCTGCTGGCTACAATGTACTGTACATGTATTTATTACTGCTGAGAATACTATGCCCCATTTGTGAGACAGAGATTGAACAAAGCCACTCACACAAGGAAAAGAAGAAAATATAGTTAATATATAATGTTATGTTTAAGACATTCTGTCTTAAAAAGGGGGAATGAAGGGACTGGTTAGTTGCATTAATTCCAACTTATTTATACCTAGTATAAATATATTACTTTTATTGGCATTTAAACATTTCTTGGTGAGGGCTCTTTGTTCAGACCTGGGGAAGGAGGTGAGAACTCCCTTCCCCCCAGGTTTGGGCAAAAGTGTCTGCAGCCATGGCCTATTTTGAATAGCTGGTAACACCCCTTAACCATTATGTATATAAGAGCCTGTTCTCTAAGGAGTAGGTTAGATAAGCTAAGGTAAAACACTGTGAGTGAGTGTGTGACTTCAAGCCTCTGTCTCAACAATGTGTGGCCGCCATTGTTAAGAATAAACCTGGATCATCACTGACAAATCCATGACTGAGTCTTCCAATATATGGTAGTAAACTAATTACCATCAAATCGCTTGTCGCTAAACTAAGGCAACTCCTGTTAGGCTGTATATGGGTGACCGTGGGGGTGTTCATGTTTATAATCACATTTGCTAACCTGTCGTTCTGAGAACTCTCTGAAAAGTTCATATGTCTGTTTGAGACGTGCTTAGCCATATTTTACGTGTTACCTCCCTTTGCCTGAGTGGCTTTGAAGGATGTTTTACAGACGGGTCTCTGTGTGTCGATAGACTTTCCTTCAGTCTGCTTCCTATCCGAAGTACTTCCAGATCTCACTTTTTTTTGTTTTCAAAAAAGCCGAGGACGTCGGTAAGAGCTCCTGCACATGAGGCCAGATGACTCGTAGTGAGTTGCATGTGCAGACGTGCAGGCAGCCCTGAGGGAGCGGAACAGTGAGGGCGCTCGGATTGCGTGCTACTACCTATACTGAAAATATGCAAAATCGTATCGTTTTTTTTACGTTAGGTTTCCGCGGTACTTTTCTAGTACCGGTACATCGTGTAACATTAGCCTATATGTTTTGTATACTGTATCGCATTCGCAATACATTAAAACATTTTTTATTTTATTTTTTTTTAATCTTTGGAAGCCAGACTTTTTCGCGGACCCCCAGGCAAGGCGTCGCGGACCGGCACCGGTCCGCGGCCCATAGTTTGAGAAACGCTGCTCTATACCATTTCTTGATGTTCAGGTCTCTAGATCTACGGGGCAGGTCTTACAGACGTCAGTGTTTCGGAAACCCACAGACAGGAATAACTTCCTACACTCAAAAAGCTACCACCCTCCCTCCATGAAAAAAAGCCTCCCATACAGTCAATTTCTACGTATGAGGAGAATTTGCAGTACTGAGGTGGAATTCGAAGGCCAGGCCAACATCCTATATGAACGTTTCATTTCCAAAGGCTATGATAAGACCAATCTGGACTCATGCCTGAATAGGGTACGTATCAAAGAGCGAGAATCGCTTTTCAAAAAGAAAGAAACCACCTCAGAAAACAGAATTGTCTTGTCTACGACTTTTTCACCACTGTCGTCCGAGGTCAAGTCCATAGTAAAAAAACATTGGCATATTCTTTCTAGCGACTCACAGATCGGCCAATCATTTAAAAATCCTCCACTTTTTGCATATAAAAGATTGCCAAACTTGCGAGACACCCTGGTGAGAGCAGACTCGTATTCTCCGCCAACCAATTGGCTTACAAACCTTGAGCCTGGTAATTTCCCCTGTAGGGGTTGCGTTAATTGTAATGCAATGATCAAGGGTAATTCCTTTCTACACCCGCGCACTGGCAAGTCTTTCTCCGTGAGGGGGAGAATCACTTGCCGCACGACCTTTGTCGTATACTTGTTGAAATGCCCATGCGGATTTTGTTATGTGGGAAAAACAAAAAGAGAATTAAGAGTAAGAATAATTGAACACAAAAGTAACATACGCAATCATGACGTTAAGTCACCTGTAGCAAGACATTTTAATGAATCTGGGCACGATGTCTGCACCTTGAAATTTCAAGGCATAGAGGCAGTGAAGACTCTCAAACGGGGTGGTGACAGAGAGCGCTATCTCCTTCAGCGGGAGGCGCACTGGATATTCACGCTTCAAACTGTACACCCCGATGGATTGAATGAAGAGCTAGTTTTGAGCTGCTTTCTATGATCCCTCTTTGTTAAAATATGTGTACATATTCACTGGGTTGTAGGGGTAGGGTGGAGCATAATGCGTATTGATGCATCCCGATGCTATAAGAGAGTGGCTGCGGTTGCATTACCGCCTAAATCTTTTTTTGGGATTTTCGTTGAGCCTACTTGACTGCTTGACTGTATTATTATTATTATTATTATTATTATTTCTATCATTATTAGTATGTGTGCTTTATTTGATTCAGACTGCTAAATTTGGCTACTGTTTAATATGTGTTGAATATGTGTTTCCCGTTTATTAGGCTACGTGTGCGAACATGCTTTGAATCTGTGTACCCGTATGTGCAGGTCACCTGGAGATGTCACCTGTTGCTGTCACCTGGTTGTCATGTGTCTCATGTGTCACTTGTAACCCTTGACCTATGCTGATAAAAAGCATCCATTCTGTTGTCCACACTACACACTGACGATGGCGTAAGGCCGAAACGCGTCTGTACGAAAATAAACTGGTCTTATTTCTAAAGAGAAAAGCTTGAGAGTGCGGTTTTTAATTCTACTAATAGTTAACATTCTTTTACTCGCACCCGAAAACGCATTTATATATATTTTTTGAAGTAGAGCGCGCCTATCCCTACTAACCCTTCTTAAGAAGCCCACCCTGGACCCGGAGGTTCTAGCCAACTACAGGCCTATCTCAAACCTTTCCTTCCTGTCCAAGGTGTTAGAGAAGGTAGTTGCTTCTCAACTTCAGGACCACCTCAAACACAACAACTTGTTTGAAAAATTTCAATCAGGATTTCGTTCAGCCCACAGCACTGAAACAGCTTTTCTCAGGGTGACAAATTACCTGCTGATGACAGCCGATGCAGGATCACCCTCACTCCTCATCCTCCTGGACCTGACTGCTGCATTTGACACAGTGGACCACACTATCCGGCTAGAGCGCCTCCACACCACCATTGGACTATCAGACTCTGCACTCAAGTGGTTTCAGTCCTACCTTTCTGGCAGAACTGAATATGTCTCACTGGGAAGTTGCAAGTCCAGACAGCTCCCTGCCTCCTGTGGTGTTCCGCAAGGGTCGGTCCTCGGCCCCATCCTCTTCATTATGTACATGCTCCCCCTCGGACGCATCATCAGCAGACATGGGATGTCTTTCCACTGTTATGCTGATGACACACAGCTTTATATCAAAACTGCCCCAAGCCCCACTGCAGCCATGTCATCTCTCAGTGCCTGTCTTGGGGAGATAAAGGCATGGATGAGCAACAACTTTCTCCAGCTTAATAGTAGCAAAACTGAATCCCTTCTTGTTGGCACTCCACACCAGGTTCAGTCATCCTCCTTGACTCATCTCTCCTTCACAGTCACTAATCTCGGAGTTAGGTTTGACTCTCACCTGAACTTTAATGATCATATAAAACACCTGTGCAAAACCTCTTCTTATCATCTAAGAAACATCTCCAAACTCCGCCCCACTTTAACCCTATCAGATGCAGAGAAGCTTGTCCACGCCTTTATCTCCTCAAGACTGGACTATTGTAATTCACTTTTCTATGGGATCAGTGGCAAGAACATCCAGAAGCTGCAATACATCCAAAACAGCACTGCCAGGATTCTGATGAAGGTCCGGAAATATGAGCACATAACACCAACATTACACTCACTACACTGGCTCCCTGTCTCTTTCCGGATAGACTACAAAGTCCTTACACTGCAAAAATGCTTTTCTAACCTAGTGTTATTACTCTTATATTGAGATGAAAAAATCTAGTTGGTCTTGTTTCTAGCTAAATTGTACTTACCTAGTGCTCTTTGGTAAGGTTATTTTTGCCTATTTCAAGCAAATATTACTTATTTTAAGAAATCTTAACAAGCCAAATTTGCTTAACGCACTGGCAGCCAAATTTGCTTGTTTTAAGCCAAATTTGCTTAACGCACTGGCAGCCAAATTTGCTTGTTAAGATTTCTTAAAATAAGTAATATTTGCTTGAAATAGGCAAAAATAACCTTACCAAAGAGCACTAGGTAAGTACAATTTAGCTAGAAACAAGACCAACTAGATTTTTTCATCTCAATATAAGAGTAATAACACTAGGTTAGAAAAGCATTTTTGCAGTGTATAATCACCCATACATGCATTAATGGACATGCACCTCCCTACCTGCAAGAATTAATTACTCCCCAAACCTCCACCTGCACCCTCAGGTCTTCAAACAGCTCGCGCCTCCGCGTCCCCAAAACCAAGCTCCGCACCATGGGCGAACGGGCCTTTTGCTCAGCAGCTCCACATTTATGGAACAGCCTCCCTGACCACCTAAGGGCAACGCAGATGCTGGACTCCTTTAAAGCTGGACTTAAAACGTTTTTATTCAGGAAGGCATTTCTGGCCTTGTGTTAAATCTTTTCTGTTATGCTTATGCTAATATTTAAATTTGTTTTTAATTTTATTGTATTATTATAGTTAATTTCTAATATGTACACTGCAAAAAATGCCCTCTAAAAAATAAGAAAAAAATATAGTGTTTTAGGTGAAAAATAGCTTATTTTGAGAAAATAATCTGCCAGTGCAGCAAGCAAATGGGACTTGGTAAGATTTCTTAAAACAAGACAATAAGTAAGGGATAACGGCCTCCGAGCTGTACAGTTCTACAAAGGTAATGGACGCTGCGGGGCAAAGAACTCCACGACGGGCAGCGGAGTTACCTTTGTAGAACTGTACAGCTCGGAGGCCGTTATCCCGCTTATCTCCCGTACAACATCAATTTTTTTTTTTAATTATTATTAGTGCTGTCAGTTTAACGCGTTATTAACGGCGTTAACGCGAACCCATTTTAACGCCGTTAATTTTTTTTATCGCGCGATTAACGCGATGTAAAAAAAAGAAAAAAAAATTTTTTTTTTTTTTTTTAGATCAACGTTATTTTGCCCTCCCAAACTTTGTAGTAGGCTAACGTCAAGTTTGAGTGAATGATGAGCGCGATACAGCGAAATGGATGATAAAAAGCTTCTGAATAGAAAGTTTACCTTTAAAAGTTGTGTTGTACAAAAGAAGCGAGCTTCACTGTTGTCTGAAAATGTCAACAGGCAGCTGGCAGCAAAAAATATTAAGCCATGGTTTAACTGCACTATAGGCTGAGTCCATGTTTATCTTAAATGTGCACTTTATAATTTTATTTTGTACCGCCCTGTTCGGCAATGTTGTTTTTCAATAAAATAAAACATTGCTTAAAGCAAGCCAATCCACTTTTCCATGTTGATAACAGCATTAAAATAAAATAAAAATGATGGAAAAATGTTTTTTGAAGGGGGCATTTAGAATAGATAAAATTTGCGATCGCGATTAATTTTGATTAATTTAATCGCGATTAATTTTGAGTTAACTATGACAAAAATGCGATTAATCGCGATTAAATATTTTAATCGTTTGACAGCACTAATTATTATTATTATTTAGAATTTACTTTATCTTTAGGAAACTTAATATGCATAATACCCTGATGAATTCTTGATTTGAAGCCTAGTGCTCCCGATAGAGAAAGTAGTGCGTGGAACTGGTCTTATCATATGGCCTTTAGTTTCCCCGGGCATTGCTGCAAAGTGACACTCATGAGCTCACCTCTGTAAACGGACACACGGACACAGGTGTTGTTCATAAGGTTTTACTATTTAAAGTTGAACTCCACGTTTCCGTTGATGGTGAAGTTGGACAGAGCAACAGGGAGGTCAAGTTTGGTGATTTTGGTCGAAGGCTCACAATCGAGCCGCCGAGTTAGCCGTGTGAGCTACTATCTGTTTGAATGGATTTTTGGTCTAAGCGTTAGCAGCCGCCTACAAATAATATTCGAGACTTTCAGTTAAGACTTACAATACTCTGCAACATTCGTGTAGCACATAAACAACTAACCGAGTCAATTTAGACATATAAAACGTCGAGTAGATAGCTTGATTCACATAAAACATTTCCCACTAACTTCTCCCAACACGCCGCCATCTTTGTTCGAATTATCCTAGCTGTCAAAAAATAAACGCTACGTTGGTTGTCAATGGTAACCATTCAAGAGCATTGATATTGAACGGCGATTTAACTTTTCTTTTTTCCCAAATATCTTTATTGATTTTTAACACACTGTTAACATTTAGACAGTTGAGGTACAGGCATGTACCAGCATGACACACATATAACATATTAATAATAAAAAGACAGACAAAAGATTTAACAAAAAATAAGAAAATAAAGAAATTAAATAAAGATACACACATAAGCTTCTCGCAAGATTTTTCTAGCTTTCACACACCATCTCCATTAAGTGTTATCCCGTCAACTCCACCCTGCTCAAGGAATGAAAAGAATGGGTTCCATATTTCCTCAAAGTTTCTGTATTTGCCTCTCACAATATAAGTAATTTTTTCCATTGACATGTTTATAGCCATTTCTCTCACCCAACTACCTACCCTAGGTGCTTTAATGTCCTTCCAATGGAGGGCAATTAAACGTTTTGCTTGTAATAAACTCATGTCTATGAAAGAACAATCTCTACTTCTTAGTGAAATGTGACGAGGATATAAGTGCAATAGGAATGATTTTGCAGATAATGGGAAACGTATATTTAAAATTGTATTTATCTTATCGTTAACCTCTTTCCAGAATTTCATTATGTGTTCACATTCCCAAACACAGTGGTACAAAGTGCCTTTACATTTGTTACATTTCACACAAGTGTCAGGAATGTTTTCATTGTACTTGTGTAATGTAGCTGGTGTGATATAAGTACGCATTAACCATTTATATTGTTGTAATTTTAGTCTTACATTTACTGTTTGGGTTTGAGCCTCCTTACATGCCTCCATCCAATCAATCACATCTATATCCTCGTTTAAGTCCTTACTCCAAGCTTCTAGCTTACGATTTGAGGATTCTTGTGATCCTGAAATTATGATGTCATAAAGTGATGAAATTAAACCTCTGTTATAGCAATCTTTTATCATTTCCCTCTCTAAAATAGATAGAGGGGGTTTCACTAAAGAGTTCTGTTGGGATGTAGAGATGAAACTTCTTATTTGTAAGTATTTAAAGAAGTGTTTTCCAGGAATTTCAAAAGAATGAGCTATTTCTTCAAAGGACATGAGCTGATTGGTCGAGTATAAATCTGCAACTGTCTTTATCCCTTTGTCCGCCCAAACCTTAAACCCTGCATCAAGCCACCCTGGTTTAAATCTTGTGTTGCCCCAAATGGGGCTAAAACAAGACAAGTTATTAGGAATCTGTAAGTACCTCTTGACTTCATACCAAACATTTATCATATTCAGTACTATTGGGTTAAAGGTCTTTTTTCTAAGGTTTTTGAGTTCAGATGAATAAAGGTATAGGTTCAAGGCCAGGTCAGAAGAAATTGTGGAAAATTCCATGTCAACCCAAGATGGGGTACTTTGAGAAGAAAAATAGAACATAATGGTTCTAAGTTGAGTAGCCCAATAGTACCACTGTAAATTAGGACACTGAAGTCCTCCTCTATCGTACGGCAAATATAGAAGTGAGAGGCGGAGTCTAGGACGTCTGTTATTCCAAATGAAATTAGTGAACAACTTATTAACTGTCAGGAAAAAGTGTTTTGGAGGTGGCAGGGGAATATTCTGAAATAAATATAGAAGTTTAGGCAAAACATTCATTTTCAAAATATTTATGCGTCCAATCAAGGATATGGGTAAAGATGACCATCTTTCAATAGAGTTAGAAATACCTTCAAAGAGGGGTTCATAGTTTGCAGAAACAATATTATTGAATTTTGAAACAATTTTTATGCCCAGATATGTAAAGCAATCAGTTGGATGAAACATGGTTGTACCATAGTTGGGCTGTTGCCCATCCCTCTCGTTTAGCAACATTAACATGCTTTTTGAATTATTTATCTTGTACCCAGATATCTTCCCAAATCTACTAATGGTCTCTAATAGGGCAGGAAAAGAGTTACTTAGATGTTTTAGAAAAAGAAGGACATCGTCTGCAAATAAGGCGATTTTATGTTCTATATGACCAACAGTAATACCAGTTATGCCCATATGTTCTCTAACTGCTATTGCAAAGGGTTCTATGGAGATTGCAAAGAGGAGGGGGGAGAGAGGTGAACCCTGCTGACATCCCCTGGAGATGTTGAAAGACTTGGACACTATATTATTTGTCAGAACCTCAGCTACTAAATTATTACAAAGAATCTTAACCCACTTGCAGAATCGCTCCCCAAACCCAAACCTTGTCAGGATGTCTAATAGATAGGGCCACTCCACTCTATCAAAGGCCTTCTCTGCATCTAGTGACAGGATGGCGGTGTCCGGTTGGCCCTCCTGGTTATGAAGAATGTTAAGGAGCCTTCTCACATTATGGAATCCCTGTCTGCGCTGGATGAATCCAGTTTGGTCCTCTCCTATTAGATTAGGCAAAAGAGCTTCCAATCTCCGTGCAATAACTTTACATAATATTTTCGTATCTGAGTTAAGGAGGCTTATTGGACGCATGTTTTCACATCTTGTATTAGTTTTCCCAGGTTTTGGTAGAAGAGTGATTAATGCTCCTCTCATTGATTTAGGGAGGAGTCCCTCTTGGAACGCTTCCAACAACATATCTAGAAGGGGGGCTAGCAATTTATCTTTGAATTTCATATATATGTCTATAGGGAGGGAATCTGGTCCTGGAGATTTACCTGCCGTCATTGCATCAATCGCTGCTGATAGTTCTTGTGTTGTTAGCTCTTTTTCTAGATCAATCTGATCTTCCTCTGAGATCTGAGGTAAATTAAGATTGTCTAAGAACTGTGACTGGAGCTCCTGATTCGGAGGGCACTCTGAACTATACAGCTTTTCATAGTAATCTCTAAATGCTTCATTTATCTTAATTGGATCAACAATATTTCCTGAAGGGCCTTCAATTACGGTAATGGTTCGCTCAGTTTGTCTCTGTTTGATCTGCCATGCAAGTAGTCTTCCTGCTTTGTCTCCATGTTCATAAAAGTTCTGTTTCAATTTTAATACTTTTGCAGCTGCTCTACTGGCTGACAATTCATTATAGCGTGCCCTTAGTAGCACTAATTTATTATGGTCACCCACATTAACTGTATTTTCCTGATATATATCCTTTTGTAATTGGTTAATCTGTTCATCTAATTGTTTCATTTCTAATCTAGATTGTTTGGACTTTGAACTACAAAATCCCATAATCTGGCCTCTAATAAAAGCTTTGAAAGCCTCCCATCTTATGCATGCCGAGGTTTCAGATTTATTAGTCTCAAAATACATATCTATTTGATTACCTAAGAACTCTATGAATGATGGGTCTTGGAGCCATCCTACTTGCATGCGCCATTTAGGAGGAACATTAGCTATTTTGTTATTGGTGTATACCATGGATACTGCAGCATGGTCAGAAATGACTAAAGCATGATACTGGCAATCTGCTATCTTGGGAAGAATTTCTGCAGATATTAAAAAATAGTCGATACGTGAGTGTGTTTGATATGTGCTAGAGTAACATGAGTAAGCTGTAGAGGTGGGGTTGAGGTGCCTCCAAATATCCACCAAATTTAGATTCTTCATGAATTCTTGAATAACTTTTCTAGTTTTGACATGGGTACTGTCAGAACCTGTTGAGCGATCTTTAACTGGGTCCAAAGTGCAATTCATATCACCTGCCATAATGTATAACCCTGACAGAGAGGAAATTGTAAGAAATAGGTTGTTGAAAAAGTTAGGATTGTCATCATTAGGGCCATATACATTTATGAGATTGATTTTTTCTGAAAACAGAACCCCTTGGACAATAACAAACCTGCCCGCTGGGTCCTTTGTTATTTTCTCAACCTGTATGGGAATGGATTTATGAATAAGAATCATTACACCCCTTGCGTTTGATGCATAGCAGCTAGAGAACACCTGACCCTGCCATCTCCTCTTTATCTTAACTGTATTTTCGGTCATCATATGTGTTTCCTGTAAGAAAACTACTTTTGCCTGTGATTGTTTTATTCTGTCCATTACCTGCTTAATTTTTTTAAGTTTGCCCATTCCCCTACAATTCCATGTAAGACATTTTACCTTTCCAGTTTCAGACATCCCCGTTTGTGGGTAATAATCATCTGCCACACACCATTCCTATCTGTCTTCACCATTGAGAAGCATAACCAAAAACCATAAACATAAAGTACAAAAGTAAACATAACACATACATTCAACATAAATTCAAATCCCATTAGATCCCCTGGTAAAGGACTGTCCCTAGTGGACGCCCCTCCCCCTCCCCCCTCAAGTTCACTTCTTATATGGGGTAGTTTGGTCCACACGTATGTGAGGAACTAACAGGTGATGTGCCTACCGCCTTTCTTCTCCCCAGTTATCTTATTACAACCCTTAACATTGCTAGTCTACTTCTACTCATGTTATGAACTTAACTGAACATGCCGTTTAGTTTGAATCTAGACTGATAAGCTATCTAAGCCTGTGATGAAATCAAGTCACTTCGAAAAATGAAAAATAATACTTATAGGTCTATACAACCGTATATTGAACTTATTTCGCAGAACTGAGAGAAATGCACAGTGGGCAAAATTGAAATAGCCCCTTGGTATTAATAAGTACCTTATTCCTTCAGGAAAAAAAAAAGAGTGCCCTTGTGCAAGCTTAAATCCTCCAAATGCGCCGCCATTAAGGAGAGAGAGAAAAAAAAAGATTCATAGCTAGGCAGCATGGTCAAATCAGGGTTAGCTATATTTTATGAGCCTACTACACACGAGAAAATGGCCCGTTAACTAGCATACTTTAAAACTTGAAACCTTCTCTTCAGTCTTTTTTAAGTACATTTATAAAATAAAAATATTAAAGACACCCTGACTATCTTTGGCAGAAACTTAAATGCACATAATTGTCCTTCTCTACCTTTTCTCAATGTCCAATCCTTCGACGAAATGTTCTACCTCAGCGGGCGTGTTGAACAGTTTGGATTGTTCCCTGTGTGTCAGAAGCAGCCGCGAAGGAAAGATGATCCTATGTTTGTCGATTCCCCTCTCACGTAGCTTCTGTCGTATTCCATCGTAGGCTCTCTGTTTCTTGTGAGTTTCGGCAGAGACGTCTGGAAATAGTCGAACAATGTACTCTTTGTATTTAAACGTCCCCTTCACTTTAGCCGCCCTTAGCACCTCTTCTTTTTGTCTGTAGTTGAGAAACTTCATGATGAGAGTTCTCGGTGGAGGTTTACTGGTATTCACGTTCTGGGGCGGTGGGCCAATTCTGTGTGCGCGCTCCAATGCTAGCGGTGTGCTAGTTTTCATTCCCAGAACTGAAGGAATCCATTTCTCCAAAAACGTGCATGCATCTCGCCCTTCTTCATTCTCCGTCAGTCCCACAAGCCTCAGATTATTCCTCCGACTTCGGTTCTCCATATCATCAGCCCTCTCAGTCAGCAACTTAACTTGAGTATCCAAAGTTTTAGTGAGGGTCCGAAGCCGAGCCATTTCATCCTCTGCCCCTGAAATGCGCTCCTCGGCAACTTTCATTCTTTCAGAAACTTCTTTAATTACTTGTAACATACCGTCTATTTTATTTGTGACCCGTTTCTCCATCCCCTTTATGGCATTCATGACATCTCCATTGCTAGGGCTAGTGTTACCGCTAGCGTCAACGTCTTTAGCCACACACTCGCCATCTTCCTCTACATCTCCTTCATCGGCGTGGTCAGACAACTCCTGTTCTTCGTTGCCAGTTTTCTCAAGTTGAGACATCTTTTTCTTTCGTCTAATCATCTTCCAAATGTATTCTGGTAATCTTACAGCAGTTACAAAACGATTTGTGAGTAGATTTTAAGGATTTAATTTGAAAACTGCAGGAGAGTTGATAACGTGCGGCCGCTCAGCACCTCTCCATAACCGGAAGTCTCGCGATTTAACTTTTCTACTGGGACTACGTCCAAGGTGTCCGGTTATACGAACTTAATGTACACCCCATTAGCCAATCAGAAAACAGTATTTCGTTCCAGAGGGAGATAATATCCAAGTAGTAAGCATGCAAAAAAACTTAAATCAAGTATAAAATTCTATTTTTTCTTTTACTTGTTTTTTTCTCTTATTTTAAGCAATTTATTCTCATTAATTAGTCATTATTGCTTAGAATTAAATGTCCTCTAAGCAATTATTGCTCAAAACAAGCATACAACAGGCTTAAAAACAAGGCAAATGTACTTGATACCAGCTAATTTAAAGGCTTAAAACTAGTCTGATTTTCTTATCTAGAATTAATTTCTTGTTTAGGTGTAGTGAATGTATGGGAAAAATACACTTGACAAGAACTTCAAAAATGTTTTTTTTTAATTAATATTTTAGCAGCTAAACAGAGCACTGCAAAAAGTGATTTTCAAGAAAGGGAAATGTACTTATTTTGGGGAAATTAATCTGGGATTTTTACTAGTTTTAAGCACTGATAGAAAAAATGTCTTGTTAGTGGTCGGTTTTAGAACATATATCTTCCTTTTTCTAGGCAAGAATTCCCAGCTTATTTTGAGTTCAAATTATCTAGAAATGAGCTCAAATAGTGTGCAACATCTGAGCAACCAGGTTGTCTCCTTATTTTAAGACATCGACATTCTTGATTTAAGAACGAGATTTTCTTGAATCAAGAACACTGTGAGCAATGTCACACAAACATTAATAGTGAAAAAAAATTGAGCATTTAACCTACATCAAACTTGGTTTGGTCTTGTATCTATTGATCACTTTGCTGTTACATCTCCGGAGTGTTGATCATACCTATCTCAGAACCACACTCACCTTTAAATTAGGGCAGTTCTCTTTTACAACCAATGTTTTCTCCTTTCAGCAATAATCCTTCAAGAATAATGCATTGCAATTCAAAACAGTGACAAACAAAAATCTATTGATCAGCATCACAAAATGTTTTGTTGTTCTAACACAATTCATATAATAAATGGAGTGTGCAACAATTAATACAATTTCTAATCAACTTAATCTCTAATGGAGCAATGCCCTCAAGTATCATATGCATCATATCTTGTGGTGTTTGATTGATTACATTAAAGCCAGGGAAATCTATAACCTTGCTCTTTCTGTCGATTCCATATGTCGTTTTTAACTGGTTTCTGAGGTAATCTGTGCTGGCTTTTCCTTTTCCTCACACTGCCAAACGTGTCTTTCCAATGACCTTTGCTCAAAGTAATCTTCGTCGAAAAACATCTGCATGTCACTGCCAACAGCTGCAGAATATCCATGTTCTAGGTCGATGGTGCTGGTAGATGGGCCAGCCCGAAATATTCTTTCCTCGTTTCCATTTACGGTACTGCCCTGGCATACTTGTCTGCTAGCAGCCCTACTGCTTGCTATCAGGTGTTCCCCATGACATCGTTTAATGTGGTACCAAAACAAATTGTACACCCGATACTCTTTGGCACAGCCATCAATCCCACAAACTACACGAAAGTCTGGACTGCGACTGTGGGTGACATTGATGTGGCTCAATAAAGATTTAAGCGTTAGAGCCACGAATACATACACTGCACGAAAAGCAAGGTTATCGGGCCCGTAAACGCTGTGATACTGCCGCGAATGATATGCATTCCTGGTTGATATCGGACATTCCCCCGAAATTTCCGTCTGCCGCAAATTCACGGAATTTCCCGAATACAGACCAAGAGGGGAGAGGGGGTCGATGTGTTAATTCTCACTTCCCGCTGACAGAGGTGTGAAAGGCTCTTATTAGCATATTGACTGTAGCCTCACACACAATGCAGCCATTGGTTGAAAATGACCATGATTTAAAATGTAACCGTCTTGTGATTGGGGAAAGAGATTCTTCCCTATTGGTCAACTTTCAACTGACAAAATCGTAGCCCCTCCCATTAACAGCTATTGCCTCATAAAAACGAAATTAATAATTTATGTATAATAATATAGGCTACTAATAATGGTTAGATATGAAATTAATGAATTTCTTATTAATCATTTAAATAATCATAATCATAGTAGGCCTAATAGAAAGGCAGTTGCTTTAGACAAATCGAGCATTAGTCAGGAATTGAAAACCAAAGCTTTATTTACACAGAAAAACAGAGAAAAAAAAAAAAAACAGCAGCAGCAATAACAGCAACACAGCACTGGGACAAAATATTTTTGCAACGGCTTTAATAGGCTAGGTGCACGAAATACTCAGTGTGGGCAGTTTGTTTCCTGTTTAGCCAGGTGTATTTGAACCTGCCGCTATTCTGAATGTAATTAGCGTCTACACGGACCTGGTTAGGTGTTGCACCTAGTGAATCAGCATTACGATAAAGAAGGACTTGTAGACACTAATTACATTCAGAATAGTGGCAGGTTCAAACACACCTGGCTAAACAGGAAACAAACAGCCCACACTAAGTATTTCGTGCACCTAGCCTATAGTGGTGGAAATGTCTCTTTGCAGCCTCAGAGTCATACACCGGTGGTGGTAGTCTTGGCGAAGGTGTGCCGACACGAAGCTTTCTATGGTGCGTCAGCGCATATCTCGGGTCCAGGTCGAGTCTTCCCTGCAGAGCCAGGGCACACAGGTCAGAGAGCTCGCTGCTTCTGAAAACTGGCTGCCGGACGATCCAGCCAGTTTCCCCCTCGTCTGTGCCATCTTCTTCATCGGACATCAGGTCCAGAGTAACGTACTTCCATAGGTCCATTTCGTCCCTCGTCAAGACAGTCGTCCTCGCCTCCAACAGCTGTAAACATAAACCAAATTAGTGCCGCTGTGCTGACACAACAATTACGCATATTTCTATACTTCGTCCATCAAATGTGTTTAACGGCTGGGATGTAGGGTACATTTGCTTATAAAGAACATCGTTTCTGATGCAAAAACGTCACATTTTATTAACACGATTACAAAGGACCGTGCGCTGCAATTACTGTAGCCTACAGCTGATCTAATCCTTATCAATCTTACCCTCTTTCTTCTCTGGCGAAGACGGGCTGCAGATTTTGTGGCCGCTGCCTGGACAGCAAGGCTTGGCTGGCTGTAGCGGTAATTTCTCCGGACAGTCTCGTAATAGGCCTACGTCTTACAAGCCGCTGGAAAATAAATAATTAAGTTAAAAGTTAAATAACAGATAACATTGTTGTGCTACCTCAGATGCCACAGATAACAACAAACGGAAAACAAAAGTAATATATAAGGTCACTTACTTAAAATAATTCCACGGTCCACACCGCTCATGTCCGGACACTGGGACAGGGCAACCACCAAATCTGTTGTGACTGCCGTGTTATGCGGTGAGCTCAATCTGTGAAAAACAAAATGTCAATAGTTTAGTTGAATGATAGAGAATGATACACCGACTTTAGCTGAACAGATCCAGTATTTGTCTTTAAATCTCACCCTTGCATTGGTTCATATTGCATGGCGTTATCCTCTCTGTTGTGTAAACGCCTCAGTTTCCTGTAGTAGCCTACAAATACACATTTTCAGAGTTAGGCTAAGCAACAGGCATGGACAGTCTGGCACGTTTCACAATGATTTCCCTGGATAATTTACATTGCTTGCGGGCAAAGTCTGAGGCCTTGTATATCTGTAAGAAGAAATCACCTAAAAATAAATAGACTTACGGCGATTTTTGGATTATGCGCCCTTAGTTTCATGGGCGGCTCTGGACAGCTGCAGCTGTGATGCGGCTGTAGGAGATTCCCGTTGAGAGGGAACTGGAGTGGAGAACTGGAGACGTCTTCGCATTGGCATTCTGGCAGCAGTTTAAATTCCGCGGTTCAGGTTGAAATTGTTGGCGGGGGTGATCTCATTTGTCTCGCGAGACCGTTCGTGCGCCCACGACGCGTGTGTTTGGACGATGGCTATTAGTCAACAAATAAATCTAAAGTACCTGACACATAAACTTGGGAAAAATATGGAATTATAATATTTTTATGGAGGTCTAAATTGCTGGGGACAAAGCTGCATGAAGAATATACAATGTACACTGCAAAAAATGCTTTTCTAACCTAGTGTTATTACTCTTATATTGAGATGTTGTACTTACCTAGTGCTTTCTTGGTAAGGTTATTTTTACCTATTTCAAGCAAATATTACTTATTTTAAGAAATCTTAACAAGCCAAATTTGCTTAACGCACTGGCAGCCAAATGTGCTTGTTTTAAGCAAAATCCTGCTTAAATATGTAATTATTTGTCTTAAATCTAGAGGGGCATTTTTTGCAGTGTATGATTTTGAGTATATTAGTGCAGCTATCTTTAAAACAGACATTGGTATTTATACAGTACATAATCACTTGTGTGTGCCAACACTCAATTACACTGTAAAAAGTGGTGCTGGGTAAAAGTTAATTGGACTAGATTAAAATGTAAAGATTTTCTGGAGCTTTTGATTAAACAAACTAGTATTGTGTTCAGAAAACTGTAACGTTCTGCCACACTGCAAAAATGCTTTTCTAACCTAGTGTTATTACTCTTATATTGAGATGAAAAAATCTAGTTGGTCTTGTTTCTAGCTAAATTGTACTTACCTAGTGCTGTCTTGGTAAGGTTATTTTTATGGAGTTAGATTAGTTTCATAATTCACAAACCAGCGAAACGCGTTTCAAACCAATGAAACGCGAGTCACAAACCAACGAATAGTGTTTCAAACGAACGAAACGCGAGTCACAAACAAACAAAACGTGATTCAAACAAACGTAACGCAATTCACAAATGTATTTCATGTTTCACAAATGTATTTCATGTTTCACAAATGTATTTTGAGATTCACAAATATATGACCCCATGACATTGGTTTGAAACCTGACGAACACGAGTTACAAATCCCTGCATTCGTTCGTTTGGATTTTTGACACTTTCCTAACGCACACAGTTTCACAAACGCATTTTTTCTAAAAGATATTCTCTGCAGCCTATCAGAGCTCTTCCAATTTTAGCCAATCACGTTATGGACTACAACCACCCGCCATAGGAACGGACATCTGTCTTGAGATCTTAAGCAATGGAATCTGATACCTGCCCACCAAATGTAAGTGAAATATAGCTTGTTCATTTTATTAAACCGATTATCATACGTGGTTGAATATTGAGAATGGCAGGATCCATGTTTAGTAATTCTAAGTGTTTCATAGGCTAACGTTAAAAAAGAGCTAGCTAGTCAATGTCTAACATAACCATGTCCTTGCTAACATGGATAAAGCTACGCTTGACGCATTAGTTTTCTCTCTAGCCAGGAAACGTCTTACATGGGACTTTAGTGAACAAATCATTGAAACGATTTTTGTGGCATGACAAAATAATAAAATTGTGTGGCAGTTGCTTGGTAGTTAAGCATTTGTAGCTTGAAATTGGTCATTTCATGCCCAATGTAAAGTATAGCAGACATCTGAATGTTGGGATGGTCCATTCAGTTGAATTCTGAAGCACCTTATGTGTGTCTGTGCACTGTGTATTTATGTGTTTGTCTAGGGTTAGGGTCTGCCTTTATATATCATTGCCAGACTTCTGGGTGTCTCTAGAACAACAGTTTACAGGCGGATGAAAGAACATTATCTATCGTTAAGGGCCTTGTACAGTAGTTGCAGTGACAATGAATTGGATGCTTTGATCACAGAAATTAAAAACACAATGCCTGAGGCTGGATATCGTGTTGTCCGAGGCGCTCTCCTTGCAAAGGGACACAAAATGTAATGGGATAGGTTGCATGCGTCCATGCATCGTGTAGATAGCGTTGGTGTGTTCTCCAGGCTGACAGGCCTTGAATGTGTGGTCAGAAGAACATACAGTGTACCTTGTCCAAAGTATTTGGTGCACATTGACACCAATCACAAGCAAATAAGGTATAACGGCAGTTAACAGTTTATTTATTAACATGTAAAAAATGATGTAGGCTGTATAACATCATTGTATGTCACATCATCGACAGACCATAGAAACCAGCACTGTATGAATTTAACGTTGTTTTAGAATGCCATTAACCAATTTTTGCATATTGTTCTTCATAGCATCACCAGAGATGTTACGTGAACTCCTGAAGTTCTGGGTTGGGTGGGAGCAGCTGACTACCAACCTCATCGTTGAGGTTGTGACCTCTACCTACCCGGTAGCACACACCTGTTTCTTCAAATTGAGGCTTCCCAGCCACTACCAGACCTACATCAAGTTCCACCATGACTTATTGATGTGTGTCAGATCCACCAATAGTGGTTTTTGGCTAGTGTAGGTTTTTAAGCTTTTTACACAAAACTAATTTGGCAGGGCAATCTTCCCCACCAGACTGCTTCACTGGTGTAACAAATTATAAACTGCTTTGTTCCAATCATTTTGTGTTGTATTGTCAAAGAATTGTGTGTTATGCTAATAAAAAGATTTCCCGGTGACAAAAAATTCCTGTTTTCTGATCAGGTGTTTAATAGGTATGTACAGCCAACTATGCAGTTTCATTAATAACTTGCCCAGTAAAACAATGGATATTTATCTTGCCTCAAGTAAATTCTCCACAAACTGGACAGTGTTGAGATAAATGTCCACTCCAAAACTTTCAGAGTCTCGCAGTGGTTCAATGGTGTCTTGAAGTTGCACCATTTCTTCATCTGAGAGTGGGCTGTCCAGCACAGGGACATTGACACCAGGGTGTGGCTCACTGATGTATAAGCTTTCCTCCCATTCGATCTCTGGTACAAATATATCCTGACAAAGATAGATATTAGATATAAGCACAACAAATGTTAAGTAAACCAACTGAAACAAAAGCAAAACCTGACAAACAAGCACTGTGCTTTTACCACTGCCATGTACAAAACTGATAAATGAATGGTTTAAAGTTATGTGGTGTGTACCTCAGAAGAAAACCATGCTCATTGACAGCTTCAGTGAAGAAGGCCAAGTGTGTGTCAGAGCGGTTGTTGTCTGCTACCTTCAGATATAACCTCACATACATTTACAAATAGAACAGTAAGTTAGTACTTTGATCGGTTAGTTTTCTATCCAACATGAGGGACAGATATTTCTGTACTACACTGTCCCGAGCTAAACAACAAATGCCCAAATGGAAGTTGCATCTGTCTGAAAAGTGTTAATTCCATGTATTTTGAATAAGCTATAGTTTTAGATGGTATTCAACATTGAGCATTCTTACCTTCCTTGAGTAGCCATCTATTCCCCCGAAGATAACAAAGTTGTACCTTTATTAAAACAAATCGTATTAGCTAGAACAGTATATGAACAATGGATAAGTGTCTTTTAAACACAATACACAACATTTCCAACAGCATAGGTCTCATGATACAATATCTACATCTTAGCAGAGCAAAAATTGGTTAATGGCATTCTAAAACAACGTTAAATTCATACAGTGCTGGTTTCTATGGTCTGTCGATGATGTGACATACAATGATGTTATACAGCCTACATCATTTTTTACATGTTAATAAATAAACTGTTAACTGCCGTTATACCTTATTTGCTTGTGATTGGTGTCAATGTGCACCAAATACTTTGGACAAGGTACACTGTATGTTCTTCTGACCACACATTCAAGGCCTGTCAGCCTGGAGAACACACCAACGCTATCTACACGATGCATGGACGCATGCAACCTATCCCATTACATTTTGTGTCCCTTTGCAAGGAGAGCGCCTCGGACAACACGATATCCAGCCTCAGGCATTGTGTTTTTAATTTCTGTGATCAAAGCATCCAATTCATTGTCACTGCAACTACTGTACAAGGCCCTTAACGATAGATAATGTTCTTTCATCCGCCTGTAAACTGTTGTTCTAGACACACCCAGAAGTCTGGCAATGATATATAAAGGCAGACCCTAACCCTAGACAAACACATAAATACACAGTGCACAGACACACATAAGGTGCTTCAGAATTCAACTGAATGGACCATCCCAACATTCAGATGTCTGCTATACTTTACATTGGGCATGAAATTACCAATTTCAAGCTACAAATTCTTAACTACCAAGCTACTGCCACACAATTTTATTATTTTGTCATGCCACAAAAATCGTTTCAATGGTTTGTTCACTAAAGTCCCATGTAAGACGTTACCTGGCTAGAGAGAAAACTAATGCGTCAAGCGTAGCTTTATCCATGTTAGCAAGGACACGGTTATGTTAGACATTGACTAGCTAGCTCTTTTTTTTAACGTTAGCCTATAAAACACTTAGAATTACTAAACATGGATCCTGCCATTCTCAAGAATATTCAACCACGTATGATAATCGGTTTAATAAAATGAATAAGCTATATTTCACTTACATTTGGTGGGCAGGTATCAGATTCCATTGCTTAAGATCTCAAGACAGATGTCCATTCCTATGGCAGGTGGTTGTAGTCCATAACATGATTGGCTAAAATTGGAAGAGCTCTGATAGGCTGCAGAGAATATCTTTTAGAAAAAATGCATTTGTGAAACTGTGTGCGTTAGGAAAGTGTCAAAAATCCAAACGAACGAATGCAGGGATTTGTAACTCGCGTTCGTCAGGTTTCAAACCAATGTCATGGGGTCATATGTTTGTGAATCACAAAATACATTTGTGAAACATGAAATACATTTGTGAAACATGAAATACATTTGTGAATTGCGTTACGTTTGTTTGAATCGCGTTTTGTTTGTTTGTGACTCGCGTTTCGTTCGTTTGAAACACGTTTCGTTGGTTTGTGACTCGCGTTTCATTGGTTTGAAACGCGTTTCGCTGGTTTGTGAATTATGAAACTAATCTAACTCCATATATTTTTGCCTATTTCAAGCTCTTAACAAGCCAAATTTGCTTAACGCACTGGCAGCCAAATTTGCTTGTTTTAAGCAGGATTTTGCTTAAAACAAGCAAATTTGGCTGCCAGTGCGTTAAGCAAAATGAATGTATAATAACAAATAAATGCATTTATCTACCATACTTGAAATTACAGTGCCAAAACAATTCAATTAAATCAATATCAAGGAGGAATGCAAAGTAAATTTAACATTTATTTGGATTACCCACCCTCCCCCTTCCGGTGGGAAACCACTTGGTACATTCCAACTGTTCGGTTTGGGCGCACTTTTAACGTTTGCATTTGGATATCGTGTTTGAAGAGAGAAGAGAAGTGACCAAGAAGAGAGATCAATTTTGTGGCAACAAATAAATTCGACATGGAAGATTTTGATGATGTAACGCTTGCCACGCTCAGAGGTAATATATTTCACTTAAGCTATTTCAATCGGCTACGGCTAGTTCATCAAGTTCATGCTAAGGCGCTAATCAGCACGGCTAGGTATCGCTAACTAGCATATTTACTAACGTCTCTGTTGCAACATAGCTTGAATGTTATCCTCCCTTGAAAGCGTCTGTTAAATGACAATGTAGATATTGAGGTTAACCACAGAAATTTAAACTAATGTTTGTGCTTGTGCTTTATACTCAACAGCAGCTAATATCAGTGAGGATACCCTGCGCACACTATCTAGAGATGACATTAGGGATCTCTTTCCTGGTTCTGAGCACTTTCTTCGACGGAAAAATGTATGGCTCAAAATCCACGTGGAGGACCATGTAAGAAGCACTACAGTAACTAAAACACTAGCACTTAACCACTGGAGGGCACGCCAGCTTTTCTCTCACCTAGGGTCTCACATGCCTTTTTGCAAACTTAAGCAGGACTAACAAATGATTGTGCAGAAAAAAGATAATTAGTATTAATATTATACTACAATAATCAATACATTTTTATACATGGGTTTCTCGGCTACGTCATCACTGGTTGCGTGCGCAATCTCGCTGCAGAAAGAAGCAAGATAACGTTGAAGTGGATGAGAAAGCTGTGGAGGAAGGCAACATGACAGGGAGTTGTTGTGTGGTGAACTGCTCTAACAGAGTTGGTAAGATGTTCAGTATACCTAGGAGGAAGCATCCGTTTGCCAGGAAAAATAAAGTATCAAATCAAATATAGAAAAAGGCTCAACAATACAAGGTTACGTTTGGGAATATGTTGAGGTTGTGTGCAAGCATTCATGGCAACAGAATAGGGAACGGTAGGCTAAATAAGTAATAAACAATACATTTAAACTGGGCTTTCTGTATTCATTTGTATTAGGGTAGATGGCTTTCTGCCGCGGATTTGCGCGCGCAGCCTTCAATGTTTGTATACAAGAAACCCATGTATATGATTATTATACTTTTGTTATGCAACAAAGGTGTTATCTTGAATACCACCAACTAGGTCAGATGTATTGTCATTTGCCTCCAAATTTCTGCCAGCTGCTCAATTCTACACCTACAACTTGTTGACTAACAATTGATAAGTTGTAAAGTAACAGTAAAGTAAATAAGTTGTATTAAAGACGTAACTGCAGCATTACTCTGTGTATTCAGCGGCATATTTTGAAATATATCTAATATCATCAGTAGCGCGGGAAGGGGGGGCTACAGGGCTGAAGTATTGTATGTTTTATGGCGAATAATAATAACAATGATAACATCAAATGTTTATTGTACTTATGATGGATATAAAATGTGTAAATAGTGTGCACCCAAATAAAAAATAAAAAACTCACTGAGATAAATTTCAATTTTAATATTTCGTTGACTAGAGACCGATTCCTCATCCTCGCAGAAATACAGATAACTGTCAACTTTTATGAACGTTCTAGAGAGGAGAGCACGGTATGTTAGATTGTGACAATGGCTAGTAATAAACAGAAGCGCATTTCAGAGTTTTTTTCTAGTAATAGTAATACAGTGAAGAAGAGTAAAATTAGCGAAGACAACGACGACAGAGTAGGACCTGCATCAGAAAGCGATTCCACAGATGCAGGAACCGCTGGAGGAACTGTTCAGGCTAGCCTTAGCCTGACAGGATTAGCAAGAGGTGAGGGTGAGACACACAAGATTGATGTCGGAGGAGCTGAGGAACCGTACCAGCCCAACATGACATTTCCTGGCAGAAGATGTGGTGCAGAACTCTTCGAAAGATCATTTCAACGTGGATGGTTTGAGAAATGGAGATGGCTTCATTATGTCAGAGAATCTGACTCAGTTATTTGTTTTACTTGTACCAAAGCCACTCAAATAGGTCTACTGCGCCTCGCTGACAATCATAGCAACTTTGTAACGGGATTTAGTAACTGGGGAAAAGCTCGTGAAAAGTTTGCTCAGCACGAGTTATCCGAATTGCACTCGGCACGAGTTATCCGAAATTGCACTCGGACTCAGTTCGTGCGTTAGGGTCCTTGAAATTGACACCGATCAGTGCCGTGCTCTCCAACGTTGCGGCTCGGGAACAGGCTACTGCACCACCGTGATGGCAACTTCTGGCAGGTTATGCTGGAGCGGACATGCAGTCTCCCCAAAGCCAGAGAAATGGATGCTACGCAGGGACAATTGGATGTCCGACAACATACAAAACGAGATCCTGGAGATGTTCGCTCATGCCATTCAACGCGAAATCATGTCGGGGGTTTGCCACCGTTCCTTCTTGGGACTCACAGCAGATGGAACCACTGACATCAGTGCAAGCGAGCAATTTTCATGCTGTTTGCAGTTTGTGAATTCTGATTTAAAGCCACACAATTTATTTCTTGGATTTTACAACGCAAGTGACTCGTCTGCAGAGACATTGTTTTCATGTATTAAGGACATTTTTATGCGAATGAACATACCTCTGGAACGTCTGGCTGGGTATTGTTTCGACGGTGCGTCCAATATGTCCGGCCGTTTAAACGGTGTCCAGGCGAAGCTTAAAGTGGAGTGCCCGGAGTCCTTGTACGTGCATTGCTCTAACCATGCTTTGGATCTCGTTCTACAGGAAGTAGCAAGAGAAGTTATGCTCATTGCAGAGGCGCTTAACTTTGTCCAGGGGGTTTGCACAATCATCGGCGAATCAGCCAAGCGCAAACAGCTCTTTAAGTCGCTTTTTGGGTCTGAGGATGTGGTGTGCAACCTACTGGGGCTTTGTCCGACCCGATGGTGCATTCGCACCACTGCCATATCCAGGGTCATCGGCACATATGCAACACTCCTGGAGACCCTAAAGGCGTTGGAGCAGGACAGGACAACGAGGGCAGAGGTTCGGGCCAAGGTCTCCGGATTGTTGAAAAAAGCCAAACAAGCGAGAACATATTTTGGACTTGTGTGCAGCCAGGCCCTTTTCGGGCCTTCTGAGGCAGTGGCAAGGAGTCTGCAGAGCAACACATCAACTGCAAGATCAGCCCTTGAGTGTGTCACAGTCCTCCAGCAGCATATGCGAACACTTAGAGAAGATGCCTCTTTTCAGCAACTCATGGACAAAGTGGAGACATCTGCTGCAAGCTACGATCTGAAAATGCCCGGAGCTTTAAGAGTGAGTAAGACCCCAGCTCGCATCCGCAGCACCACAGAACCCGAGGCTTTGCCATGCGACTCCGGAGAGGCACGGTGGAGGCGTCAATTCTTTGAAGCTGTGGACCTAATTCAAATGGAGCTCACCCGAAGATTTGATCAAGTCGGGATGAAAGTGGCTGCACAGAGGGAAACTTTTCTTATCGATACTGTTAACCAAAACCTCTCTGGAGTTAACGAGGAAGTGCAACTCCCGAAAAATATCGATCGTTCACTGTTACACATGCAAATTACATTACTGAGTGGCCTAACCAAGGAGAGAAAATTCACTACAGTGTCAGAAGTTGCCGAATTTATTGCTTCGTTGTATCCACAAACACGAGGGATGTTCAAAGAGGTTGAGGCATTTGTTGAACTTTGTTTATGCCTACCTGTGTCAGCTGCCCCATCAGAGAGATCATTCTCGGCCCTGAGACTGAAAACCTGGATGCGAACTACCATGAGCCAGCGTCGATTGACGCATCTTGCCCTGATGCATGTACACTGTGACATTCTGGACAGACTGGACATACCATCCCTGGTGAGGAGCTTCATCGGCGACACGCCTGAACGCAAGGCCACATTTGGTGCTCTGTAAATCGAGGTAAGTCATGGTTTTAAATCCCAATGTCGCCGAGCATCGCATGGTTATCAGTTATTATAATAATAATAATAATAATACATACGTTTTATATAGCGCTTTTCTAAATGCTCAAAGACGCTTTAAAAAGTTATGAGACTCCTCATAGCATAAAAAACGTTGGCAGGGAATCTGGAGGGTATTTCTCTGTAGATGATGTTACATGATAATAGTAGCCTATTCAGTGTGATGTTATTGAAATGGATACAAATACAATATAGAAAGTGCTTTGTAAAGTAACGGACGCCCGTCCCTCTCAATTTGGATGAGTAGCTAGGACCACAGCAGCTCGTTAAAAAAGCTCTTGTTTTTCTCACCTTTCAGAAATCATTCCGATCTGTTCCATGGGATTTCAAGATTTAGGTATATTGTAGCGCCAAGGCTATTAGCCCTTGTTGGAATATTTTGTTGGTCCCCCTGTGTCTCCTGTTTTCCCGGTCAGTGCGTGTGCGTGTGTGTGTGTGTGTGTGTGTGTGTGTGTGCGCGCGAGTGTCTGTCTCCCTCTCCCTCTCTGTGTCAATCAGTTCTGATGTGATTTGATCGGGGGGAGGTGTCCGGGGGGGGGGGGGGGGGGGTATTTAGGGGTTCAGATAGATTAGCGATTGATTATGGGAGGGATTAGTAGAGGGGATTGAGAGTAATGAGAAGAGTTATTTATTAGGACTAATCAGTTTGTTGTTTTTGTAGTGGACACCTCCTGCTGCCCGTGCTTAGTGTGTACATTTCCCTAGCAAATAAATCCACCGGATTGACCGATACTTCGCCTCCGTCTCCTAACTTCTTCTAGTTTGCATATATTATAAATGTTTCATGCTTTTGTTCTGGTGTATTTTAAATGTCAGTTATTGGTCGCAATCAGCGCTATAGCCTGTAAAGTTTGGAGTCTAAACACTCCTCTGTTATCATATTGCTATGACGTCATATGTTTTAGTAGCGCGCCACAGCCCCCCCTGCACGAAAGAGGTTCCAGCGCGCCTGAATATCATGATTAATCAGTCACAAGATTAGATTATTCTTGTAGCCTACAATATCTTGGATATTCATTTAGTGCTGAATATGTTTGAATATCTTTACTGGTTCTTATTTTATTTTATTATTTACAGGTGGATGAGGGCCTCTCTGCAATGGCTAGGTCATCAACGGCTCCATGTGATGTGGCGTCTCCCAGCAATGTTTTAAAATTCTCCAGTATGAAGTATGTTATCTTCACTGACAGTGAGCTTGAGGAGGTGAGACGTTCATATTTTGAGAAGCAGAGACTTGGAAAAGAACAAGAGGTCACTTTGTCGACAAACATGATAGCAATTGCCCGAGCATCTGAGGACTCCCGTTATCCAACAAGGCATGAGGTTACCTCCATGGCTAAGCGCCTAGTGGAGTATTACCCAATGCTAAAGGACAAGTTATCAGACAGTGTGTGGGTATGTATCGTTTTAGAGTATGAAAATGGTGTTGCTTTGCCGTTCTAAATGAGATGTATATCTTTGCAGGACGATGTGTCTAAGAGACTCATGAAGAGACTTTCAAACATTAAAAGTCCTGTCAAATCAAAATCCAAAGCTCCACCTGCCAAGAAGCAACGCCAAGTTGGGGATGCTGACGAGAGTCTTAGCTCTACCGTCAGTGATTGTGAATCCTGCGCTTCAACGCTCATTTTGGAAACATCACCCAGGACGAGTACCCCAAAAAGGGCCATCCAAGTATCCCAACCGGTGGACAGCGAAGATGAGTCATTCACACTCACAGGTATTTTACATGCTTGTCAAACTATTCAGATTAAGTGTTTCAGGTAATATAGTTAAAGTGGTATGTTGCATTTTATTGTACTGCAGTCTTTTGTTTCCTTGATTTTCAACCAGTATGCCATCAGAGGTCATTAGCTGTAATGTGGAAAATTATCTAGTGACCAATGACCATTAGTCTCATAAAAGAATATATACTATCGGTCAAAAGTGTATAATCACTTTAAATTCTCTTGTTAGAAACACACATAAGAGTATCCTTCAGGAAATGTATCAAACAGTTGTAAACCGTACATGTAGACATAGTGAGAAATAATAATTAGAAAAGAAATGATAACTTTGTACTCCAGTCTGCCTTCACCAGAAAAAAACACCTTTTGCAGCAATTACAGCCAGGCAGATCTCTGATGGTCCCAACCCTCAAACTGCCTCCACCGTGCTTGACAGATGACGAAGTATGTAGTATCTGTCAAACATCTGAGACCCACTGCCCGCCCACCTTCTCTCTCTCTTTGTCTCTGAGCCCCCTCTCAACCCATTTTCCCTCATTCTCTCTCCATCTGTCTTTATCTTTCACCTGTTCGCTCTTTCTCCATCTCCTGGTCCCTTTCCTCTTTCTATCTTTCTCTCACTCTCTCCTTTCTCCTTAATGTTTCCCCCGGCCATTTATCTTCCATATCACCCTCCCCCTCTTTCTCTCAAGCTTTCTCTCACTCTCCCTCTCCTTCCTTTAACCCCCCCCCCCCCCCCCCCATTCTCCTTAGTCATTTTATCTTTTCTCATCCCTCTTTCCGTCTCTTTTTCACTCTGTCCCTCTCTCTTCCTCTCTCTCCTTTCTCCTTCATCCCTCTCTCTCTGCCTCTTTCTTTCTCATCTTCCTATCCTCTCTTATCCCGGTTATAATTATTAAAACAGTCATTCATTTTCTTTGCTGTGTTTACTTTCCATTCCAGATCATGGACGAGTTTCGTCGAATTGTTGAAATGGACAACATTGACTTCTTGAAAGACTTGAAAGAAAGATGGGATTCCTTTTACAGTAAGGTCCAATACTATGGAGTGGTGAAGCGTGTAATGAAGCCCCACCTGACCATGGACGGCGGTGAGTTATATGGTGTGGTGGGTTTAGCGGTGGGAATATTGAGTTCAGTGTTTATTTCTGGTCCGTGTATGATTCGTTCATTTGTATTTCGATTCAGAACCAAATGACAAAAAAACGAAAAACGGCTTGTTATTTGATTGTTTGTTTCTCAAAAGCAAACAAAAAACGAATAACGACTTATTTTTTGAACATTCAATGTCATGCTGAGGTCAAAAAATTAAACCTGTTCAAAACGATCAACACTGGTGTTGATTTCTATTATTTAATATGTCTGTTTTCTACGCACCGGATGTTATTTCTGCACACGTACGCGGCAAGACAGTCGGGTATGCACCATGGCTGCTTTAGAGACCCACGCAGACTTGATAAAAGAATTGTTTGAATCAGGCAAGACTCACGCTGAGATTTCAAACGCGCTGCAACAAATAGGTGCTGAAAGATGCTCTGAAATGAGTGTCCGACGGTTTTGCACCAATCACAACCTCAAGCGTAAAAGGCACGTTACTGACATGGAGTTGGAGAGAGCTGTAATGGGCTCTATATTGGAGGTATAGGCCTTATGTTTATTTATACGTTACGTATACTACCTTTACCATGTTACATGTCATCTGCCTGTCTTTCAGAAATGATAGACCTAATGTAATTTTTTTTTATTATTATTATTATCAGACGGGCCCATCGTATGGTCGTAAATTTATGACCGGGTACCTGGCTACACAGGGAGTGCGTGCAGCTGAGTGTCGAGTCGGAAATGTGTTGAGGGAAGCTCACCGGCCGTACCATGAATTACGGCAACAGGTAGGCCAATTAGGCCTGATTAGATGGGGTTGTCACCCGTTTTAGTATTAATGTTTGTAAGCTTGCATGTTGACAAAAGTTTATATTTTTGTAGGGTGCTCGAAATATAAATCCAGTCCCATACCACGCAGCATACATGGGCCATAAATTGCATATGGACCAGAACGAAAAGTTGGTTATGTTTGGCGTGACGCACATTCTGCCCGTGGATGGCTTCAGCAGTAAAGTTGTCGCTCACTGCAGCATGCCAATCAAAAACAACCTTGTTATATACGAGGAAGTTTACAAGTAAGACCATCTGAACACACACACCCACACAGGGTATTAGGCCTAGCATACGCCCACATTGTATAGCCTATTAACCTTCCATGTGTTTGCTGTTTACATCCAGATCTGCCGTGGCAGACAAGGAGAAGCTGTCAGGACACAGGCACAATCGTAGCAGGCCACCATACCTCCAGACCACATCTACACTGGTGGACTAGACTAAGACATTTCACATCACGAATGTACACACATCGTATATGATCACATCACCTGAAAGATTCTGGCTACTTTATTGACCCACATGTTTTCCTCTTTCACGATGATTTTTTTACTCCCACGCCTCAAGACATACGTGTGGCTCTCCATCGCTGTGCGCTCATAAACTGTTGCTTGCTTCTCTTCTCTCTTCTTGGAGGAGTAGTCGGTGCGAATATTGCGTCACATGGAATCTCTTTGCAACCTGCTTCCGGGTCGTGAATGGCACGTTATTTAAAAAACAAAAACAAGCAAAACAAAATGCGCCAAGACCGTTTTTCAAATATATATATTTTTTTAAACGAGTATGAAATGAAAAATTCAAAAACAAGTCGTTATTCATTTTTGGTTCACCGTTAAAAAACAAATGAAGAGATAACAAGTCGTTTTTTCATGTTTGGTTTTTTAGTTCTTAATTGAAATGAAAATGAACGAATCATACACAGACCATTTCTCAGATCTGATTTTTGTTTTCTTTTGACTTAGTTGAACATGCCATCGCCGTCTTCACCGCTTTACCGCTGCTCTTTCCATCAAACTCGAAGGCACGCAGCGAGGCAATTTTCCACATTTTAACGGTGAGTCAAACATACAAACATGCTCACAAACTTACAGAGGCTAACACATGAATTGCATGTAAACCAGCAGGAGCGCTTTAAAACAAACATGAGTGAAACATTTTTGATTTTGTCCATTTTGTCTTTGCAGCCCTCAGAGAACCCGGACGCTTTCCTGCGCACGCAAGCATACCCAGTTGTCCTGTTGGGAGAAGAAAACTGCCTTCTCTCCATTGGAGCAACAACATTGTGCACATTTCCACGTGAGAAATTTCACGAAGCGCTCCTTTACCTCATGGGCTGCTACTACGTTTTCCACCTACGTTATCCAAAGACCATCTGCACACTCCTCTCTGTGATACAGACTGAAGTGGTTGGAGACACACCCCATGATGGCGATCTCACCCCTTCTTACAGGAAGGCCATTGGAGAGTGGAAGGCCTTCTTAGAGTGAACAGGTTTCACATGTCCAACTTCCTCTTTCTATCTTTCTCTCCCTCTTTCCCCTTATTCTCTGTCACCCAATCTTTCTCTCTCCCCCTCCCTTTCTCTCTAATTCCTCTATCTGTACACCCCCCTCCCCATGTTGTTGTTTGCAGCCCAAGCATATAGAAACCTGTTGTGATGAGAGTTTACCATCACACAGAGGTGGAAAGAGTACTGAAAAATTGTAATTGAGTAAAAGTATCTTTACCCCACCACCTCACCACTGGGGTGCCCCAGGGGTCTGTAATGGGACCACTTCTCTTTGCCATCTACACCACCTCGCTGGGCCCCATCATCCGCTCGCATGGTTTTTCCTACCACTGTTATGCCGATGATACTCAACTGGTTCTGTCCTTCCCTCCTGAGGACAACACTGTTTCGGCACGGATCTCAGACTGTCTTGCTGATATATCCACATGGATGAAAAGCCACCACCTTCAGCTGAACCTGGCCAAAACAGAACTGATGGTCTTCCCAGCCAAACAGTTCATCCACCACAACATCAACATCAAGACTGACTCTTTATCTCTGGCTCCATCCAAAACAGCAAGAAACCTCGGGGTCATTATTGACGACCAACTAACCTTCACAGCCCACATTGCCTCTGTCGCGAGGTCATGCCGCTTTGCGCTTTACAACATCCGCAAAATCAGGCCGTACCTAACCCAGTATGCCACCCAGCTCCTGGTGCAAACCTTGGTGGGTTCCCGCCTCGACTACTGCAACGTCCTCCTAACGGGCCTGCCGGCATGCGTGGTAAAACCATTAAAGATGATCCAGAACGCAGCGGCGCGCCTGGTGTTCAACCAACCAAAGAGGGCACATGTCACCCCGCTACTCACTGAGCTCCACTGGCTGCCAGTAGCTGCTCGCATCAAATCAAGTCACTTATGCTTGCCTACAAAGTGCTTACTGGGTCTGCTCCCACCTACCTAAATGCTCTTGTAAGGGCAAATGTCACACCCAGGACGCTGCGCTCATCCAGTGAGCGTCGTCTGGCACTGCCCCCAGTGCAAGCAAGGCAATCCAGACTATTCTCAGTTGTAGTTCCACGTTGGTGGAACGACCTGCCTAGCACTACCAGAGCAGGAGCGTCCCTCCCTACCTTTAAGAAACTCTTGAAGACCCAACTCTTCAAAGAGCACCTCTCTTCCTAAACTGGCACCTTGGCTCAACCTGCACTTAAGCAGCAACAGGCCCGCACTTCTTTTTTTATTCTTTCTATGTCGTTTTATAAGCAATATTTATTGTTACACCAGGTTTTTTAATGCTCTTAGCTTGATTGTTCTCCCTTGTACGTCGCTTTGGACAAAAGCGTCTGCTAAATGACTAAATGTAAATGTAAATGTACTTTGCTTAAATTGTACTCAGAGTAAAAGTAAAATTACCCATCTCAAAATGTACTCGAGTGAAAGTACAAAATTACTTAATTTAAAATGTAATTTGAGTAAAAGTTACTTAGTTACTTTCAGTTATTTAATGCAAAAAAAGGATGAGTCATGAATCAAATTCAGCACAAGTTGTTTTAATCAATTTTGAGGAGTATTTAAGTGCACATCCACACTCACAAAAGATCAGCTGGGCTCAGGAACTTACTTCCTCATGGCACAAGGACATTTGCAACCTGTACCATAAAGTGCAAACAATGTTGAGTCCTTTTGTCCAACGGACAACACTATGGTAAGAAGAAAGACATTCGAACTACAAACAAAGTATTCAAAAACAAAATGCACACAAAATTAAGTGCCCACAAGATACCACAAATCAAACTAAAATGTAACAGGATCCCACTATTCACAATAAAATGCCACAGGATCCCACAACTCAAATAATAGGACCATGAAGGCACACTGCGCTAACATGAGAAGCACAAATAATAATAATAATAATAAAACAAAATAAAAACGTTTGAGATGTAAGAGACAAAAATACATGCGCTAACTTACCACAATGTCCTTTCGTAAAAATGTTGAATGTTAAATGCCGAGAGCTCCGTTTTGGCGGGCAGGCACATTTTGCACTGCATAATGACGTTGTTGCCATTTGTGCGTTTGTAAACAAATAATCCTTCCAACTTTGGCCAAGGGTTTTTATGGCTTTCGTCTCCAAAACGTGTAGTGTTGTTATCCTCTTCGGACCTTTCCTCCTCCATGGTCTCGAGTCGACGTCTTGGTTACGACGCACAGTACTAGATGCACCAGATCGTGATGATGGGAAAAGGGCGCGTGTAGGGCAAGACCACGCTTTTCAAAGACAAGGCCACGACTGTCAGTTCCGGGACACATGAATTTCCGCCTGCATTTAATTTTTCACCATCAATATTTTTTACTCGGTAACGTGAGGGGATTCAAATGTAACGAAGTAAAACTACTTAGGTCAAAATTTACTCGAGTAAAAGTAAAAATTACACATTTCAAAAACTACTCAGAAAATTACAAATTACTCATAAAAAGTACTCAATTACAGTAACGTGAGTAAATGTAATTCGTTACTTTCCACCCCTGCCATCACATTTTGCAAGCTGTTGATTTAAAAAGTTTGCATTTTGTAGCATGTTTGACTATATTCTTCAACATTCAGATACCTTGTGCATGGCATGTTTGCCTATATTCTTTTTACATGTTGGTTTTTGACTGGTAATTCAGCAATAAAAACTTCTGAACTGCATTCATGGTAGCCCATATTGTCTCATTTCAAGATAGTTTTACTGATCATGTTCTTCTCGATGCAAGACTCAGTTTAAGCAGACTCAGTTTTACAGGCTAATATAAAGCAAAACACACTTATTTACAGTTTTTTGATTCAAGACTTATTGTCTACTTTAAGCAAATATTCCTTCTTTCCAGTTACTGAATATGAGCCATATGGCCTTATTTTGAGTTAAAGGTTGGCCTAGTTTTAAGAATGCAGGTGGCAAGAATTTCTTACTATCTTTAAGAATTCTTACCTAGAAAAAAAATGCTTACCCCATTGGCAGATTTTTTGGCTTTAACCCCTTGATTCAGCATGAGATGCTGGCGTTACACGGACCTCCCCCCACCTCTTTTAGCAACGTGTTTGAATTTTCCTTAACTGCTCGCGGCCAAGACAAATGTTTTTTTCCTGAAACATACCTTAATAATAAGAGCCATATATGTACTCTATGAAACTGTGTTGTTATTTTTCGCCGAAGTACATTCAATTCCTTGTGTGACCGGGGTGCGGTGACTTTAGTCCACCCACCGTTGACCGTCTGATCTCAAGGAGCAGGCCACCGTCAATAATTCTCAGAGGCTCAGAGGGTCGATTAGAAACACATTTATTTTACTTCCAAGAATAAAAACAAGGGGAAAGAGTCTTCAATAAAAAGAACGGGCTGAGGGTGCAGTCTCTGCCCTGGCCGTCTTAGGCCCGGTCGTCCAAACCACCGGCTGATCCACTACCGCTCCCCCCGGTTGAATACTGCGTGGTAGCCTGTCGGGTCCCCACGACAGATGACTAAATGGAGCTTAGGCCCTTCTGCTGCTACTGTGTCTGGCACCACTCTGGACGCAAGACCTGTAGACAGGAGGAGAAAACTCGCACTTCACACGTGAGACACACTCTGGAAGTAAATCACTACAACAGCACACCACAGCAATCGTTCACAGTGAAGGCACACTTTTAGGCAGGTCAATGCGTCCCGATTACTACTATACAGCAGTTCCAGTGTCTGGGCACAGTAGTCCAAGCGGGTCGTAGCTCAGGCACAGAGGGGTAGCAGCTTAGGTACGCAGGCGGGGTAGCAGGTTAGGCCTACAGGCAGGGTAGCAGGTTAGGCATACAGGCAGGGTAGCAGCTTAGTCCCACAGGCAGGGTAACAGTTTAGACAAACAGGCAGGGTAGCAGGTTAGGCATACAGGCAGGGTAGCAGGTTAGGCATACAGGCAGGGTAGCAGGACAGTCAGGCTATGAGCCGTAGCTGGGGCACAAGCAAGACAACAGTTAGGTCCGCCTAGCTTGGCGCTAGCCACAGCAGGACAGGCAGGATAGCAACTTAGAGGCACGGGCAGGGTAGCAGCTTGGTCCGCCCATAGGGCCATCCACAACAACTGAAACTACACGCCGTTAGCGGCACTCGGTCATAGACTCGAGAATGCACCGTTACTTAGCTCGTCATGTTCCGATCCTCGTTACGATCATAGATCCTCTTCGCTCTGGTTCCAAGGTTCTCCTCCACAGCCAGTACGGCCCCGGTAGCCCATCGGCGCTCCCCGCAAGTTGACGTGTCGTCCTCTCCCCCCGATGCCTGTCTGAAACTGAAAGTTACAAGTTTAAAGTACTTTTCCCCTTCCCCGTACACCAATCACACGCCTCCCAGCTCCCGCTGTACACCTGTACAGAATTAACGTAATGACTAGCCGGCATCCCAATGTTGTTGTGCGTCAGGAAAGTCGTCCGGGGGGGAAACTCCATGTCGCACTTTTCAGTTCCGCTTGTTATGCGGGGTCACCCGGTGACACTTGCCCTCTGTTCCGTTTTCCCTACCTACCGTACCTACCATCCTTAGTGTGAGTATGTAGGGTGTTCCGTTTTCCGATTTCCCATTTCCGCGTCGAAAAGAAGTATACCCAAAGGACCCGTATCTGTACTCATAACGGTCAAAACGCTGAGTGTGGAAGCAGGGTACACTGTCCATTCTCAACGGCCGCCATCTTGTCAACGTAGCGGAAGAGGCGGACCCAGGCAGAGCCGCTCAGCTCGAAAAAGACGAACGCGGGGCTTGTCGCGATCGTAATTTCCGGTAAGTGCACCACGGAGTATTAGATTTGGAGCAGCACTCACCTGCTGAGAATCTGCGTACCTAGTGAGTGTGTACTGTGTACTGCGTATAAGTATAGGTACGGTAGGTACGGTAGGTAAGGAAAATGGAACAGAGTCCTGTTCTTAATACATTTACCTTCGTACTACACACTGAAACCTAACTTTGGTTTGAATGCTGGTTTTACGAAAATGACTATTCCTCCTATCACGTTACTAAAACCTGATTGACACTTTTTTTATCCAATAGTACACATTCTCAGGTTTAAAATGGTACCTTTTTTGCCTGTCGTTGAGTAATGTAAAGGTCTGATTGGATAGTGCGTAACCGACAAATCAAGATTTATGACTGTGCGCAATGACGCAGGTCATTGAGTCCGTCATCACCACAGCGACAGCGTACACAAGGCAGCTGAAGTAAGAGTTTCGTGCGAGTTCAGATCTAATTTATATTCTAGTCCTATAGTTTAGATTAGTTTATATCCTCTATTGCGTTATTGTCTTTTCCTTCATTCAAAAATGAAGAAATATACCACCTAACATGCTTTAGAGTTCCTGTTTTATGACGGCGAAGGACACTTTGAATTGGCCGACGATAACTCAGATGGGGCAATCCCACGAGGAGTTGGATTGGGAATATCGCATTGACGGTGTCCTTGACATGTAAGTACATATCTGCATTAACTACTAAGAGCATGCATTTCGGTATGTTTCCACGAGATTATTACCAAGTAGTATCTGACTAAAAAGCAGGAATGCTAGCAAGCAGGCTAAGCTACTTATGTTATGTGGGTGGATGCAACCGTCATCACGAATAGGTTATTTTGTATAGCACGTTTTCCTGGTTTTATTTGTTTGCTGTTTACATAGTAATAGTGTTATAATAGTAGTAATATAATCGAACTAATAGTGTTGTTTACATAGTAAGAAATGCTCATACGGCTGATGGAGCAAAATATACTATTGTAAATTAACTTTGATTTACGGACACGCACCTGACCCATTCGCACCTCGATAAACCAGCCTAATTCCTGCTATCAAAACCCCCGTATTCACCCTTTGTTCCCTGATCTCATCCCATCAACCCTAGAGAATTCTCATTAGTATGTATTATCAGACTCTGTAACCAAGACATCAAGATATATATTCTCTTTTGTCTCACAGACAACTACGCAATTAGCACCTAACCCCACCCCATTATATCAAGATCTAGTCACCATGTTGCATATATCTTATGTTTAGTTGCATATTGTGTTTTGTTATTTTACAAAGTTGTTTTGGAGATGTACAGTTATGCTTACTCAGTAATCTATTGTTTTATTTTCGCTGGGTTGCTTGTATAACATTTGCCAATTGATTTTTTCCCTCCAGAGATGTCCCTGCACAAGACACACCTGTCCTCTCCCAACACCCCTCAGCTCTTTGACCTGCCAGGACCATCAAGGCCTCCAGCTTGAAGGTTTTTCATTTTGATTTTATTTTATGAAAGACTGAGACCACTGGAACAAACACCAGGACAGGCTTCACTTCAAATAAGTACAAAACCACAAAAAACATTTGTGATGATGTAGCCTACTTCTAAGTGGATTTGGGTAGGTTTGGGTAGGTTTTGGATAGCCCAAAGGCCATCATGTATATTTTTACAAGAAAATACAGTACAATTCAAATGTTTACATTGAAATTAATTCAAATTGGTTTGCTATAGTACAGATGGCAAGAAAAAAGTTTGAATGCTGGATATTCAGTGACTTTTATATTTGGTGACTTTGGAGAGGTTATGAGACACTTGGAGACGGCTAAAAAGACATCATGTGGAAACTGATGGGTAGCACTTGTAAACTTTTGTCTATCTTCCTCAATTTTTTTTACACACACTGTCAAGATGTTGGTGAATCAGGAAATAAAGGTTTTGGTTTCCTCTGACATTCAAAACCCAGTTCTATACTGAAAAAAAAAAAAAGGTTGTTGTGTTTTTCCCTGACAATTCTTACTTTTACTGCTCTGAAATGTAAACTAAAATGATATAATAAACACTTTAACTAATTGCAGTTGATGGCCCAAGTGTCTTCTTTAATTTAAGCAATGAATGGTTATTATGCAATGTTTAGAACCAGAGATATTCAAGTTTTAAATGTGAGAGAGACAACAGAGCAAAATGGGTGGAAATTGTGAAAAAACGCCCTGCTGGTACAACAGGTTAAATGCATGATTTTAACCTCATTTTAGGGATTATTTTTCTTGTTTCAAGTGGGGCATTTTTTGCAGTGAGGCGTTTAATGAATGCACAAAAAAAACTGTTACCCTTATTGTTGCAACAGGAAATAAAATCTCCCAGAATCCCCCCCCCAACAAAACCCAAGGTGCCAAAGCTGAATCTCACAGAATTAACTGAAATCCCCCCCCAGTCTACACAATCTCTCTTTATCATACACACAAACACTGTCCTCTCCCCAACTTGGCATACCTGCGCCATGTGTGGTGATGCTTATAATCACTTCACAGCTAAAGCGCACACACACACACAAACACGGTAGGCTGTCAAACCTCTTTACATCATAAACATGTATCATCTACTCCAGGGGTTCCCAACCTTTCCGACTCCGAGGCCCAACTTTTTGTATTTGTAACAGGTCGGGGCCCAACAGACACCCCGCTTATTTTAGCGAATCTATTCCATTAGGCTAATTGAATCTATAATCCATTCATTCTTATTAATAAGCGATTGTTATGTGTGAGAAAAAACAACATCAGCACCTGCCACAGGTGGAAGCCTAAAAATAAATAAAAGAAAATCTAACTCTAGATATTGCATCAAAATTGTATTGTGCACCAGAAAACAACATAAATACACACAGAGAACTGAATTGCAGTTGGCCTAGGCCTATTTGTGCACAGCAAACAAGCAAGGAAATCAAACCAGAAAAGACCCAAAAGATAGCATGTACTCAAAACAAGTGATGGAACATGCAAACAAGACCACTCAGCTAGGGCTAATTAAAATAGGTGATGCTTCAGACATGAAAACAAATAGGTCAATATAATGATTAGAATAATTTAAATAATGAATTCAATCTGTGGCTGCAATCTATTATCAACATAAATAGCACCAATCATTCCTGGGCAGTCGCTTGAGTTGGTAGTGTAGGCCTGAAATTATCAGTTTAATTTAAACCAAGCATCTCCTCTTTCTTTATTAATAAGTGTGGCTCTTGGGTGCTCCAGTGTACCTTAAATGGTAAAGCAGAGTTCAGAGTTCACTGTATTTTAGGCCTAACGGCTAGACAGAGTGTTTTTACTTACTGTAACTTAAATACATGAATGAAAATTATGATACATAAATCAATTTTAAAGAACATCACACTTTATTCCCCTTTCTCTTTCTCAGATTTGGTGTTTCCTTTCTGTCTGCTTCCACCACCTGCAGAACATTCTGGTAATGTTCTTCTCCTCTTGCAGAGGTGATGAAGTCTGTGCTGAGTTTTACATTACGCTCTGCGTCATTGACAACATTCATGGCTTCCAAGTTAATCAAGGCTTCCTTGTAGGCTGGGTGAGCAGGCCAGGTTGAGACATGAGTGGTGAGAAAAGTAGGGTCCAGCTGCAGAATATGGAAGAGATACCATGCATCAGGTCCCACTAGGTCTGCCAGAGTTGTTTTTTGTGTGATTTTTCCTGCAAACTTTGGTTTACCGAAACCGGAGCCATTTCTATCAGTTGGGTGTGTGCAGGAGCCAGATGGCTTGACAACCAGCAAGCTATTGGCTAGGGATCTCTAGTGGTACCATCTCAGCTGTGAGGTACCACAGGTGTCTCCCGAAGGCCTTCACTGCACTCATTGAGATCACAGCTGACACATGTGAATATTCAAGTAAGTTCTTGAAGAACTGCAGGTCGTTCCATGGTGCATCAACGGCCACGGAACACTGCAGCCACCAAGATGAATAGAGAAGTGTCACAAAAGTGACAAAGTCTCTAACTTTGTCAGACTGATGTCTGGAGGTGATCTTGCCAGTTGGGAGCTGAGCAATTTCATACTGGAGCAGAGAGATCTTGATTGAATATAACACCTTGGCCATCCAGCGAGCCCGGTGCATGGCACCTGGTTGCTTGAAAGAGAATGGTCTCTCCTCTGGGTATGCATCTAGGAATACAAGACACAGCGATTCTTCCAGCAGGTTGCATGTCAGCTCACTGATGATGATTCCACAGCCTCGACCACTGCCAGGTGTGTAAAAGGGCACGCCCATAAGTTTGCTGTCATGGGTGTTCCCTACAGATACTGCTAACCTCTCTTCAGACTTGTTTGGTGTCATCACAGATGGTGTTAACTTTGAGTCCCAATGGACAGTAAGCATCTTAGGAGGTTCCCAGTTGTCCTTGTTGGATGTTGATATTTGCTTTGCCATCTTTCTTTGGGATCTATCAGCTGTTGCATATGATAGTGCAACAGCTTCTGGGTTACCTCCAGCTTCCTCAATGACACACTGAGTGAAAGCAGCTTGCTGGGATGGAGTCAGCTTCATCCTCGTGGACAATGACACCAGCTTCAGGATGTCACAAGGGATGAAAACTGAGGTGCCAGTCTTCTTGATACTTTTGTGTGGTTGCTGTTTGGAAGGCTGATGGAAAGTTTCATCATCATCGGAACACTCACCACCTGTGGTGGTGCTGATGACTCCCTGAGATGTGGATGCCTGTTCTTCATACTTGCGTTTTCTCTCATTCTCTGCTGACAACCTGGCCTCCTTCCTCTTCTCCTTTGCAGCAGTCGGCTTGTCCAGAGCACCAAATGTTGCTTTCTGATCTGTCTCCATGGAGTGGAGAAAGGCCAGATCTTCCTGGTTCTCCCTCCGGTTCTTTGGAATGGCTCTCATCTTGGCATTCTCATCTGACAAGGCTATTATCCTCTGCAGGGCCTTTTTCTGGGATATTATTGGGATGTTGGCTTTTTGGTAGAAGGCTACAAGTTGTGCCAACACCAGTTTAGCTGCTTCCCATTTGGAACGCAGATTAAATGTTCCCTCTTGGATATGCCACATCATACATCTGAGGACTTGATTGCTGTTAGGAAGCCTGGGTCCTGTTATAATGGCATCATCATTGTTTATTGCAGCCCCCAGTCCATATATAGACTTTGACTTCCTTGTTTTTGCTGATTTTGCATTTTGGCCTTTGCTAATATCCTTTTGCAATGGCTTATCTGCCATAGTGACAAAGTACTGACAAGTACCACATGATACAATATCTGGACTATGTAAGATAATTGTGTGACAAGATGTAAGACGTAAAGATACTTCAAGCTGAAAAGACTGCAACCAGTGAAAGCCAGTTAATGAAACTCAAGTCTGTTGACTGTTGTTGTAGAACACTTGAACACCTGGCGACCTGACCCGATCTGACCTGAGTCTGACCTGACCTGTTGACTGTTGTTGTATTAACTTAAATCCTTTGAGAACACTTGAACACCTGGCAACCTGACAGACAAGCAAACTGTTCTGTTCTATTTTTATGACACCGAGACAACCTTCACCTCTGGTTTTTATGGATATTGCGGTGACAAAATGCAGAAAATTTAGACAAAAATGCAATATCACAAAAACCAATGAAGCTAGTGATATACTGATATCAAAAGATGCGTAATAGCCACATTTATATTCAACTTTCATTGACACCATAGGGCTAAATGCATTATTTTTTAAGTTACTTGAGAATAACTGATTTTTCCCTATGTCCGTAATAGGTAACAACTTTAGAGGCTTGGTGGACCCCTTAGACATTATTCAATCCAGCAAATATTCCACAGATTTTCTTTTCATTAGTATTGTCACATTTTAAATTTGGGTACAAGTTCAATTTCCAACATTGGGGCAAATGATGCCCCAAACTAAAGCCCCTCTAACTTAAAATATGAAGTTATCGCAACTTACTTAAAATATTGAGTTCTAGCTACTTGCACTAACTTAAGCTCATCTTACTTAAAATATTGAGTTAGCTACGTGTACCAACTTTAGCCCCGCTTACTTGATTTATTGAGTTCTTGCTAGCTGTACAAACAAGTCCCATTAACTTGAAATGTAGTGTTCTGCTAGTTTTAAGAGCTTACTTACTTTATTGAGTTTGCAAATTGAACTTGAAAAGGTCTGTGAAATCGGTTGACTTTTAAATTTCAAGTTGCCCCAACTTTTTATTTTTTTACAGTGTATGAGAGATGCACGCTCATGTTCATTGTTTGAATAGTTAAGGATTCAGGCCCTGTCTCGATCATCTCTTCATTGTTAGGCCTGCCAGTCAGCTTTGGCTCTTTTATGGTTAACTTCAGTCTAAATCAGGGGTCGGGAACCTTTTTTGCCTGGAGAGCCACTTTTACCATTTTTTTTTTTTTTTTTTTAAATCTCAGAAGAGCCACAAAAAGACAGTTACAAGAAATGTTTTGGACATTTAACTAACAGTTACTTTTATTCAACAGACTTTTTGAAATACATTTTCTACCAGTTTTAAAAGTTATTGTAGCCTACTAGTAACTTGAAATGTAAATGGCAATGGGAAATGACAGAAGCTAACAACGTTACAGCGTAACGACATGAAGTTGACAACGTTGACAACACAACACTCGAAATTGAACATTAGGCCTACCAGAGATTAATGCGACTTCTGGTGCTGCATAGACTTGCTGAGGGCCTTGTAGTCTGGCTCATATTCAGTGAGGTCCCCGCAAACAGGGAACGTCCCCAGGACGTTAACAGGACATTCGCAAGGCCCCCAATCGTCCCCAATTGGTCCCCGCCACAACGTTCGCTAGAGGAAGTTACCAGAACGTTTTTGACGTTCGTAGCACGTCTACGTTTGGTCCTTCTGTGACGTTCGCATGAGTCTTAAATCGGACTTTTAGGGAACCTCATAATTTGGTCTGTCAGCACACCTCCCCAGGACGTCATTTAAAAACGTCCCCGTAACCTTTACCTGCAGGTCCTCTGCGTGACGTTCGCATGAGCCTTAAAACGGACTATTAAGGAACGTTATAATTTGGTCACTCAGCACACGTCCCCAGGACGTCCTTTAAAAACGTCCCCGTAACCTTTACCTGCAAGTCCTCTGCGTGACGTTCGCATGAGCCTTAAAACGGACTATTAAGGAACGTTATAATTTGGTCACTCAGCACACGTCCCCAGGACGTCATTTAAAAACGTCCCCGTAACCTTTACCTGCAGGTCCTCTGCGTGACGTTCGCATGAGCCTTAAAACGGACTATTAAGGAACGTTATAATTTGGTCACTCAGCACACGTTCCCAGGACGTCATTTAAAAACGTCCCCGTAACCTTTACCTGCAGGTCCTCTGCGTGACGTTCGCATGAGCCTTAAAACGGACTATTAAGGAACGTTATAATTTTGTCACTCAGCACATGTCCCCAGGACGTCCTTCAAAAACGTCCCTGTTACCTTTACCTGTGGTCCTCATGCGTGGCGTTCGCATGAGCCTTAAAACGGACTATTAGGGAACCTTATAGGTCTGTTAGCACAAGTCCCCAGGACGTCCTTTAAAAACGTCCCCATAACCTATACCTGCAGGTCCTCTGCGCGACGTTCACATGAGCCTTAAAACGGACTTTTAGGGAATGTTCTTATTTGGTCTCTCAGCATACGTCCCCAGGACGTCCTTCAAAAACGTCCCCATTACCTTTACCTGTGTTCCACTGCGGGACGTTCGCATGAGCCTTAAAACAGACTTTTAGGGAATGTTCTTATTTGGTCTCTCAGCATACGTCCCCAGGACGTCCTTCACAAACGTCCCCGTAACCTTTACCTGTGGTCCTCTGCGGGACGTTCGCATTCAGTCCTTCCAAAACGTCCCCTTGACGTCCTCTGATGGTCCTCTCTGAGGTTCCGCTAGAGATTTTTTTTTTTCATTTGCCCGACATTTTAATGATAAGCCGGGCAAATATCTATTTCTGCTCCTATTGAAGAAAATTGGCGGCCTGCGTAGCTTAAATTATAACATAATCAGGTAGTTTAGAAAGCAACATGTTTATTTTCCTTAGTTTACAATGGGAAACAAAAACATTAATGTCTGATGAGCGTCAATAAGTGGCCTTTAATCTCAACCTGCTGTGGCGTTAAAATGAGCGCTGCAACATGGTCATTGCTCTGTTCAATGAGAGAAGAGATTCTTAAATTATACGACCCTCTTGTGAATCCTTTGCGTCGCCTTTTCGCAGTGCTAAGAACATTTTACTGTCCATTACCTCGCTCCTATAGCCAAGAGAACTTGTCACTCCATAAAGACAGAAACGCCCGACATTTCGGCTTTTTTCTCTGGTGAAGCTGTTCGAACATCTAGGGCTTCAGGTAGGCTATTCAGTGTTTGGAAAGTTCACTTTCTACATGGACTAATTCAGTTCATTGTCCATAATTCAAAATGTTGAACTAAGTTCACAGCTCCAATTTTCAATATGATGCGAGTGCGAGCTATAATTTTTCCAAATCTCTGACTCTCGGCTCGAACTTCGGGGCGCTCACGCATAGACAGTATAATACAATTCAGACTCAACACTACAGGTATTACAGGTTTATCCTCGTCAAAAGGTTTACTCCATCAATTGTGTTTGGCCTCTGAATAAAAGCTTTTAAGACTAGTCTGCTTGGCCATGTTGGATCCTTGTCACTCAGTTCGCTCCTCGTTTGAAACCGAGGGATTGCGCTTTATTTAAAATGCAGCATGCGTGTTGTTAAATAACTTTCCAACGGCAGATTAGCCTGTTCCTTTAAAACATAATAAGGGCAGTGCACGTTTGCTTTATAGGCCTAAATATTAGGATTGTTGTCAAATCCAGATTGTGTTTGCGAGACGGGATTTTTAAGAAATTCCAATCAGACAATTTGACCGGTAAGCTCTAGTATACGTTCTGTTGCAGCATCTTTGAAGGCCTGCGGAAAGCTCAATGTTAAAGCTAGACACTTGGTACACCTTCCTATGTATGCATTGTATTGGAATCATGCAGACATTACATTTATAGCACAGATCAGTAGAGAAGCATTCATATTTATTTTATTTCATCATTCTTAGTTTGGCTAGTTATTCTGCCTCCCTGCCCGCACGTCCGTGACCTGCCATGGATGTTAATTAAAAAAGGAATCATTAAGGAAAACCCTCAATGCGTAGTGACTGAGATCGCTACAATATGCTTTTCCTCAAACCCTCGGGAAAAAAATGACTAAGTTTGTTGGCTGTCTCACACTGTGATAAACATGTTAAAGTGACACAATAGTAATCAGACAGTGTTAGTACAGTGGGTAGAGAAGAGGTCTAGTAATAGGAAGGTTTACGGTTCAATTCCCATGCCTGCAATCAAGTTTGTAACCGTGTGTGTCTGTGTGTGTGTCTATGCATATCATATGAAATGTATAATATAAATAAACTTGAACTTGTGTGTGTGTGCGCCCTGTAAGCAAAATGACGGCTCAGCGATCTTTTATTATTTTATTTTCTTCATTTAGCTCAGCAAAAACGGTCGTGCCTGCTACGTCCGCGGTGCGTCCTTGAATGTCTATGCGTCTAAAACACGTTTCCCAGAAGTCACCACAATGCCCTCAGGACGTTCTTGCAACTTCCTGCAGAACGTCCCCAGGACCTATAGAAACACGTTCCCCAGACGTAACCACAATGCCCTCGGGAGGTGCTTGCAACGTCCTGCATAACGTCCCCAGGACCTATAGAAAACGTTTCCCAGTTGTCACCGCAACGTCCTCGGGACGGTCTTGGAACATCGTGCAAAACGTCCTTGAGTTGTCAAGGGAACCATACACATTTACGTTTTTAGAACGTTCAGAGAGACCATTACAGGACGTCGAGGGGACGTAATTTTGCTTACAGGGGTGAAGCTTCAATGCAAGCATTTAGGCTTTCGTCGTTTAAACGACGCAGGTTCGGCTTTATATTTTTTCATATGTGAGAAAGATTTCTCGCACGCATAAGTGGAACCGAACATGGGTAACACAGCAATACTATCATATTGCAATGTGCGATATATGGGCAGTTCATTCCAAGTTTTTAGAAGCAGTTCGTCTTGAGATGGAAGCTTTCCCATGTCAGTCCACTTGTGTTTGCTCGCAAACTGTGCCATAGGTTCCCGACCCATGGTCTAAATGGATGTGGAATTGGCTGAAGTATACTGCAACTTGGAGGAGATTTTGCCTGTGTGTGTGTGTGTGTGTATTTGTAAGACTTAGGTATTGAGATCCACATTCCACATCCATGGGTTTCCCAACCCATGGGCCGCGGAGCACTATCCATTGGGCCGCGAAAATATTTCAGATTTTTTTTCCCCTATTGGTGGGCCGCGGAGCGAGTAACTGATTTTAAATTGAGAACAATATTAATGAAGGACGTCAAAGTTAAAGCGTACATCTATGATATTATTGTGGCCGAGATTAATGTGATACAAATATTTGAATGCAGTTAACGCAACTTTGTTTACTTCCGGTGTGCGTTGACCCCTGATACGAAAACGGCGCGTGCCTGCAGTCAGTTATGGCCGGTTCACACTACACGATTTCAGCCCGATTTCTTAGTCGCCGACAAATTTGCAGGATCGGGCCCGATTTTGAAAAGTCTGCGACGAGGCGAGGTCTTGTAGTGTGACATACTTGCGACCTGCGATGTTTTCGTCTGCAACGTTCGAAAACCCCACGACGAAAAGTCTGGCATGTCAGAATTTTTGGGGGAATCGCAATGACGTATCCATTGTTTACATAGCGTAAACCTAGCATTAACCTCACTTTGGCCCGTATGTAACGAATGTCCAGCCTATTAAACTGTTATTATTGTAAATGTAGGTTACAAAATGTTGGTTTTAAAGTAGTCTTACGCTTCAGGATTAGGGTTAGGATAAGCAGTTTAACCTTAAAATAACAGCTTAAAAAAAATTGGGGCGCTACAATGACTTTTAATATGGAGAATTGCGTCCGTGCCAATGGCATAGCAGGGTCGATAGGCATATAACTGCGTTCTGTAGTTTTGCCTGCTGCAGCCCGCCGTCCTGACTTTGATTACCTTCTGCCGATCTAGTAAGTAGCTTATTTGCCGTCTTGCTTAGTCTTGTGTTGCACATGATTGATGTTTGACTGTGTAAGGACAGTCGTTGAGTAACTAGTTTGTCATAATGTCAAAGTCAGCACATTTCAAGAGATTTCGTTAGTTTTAGCCTCTAGCATACCTTTAGCGAATAGCTAATAATCCTTAATGCACCTTTAAGAGGCAAAATGACGGAACAATCGACAAATCTACAGTTGTATGTAACATTTGTCAAGCTGAATTTAGCTGTCACAGAAGCAACTCGTCCTTAATGCAAAGCACCCGACTGAAAGCAACCCCAGGTTAGATGGTTGCCAACCCACTCTCCACGAAGTTTCTAGGAAAATAACTAGACCAGTCCGTGAAAAGGTTACCACTGCTGTATCAGTTTGGGTTGGTGGTGACTGTCGGCTCTTCAACATAGTTGAAGACGGTGGGCTGACTAAGGTGTTCCGAATTGCTTCAGGGGATAATTGTTACAATTTACCGTCGAGTGGCAGCATTGTGTTTCACATTTCCCTTGCTTGACGGCGAGAAAGCACGAAAAAAATACCATTAAACAACAGTGTCTAATATACACGCTGTCTGAAGTGATTACTCGTAAATGTATAGGATTCGACGGACCGTCAGTAAAGTTGCATTCGTGCTGTTTTTGTGCGTTATCATTGGAGTGGATATGCTTTTCTGTGGACAGCTACTATTGTAGAGAATTAAACTATACTTGTTACTTAATCTTCGAATCAGGAATCAAGAGTCAAGGCTGAGGAATACTGGAAGCTGGTATTTTAATGCTACGCACACGAGACAGAAGACGAACAGGAGACAGGACTCCGGAATCCAAGATCTAACTAGACAGAGACTGCAAACTGTTTTTATACCCATCAGAAATCCCAGAATAGTAGTCAAGTCAAGTCAAGTCAAGTCTTTTATTGTCAGGTACACAGAACAACAGAGTTGGACTGGGCACTGAAATTCTTAGGAAAGGACACCATACCACACTACCATAACATAACAAGACATAACATATAAACATATAAGTACTCCAACATGGTATAGCATAACTTAACAATAAGTACTGAACATTAGATAAAAATATGAAAAGACAGTAGTAGACCTACTAGATAAACAATAAATATACAATATAGATACACATACTAAACATAAATACACATACTAAACAGATAAATATACCTACATGATATTTTAAGTTATACTGAACTTATTTAAACATAAAAACCTGGACACAGAGACAAAGACACTTCAAGTGTGTGGGTGGTGCAATATTGCAAATGTAGTGCAAACAGCAGTGAAGGAGTAAAGTGGCGAGTGTAAAGTGTAAAGTGATGAGAGTGCATTATTGTTCATTATTGTTCATTTAGGAGTCTGATGGCCTTAGGGTAGAAACTGTTCTCCAGTCTGCGGGTGCGAGACCGGATACTTCGGAACCTTCTACCAGAAGGCAACAGGGTGAACAGTCTGAAGGATGGGTGGTGACAGTCTTTTAGGATCCTGCCAGCTCTTCTGAGGCATCTTGTGAGGTAGATGTCCTGAAGGGAAGGGAGTTTCCTGCCGATGATAGACTCAGCGGATCTGACCACACTGCGTAGGGCCTTACGGTCCATGGCTGTGCAGCTCCCAAACCACACTGAGATGCTACCAGTCAAGATGCTTTCTATAGTGCATCTATAGAAGTTGGTGAGGATGTCTGGGTTCATGCCAAACTTCCTGAGTCGCCTCAGGAAGAAGAGGCGTTTCCGGGCAGCTTTGACCACCTTGTCTGTGTGGGCAGACCAGGTGAGATCATTGCTGATGTTGACCCCGAGGAACTTGAAGCAGCTGACCTTTATGTAATTGTACCTCCACATATGAATTGTCTCTAACACTAGCCAAATAGGGAAACAACCCCTTTTAGCCAGAGTCTGAGTGTCTGACTAGGTACAGCTGCCACCTGCTATATTTACATTTAAGATAGGACCTACTATTAGTTGCTTTTCCTGCAAAAAGTTATTTTGATTAGTTTCTATTTCATAAATGTTTATTGTTTAGTGTTCACTGTTTAGGATTGTTTGCTTTTCTGTTGGTACAGAAGTTATAGTAATATAGTAAGGATTTCTGAATTATCATAATAAATTATGCATTCTCAACCCCTTGTAAAGTTCTGACTGCCATAGTGTACTTAGCTATTAAGTATTCTCTATGTTCTCATTGATGTTTGTATTGAAACCTATTCATGAGTTTCCTCAGTGTTATTGTGGAAATTTCTGGCAAGGGCCATTTTCAATGCGTTTTGAAAGAAAAATGTACTTGATATTGTCATACCTCGGAAAGTTATGACGATAGAGACATAAAACTGGCACCAAAAGATGCGCAATGTCCATATTTATATTCAACTTTCATTAACATTATAGGGCTAAATCCATTATTTGTGGCGTTATTTCAGAAAAACTGATAATTTCAGCCTAGCGTTGTTAGTAGGAAACTTCAGACCCTCGGTGGACCCCTTAGATATTCATGGAATTTGATAAAATTTCTCATGGAAGTTTATTTTAGTAAGTGTAAAAAAAATGAGTCTAGGTACAGATTGATTTTCAAAAGATTTGAAAAAAGTGGGGCAAATGATGCACCCTAACGCACATGCACCAGCCTAACAGATACATTAACATTGAGTATTACAAGTATTAACAATTAACGGAGAGAACCACCCCTTAAATCCCCCCAAACCCACACACCTTAACCATGCTCACTCACCCACGATATTTAGAAAGTGCAACCATGCACGCATATGCACCAGCCTAACATTCCACACATTAACATTGAGTAGGCCTATTGCAAGTAATAACAATTAACTAAGAGAACCACCCCTTAAAATCCCCCCAAACAAAGACACACACCTCCACCATGCTAACACCATTAGCATTGAGTAGGGCAGAGGTCAAAACCAAAGTTGTTTGATGCGTGTGGATCTTGATGTGTGTGTACCCGTACACACACGTATACTCTCTCTCTCAGGCACATTCTCTCTCTCTCATGCACATACTCACTCACTCTCACACACACTCTCTCTCTCACACACATTCTCTCTCTCTCGCTCATACACACACTCACTCTCACACATAGCACACTCACTCACTCTCACACATTCTCTCTCACTCTCAGACATAGGGCCCTATCTTGCACCAAGCGCAATTGATATTGTCACCGACGCATGTATCATTCCTATTTTGCACCCGGCGCACAGCGTGATTTTCCCTCCAGAGGCCCGCGTCGAAATGAACTTGCGCCGAAATGGGCTGGGCGGAACAGGCGCAAGTGGTATTTTGCAGTTTCAAAACGACAGTGCGCCGTAGACCAGAAAAAACCTAGTCTAATTTCAGAGGCATTGTGTAGAGTCTGTGGCGCGTATTCAGACGCTATTTTAAGGGCGCGTGCTACCAAACGTGAAGAAAAATTGCGATTGTGAACTCACTTTGACCTTTCATTATTTGATAGTTTTCATTCATAATTTCACTTTGAAATGTTGTGGAGTGAAAGTATATTGTCTCACCAAATAGAAATACTTGAATAAAGTACAGATACATAGATATGTTACTTAAGTACAGGAACGAATTACATTTACTTCGTTACTGTCCACCACTGAGTATAGGACTGTATAGAACAGGGTGGAACAGTAGTGTAGAACTGAATCAAATCGTTCCATGTCAATGTTCCGAAAGCCCATTATTCTGACAGCCTGCTGTTCCGAAATTGTGAGCACAGCAACGTGAACCACTAAGGCCCACATGCACATCCCAATGAATTGAACACTCATACACATATAAATGCATTTATTTCACAAGCATGAACTTTAATTCAAGATTATTATTATACACACATGGCATTTGCATCGCGATGATAAAATACTTTTATGATAGCCAACGCTCCTCGCTCTTAAAGGGAATGTGAGATGACGCTCTGATTGGTTTATTGCAGTGGTTCTCAACCTTTTTTCAGTGATGTACCCCCTGTCAAATATTTTTTCAGCCAAGTACCCCCTAACCAGCGCAAAGCATTTTTGATTGAAAAGAATATGTAATTCACAGCGCTATGCCATCATTTTCTGATTTATTAAACTGTCAACACTGAATATTGAACATTGAACATTGTTGCATTTAACTGAGTGCGTTTGCAATTACATTTTTAGTAAGAACCTTGTGTTTGTGCTTCACTGAAAATCTTTGTCAGTCTTGGTGGCAGGAAGGCAACTGCTGTGATCAAGCTCTTCTCCAGACACGGTCTGTTTCTCTGCTTTGTTGTGATCACAGTCATTGCAGAGAAGGAGGCCTCACATAAATATAAGGAGTAAAAGGGTAGTAGCTGCTCCAAAGCTTTCCCAGGTCAGGGTGCTCCTGCTTCACACACATCCAAAACTGTGTGAGTGTGGATTTGGCAAACTTCATCTGGAGGCCAGTCAGATTACACTTACAGGAGTCTTTCCTGATTAGTGACAGGTAGCTTGCTTCCATATGCTTTGGACAAGAGAAATGGGTTTCTCACCCAATCCAGCTGTGTAGATTTCTCCTCCATGTCAGGAAAGTAAGACATTCGAAAATTTAAATTTCGAATCAAATTGGTCAAATGTCCCACGATGACCAACTTGACAGGAGCTCTGTCCGCATCCTCACTAGAGAGAAAATCATCCACCTGAGGAAAGCAGGTGAAATTCCCCTGGCTCTTCTCCACAGCTCTGCTTTCTTCAGGAAACCTCCCACCTTGTCATACAGGTTTAAAATGCTGGTGTCCTTTCCCTGCATACATATTCAGTTCGTTCAATTTGCTAAATATATCTGCCAGATAGCACATATTTGCAAGCCAGTCTGTGTGGCATGCATGGGGAGATCTGTGCTTGTACAGAAAGGTGTGTACTCAGATCGTAATTCCAACAGCCGGTTAAGTATTCCGAGAGAGAGCCATCGCTTATCTGTGTGCAGCAGCAGTTGTGTGTGTTCAGCTTCCATGTTTTCGCGAACAAATCGGTCAGTCAGTTGCCAAAACGATAGAAGACATTCCTCCGTGATTTCCCTAAGAAAAAAATAGTTCTACACGCAAATGCGCAGCAACCCGCATTCTGACTTCAAGTTTCAATGACTTTCCGTTACGTTCAATTACCGGATATGAAAGATGTGAATTAGAAGCACAAAAGCCGTTGCCAATGACAGCGGATATAAACTTTTCGCAGTAGTGAAAATCAAGGAACTACAAACCTGCGAACGCAGACATTTAACCCACATAGCTATGGCCCATACAAATCAACTGAACATTCTGAATAGCCGTATAATAACTATTTTTAAAGGATTTTTGAATGGAGGCTAATTTGGAATATATCTTTTAAAAATCTCACATACCCCCTGGACTACCTACACGTACCCCCAGGGGTACGCGTACCCCCGGTTGAGAACCACTGGTTTATTGCATATTACGCCCAAACCACACCTATGGCTGAGTAACCTCCTTTGGACCAACCCATTTGACATTTGCGCCGGACGCAATTGTGTTTTTTCCGCCGTTATAATAGCAAATGCGCCATAGAGCTGCCCACACAGCTACTTGCGTTTGGCGCTGTCCTACTTGCGTTTCTGATCGTTAAAATAGGGCCCATACCAGGGGCGTATCTAGCCCCATTTTAGCCCCAAAAGTTTCATTAGCCCCCCCAAACAAAAATGGTTTAATTGTTTTTATTCTGAGATCGTCAAACTCACACCTATCAACCGATTTTGTGAACGTATTAAGTTAAATTTTTAGAGTCAGAAATAAAATAGTCTCGAGTTGCACAGGACTCCTACCTGTTTGAGACTGTTGTGTGGCAAGCGTGGCACCACAGCTTGGTCGTGCGTGCCTGCGTGCGTGAGTGAGTGAGTGAGACAGAGCGTGCAGACAGACGGTGACAACGTCAAATAAACAGACTGGGAGCGACTGTCCGACTTAAATCATTGCGGGTTTATTATAGATGTCGTGGCTCTTCTGATCATGCCGGTTCATTGATCCTGTGGGTATGCTAGCCTACTCAGTAGCTCAGCCAGATATAACTAGCTAGTTAATTCCAGCCTACAACGTTAACCGTTGATGCTGCCCCATGTTAATAGTTTGAATTATACTGAGGATTGGAAGGAGAAAGCGCCGGAGAAAAGTACTCCGACTGCCTTTATCACAAGGTACGTTTCATCGTAAATACACACACCCAACAACCATTACAGCTGCCCCATTGTAAGTCTGAGCTACACATTTCAGGTCCTCAATACCATGAGCCAGAGCCATCATTGATCCTCAATTGCAGTGCCAATTGAGACAGCATCAAAGTGAGTCAGTTCTGTAAGGGATAGCAGCCTTTCCCTAACAGCATCCTGTGAAACATATCTGACACAGAGGGCCAGCAGTTCAGTCTTTCCATTTCTGGCCTCATCAGCCATAAAGGCGTACATCTTTGACTCCCTCATCTCTCTTACAACAGCTGCTGTTATTTTAAAATGTTTTCTCTAAAAAGTTTATCTTTCTATATACAACTAAATAAAATTCCAGTATCAACATTCTTGTATTAATTGGATTTCATTAATTCACCTGGGGTAGATATGCACATTTTAGGATCATTATCTTAGAACACATAACAGAACAATGGGCCTCATTCTCGACAGCAGTTGGGAGACTTTCCGAAGGATTTCAGAAGGAACTCCACTTCGGAAACATTTATGAAAACATTTGCATTCTCGTTATTTTTTTCTTCTGTGCTTTCTTCTGAACTTCAGACAACTTTCAGAACTCGAAATAGCAGTCGTAACTCTACCGGAATCTTCTCAAATGGGATTCCACGGGCCATATTGTGGTTATTTGAGGAATCGCGTTGTGGAATGACATTTGAAAAAACTCGTGAGAACCCGTTGGTGATTGCGTTCACGTCAACTCTACAGACATCCTCGGATTAAAATAATTATGATAATAATAAATACGAGAATATTTGTATCATGAACAATTACGTTTCACATTTATAGTCATAATTAGGTAGTGTTTATTGTTACACTAGGTCTATATGGCTCGTAGCTTGACTGTTCTCTCCCTTGTACGTCACTTTGGACAAAGGCCGCGTCTGCTAAGAGACTGATTGTGAATGACATGAACACTGCAAATGTAAGTGAATAAATAAATAAACACTAAGCTCAATCTCCAAGAACTAAGGAATGAATTTATTGCAATTTATACTACTACTGGTGGCCAGTCTTCACCCCTATGGTGGCCATTTCGAACCACTGGACGGACTACAATTTATACTCGTACTTGGGACCGGTCTTCACACCTATGGTGCCTATTTTTCGATTAAAAAAGTGACTACTTAAATGTGTTTTACGGACTTCGGACGTTCAACGTTATACAATATCTCCACCTTATTAATGAACACCTGTTACGAGGTGGATTCGGGAGATTGCGACAGCACACGTTTCTAAAATTTCGTCTCCTAATAAGGAGCTGGCAGGGCGTGTATGTATGCAAATCCACTTTCACGAGAACGCGCATCAATCTAAGAAGCTAAACGGAAGGAACCCAGCTGAGAAGACTTCGGCTGCTTATGAACACATTTTCAAGCGTGCGGGAATGCAGCGGAAGCGTTTCTCTTACGTTGTTTTTGCGAAGTCGTGTAAGAAACATTTCTGAAGAATTACAGAAAAAGGTCGAGAATGAGGCCCAATGTTAATAGCTGGGACACAATGTCACATTTCATTTGATTGTCTTCTGTGAAACAGGCAACTAATCTGTCTCTTTTTATTAAATGATTATGCTACAGTATAAGAAGCACCTCTCAGCAGATGTCTTCAATATGTTGTTGTGCCATATTTTGAATCTAAATTTGTTAATTTCTCACCTAAAACCCACTAGAGGACACTATTTAAAAGAATATTTTTTTAAAAAAATCTTCTGGGGTAGCATGCCCCCAGACCCCCCTAGTTCTATTGGTTACAGGAAAAATAATAGGTTTTCTCTAGGGGCTTAGCCCCCCCAAAAGTCGGAACCTAGATTCGCCCCTGGCCCATACTCTCTTTCTCTCTCTGACACACAAACTCTCTCTCTCACGCACATTCTCTCTCGCTCTCACGCACACTCACTCTCTCTCTCACACACACATTTTCCCTCTCTCGCTCGCTCTCTCACACACACACTCTCGAAAATCTATCTTAAAGGGATAGTTCGGTTTTTAAGACATCTGTATGGCTTCCCCGTCACCAGTGTCATGCAATCATGCATCACTTACCCCCGACAGCGTCCTGTGAGCAGAGTTCTCGTCCAGTTTTGGTCAAACCGAAAGTAGTCCGGCAGGTTTGCTAGACCCAGCAAAATAAAAAGTTTCTCTTCCCAAAACATTATGTGTTCAAAAGAGTGATATATTTGCATCCCAAAAACATTGTAGTGGAAAAAGTCACACCTCGTTATCACTTGGCCCTATTTTCAATACGCTCGATACTGCAACCTCACAGCTAGAGTCTACCTGTTTGATTCGCGAAAGTTTGATTCACCAAAGTTGCCTGAGAGAAACGTCTGTCACAGGAAAACGATGAAAACTGAGACAACATTTGATAAAATTGACATGAAGCATCGTTTTCCTGTGAGGGAAGCCATACAGATTCATGTCTTAAAAACCGAACTATCCCTTTAAGAATTCGTAAATCTTACGCCGAAGAGAAAGCGTTCTGGAGGAGCAGCTCTGAGCATCAAGTTCCACAAATACTTTCTGGATCACCTCAAATGTATAACCAAGATCCTTCGGATATTGCATGTTTGTGGCGTACAACAGTCCAAACAGATATGCAACGGCAGATGGGAGATCTTCAATGTCTTCGAAGACCACGGTCTCTTCCAAGATGATGGCAATGTTGATGACTGTTGGTAGAGACTTCTTTGTTGCAACATCATCTTGGACTACTGTGAGGATGCCAATTTTCACATTTCTTGCAAAGGTCTCTTCAGCATCAATTTCCTGAACCTCCAAGCAGAAATACAAAATCCAGAGTCAGTTTTAGGGCATCTCTGTTGGCATGATAACCTTGTCAGTCTGGACTTTTGAACCTTTTGTGCCGCATAGGGGTTTTGTAGAGAAAGATGGAAGGGAAGTCTGGGAGGAAAACAGTGAAAGAAAAATAACACTTACCAAGCATTTCCGAAAAAGGCATCCAGATTCTTCTCTTAGGACCAGAGGCAGTCCCTCCAGGGCAACTCTTCTCCTGTGGTCCATGATGTCTGACACCTGAGTATACATTGTGAAAAAAAATAAAAAATATTATGTCAATTATATACTCCCCCCCCCCCCCCCCACATGTCAATTACAAAATAAATGTACACAACACATTAATGAAGAATAATGTGAATTGCTGCGGAATAATACTGGTGCCGTCATACAGATGGTCAAACATGTTACCCTGTAGGTGTAATAAATACATAAATAAATAAAGTGTACGTTTATTTTCTCAAAGTGAAACACATAGGGCCCTATTTTAACGATCAGAAACGCAAGTAGCTTTGTGGCGCATTTGCTATTCTCCTGGCGGAAAAAACACTCTTCCCCCCGGCGCAGATGTTAAATGGGTTGGTCCAAAGGAGATTAATAATCCATAGGTGTGGTCAGTGGCGGCTCCTGAAAAAATTCTCAGGGGGGGCAATTTTTTTTGATAATGATTAAGGCGACCTATTCAGTAGGTACATTAAGTTATCCGATTTACTCATACAGCAAAACCTTTTTGTCCACTATTGGCAGCAACCAACAGTAATATCTCCCCTCTTTCTACATAGCTAGAGTAGCAAGATACAAGTGGAACGCTATGGAAGAAGGTTACATTCAGGAGCCTTCATAAGCAAACATGATGTGGCTCCACATTAAATGATCCCACTTTTTCATTATCCACACATCTCAAATGTTGTATGATGTAACCTAGCTGAACAGGACACATGATATGTCCACTAACAACATAAAGAAGGGGGCAATTTACGTCAAAACCAACGATATTTATTGACTGATCTTGAAAGTATTGGCTTACAAAAGCAAAATAAGTCATCACATAAAACATTATTTAAAGTTAGTTCACACTGTGAAACCTATGAAAAGTGACAGTCAGACCGCGTTAGCCACTTCACGACCGCGATTTTCTTTTGTTCCAATTTCCCTCCCTTTGTAGAAAACTGTTGAATGGATACTTTTGGTCTAGGGTTTTTTGGTCAATTTATCTTCAATATTACACTGACTAAAAAGAAGTTTCTGTCAAAGAGCGGATGAGTTGTTGTGCTGAACAGGTGCCATCTTGACATGCCTTTGTCGAAGCTGTGTGACTTCCTCATTGCATTTTACCATAGGCTTTTGCGTCGCTTACTTATGACTAGACTTGGAGGGGCGAGCCCTCCCGGAAGCCATAGAGAATGCATTGAGAGCTCTGTTTTGTGAAAAAAACGCATTTAACATGGGAGTCAATGGGAGAGGTCTGGGGCGATTTTCATTTCGTCCAAGATCGCCCTGAAGGGGCGGGGCCATTTGAATCACGACTCTAGGCTGACTGAATGACTGTAACCTGATTCGACAAAGACATACAGAGGCATATCAGACGGTCTAGTGGTAGAATCCGACAGAAAAAAAATATGAAGTTTACATTTACATAGTCGTGCAATTGAATTTATACATCAGGAATTATCATTTTTTATTTTTTTATTTTTTAATTTTCTTCCTTTTCCAATAGGCAGTGCGTCGCCCCAATCGCCCTTATGGACGAGCCGCCACTGGGTGTGGTTTGGGCGTAACACGCAATAAACCAATGAGAACGTCATCTCACATTCCCTCACAAACCTAGAACCTAGTCGCAAGAACAATGTCGTTAGCGTTATAATGATATTGATATTAGAAGACAGGATAAGTCCAAGCTGGCTGGCAATAAACGGACTCGTCGCATAACTGGAAGTGATTCTGCCTCAACCCAAGACCAGACGCCAGCAAAGCCAACCTCGCTTCTTTCTTTTGGGGGCACATCAGCACCCAATACATTACACCAGCTGTCCAAACCCACGCAAATAAAGTTCACATACATAGAGATGAGTTCAGAAGATTTTGAATCATTACTGTACGGGCATGATATAAATAAATGCAACACAGGCATACAATAAATCAACTATGTCACGCAGCTTCGCTGGAAGTTTGTTCCGTCATTACAATTTTCAGTGGCAGACTGCGGCCACTGGCATGCTCATCGGACAGGCTGAGGAAGTCTAGGGTTAGTCCCCAGGGCCATCCAGCTATTCAACGCCACACAGAAGCGGAGGATAGACTTCTCTGCTTGAGTCTACCTCGGTAAAAACTACTTATCCAAACTTTACCACCCTTGCCACCCTACCTCTACTGGCTATATTAGCCACTGCAGACGCTCACATTTCATCTTGCACTCTCTCATTGCACTGCCCACACTAACATGCACACACCTTGTTTTTTGCATCAGAACTTTGAGCACAAGATCACTTTTCCTCCAGGACACCCACACCGGCGCAAACACTGCAAGAACTACCCACCTTGTTTTGAATCCACTACCATCACGCTCCTCTAGTGTACATTTTTTTGCAACCACCTTGTTTTTTAAGTGTATGTGTGTTTGTATGTGAACTGTAGTATGCTGTGTTGTGTGTTGCACGAGTGGTTGTATTTTGATTTGTAAACTGTGATGTGTATATTATGTTGCTGTCTGTTGCACTGCCTGTATAAGCTACTGGAACCTTACGTTTCCCTCGGGATTAATAAAGTATCCATCTATCTATCTATCTACACAACAAATGAAAGCTGGAATTTTACTTTGTGTGTATTGCTTTTTGGATCCAATGTATGGAAACCAATTACCTGGTCATCTAGAGGAGCAAGTAGTGCAGTCAGCTCCGATCCAGCAGGCTCCTTCTTCTTCCGATAATACTTTAACAATGCTGGAGTGAATTTTTCAAGCGATGACTGGAATGAATGCAAGAGGTCTCTTTTGGTAATGCGGTCAAATTTGCGTCAAATCTGTTAAAACAGTGTGACAGTGTTGAAGTTAATAGACAAAAGACATAAACAGTTAGATGGAACAACCAAACAGATTGAAAGATGTAGTAAATAGATACTGGCCTCATCTTTGAAGAACAGAGCAGGCCATCTGTTTCTCAGTACTGTGACCAGAGGCTCAATGTCCACCACCTCTCGACGTCGCAGGGAAAAAGTAAGAGCCATTGTTTCTTTAAAGGTGCATTAAGGATTAATAGCTATTCGCTAAAGGTATGCTAGCAGCTAAAACTAACGAAATCTCTTGAAATGTGCTGAGTTTGACATTATGACAAACTAATTACTCAACGACTGTCCTTACACAGTCAAACATCAATCATGTGCAACACAAGACTAAGCAAGACGGCAAATAAGCTACTTAGTAGATCGGCAGAAGGTAATCAAAGTCAGGTCGGCGGGCATCGGCAGGCAAAACTACAGAAGGCAGTTATATGCCTATCGACCCTGCTATGCCATTGGCACGGACGCAATTCTCCATATTAAAAGTCATTGTAGCGCCCCACTTCTTTTTAAGCTGTTATTTTAAGGTTAAACTGCTTATACTAACCCTAATCCTGAAGCATAATTGTTGCATATTGTGCCTTTAACAAAGGTGCTGTCAACATTCTTCTTTGCAGTTTCATCAATCAATTGTAGTCTAATGTCATCAAGGGTTTCATCAGATTGGCCTTCGGGATGGGGTGGTAAAAAGTTTACCTTTTGCCTTCTTGAGGTGAAACCTCACCCCTTCTGAATTTTGTTGTCTTTTGTTTACGCTCACTTCTGCATGTCCTGCTCTACGCAACTTGCTCCGGTAGTTCCCAACTTTAAACCAAAGGCTTACAACCCATCCATCATACCCGGTTCCAGGACCATCTTTAGTCAGACATGGGTGCTTTTCAACTAGTTCTGCAGCATAAAACTTCATATCTTGCTTTTCCGGGTAGCACCCAGATTCAAAAATGGAGTCCACTATCGTGGTACAAATGGCAGATCTCATTTCTCTAGATGGAACAAATGGAGTTTTGGTCTGCCTGTATATCTCGTTGCCATTTTTAAGACGAATCTCAACATCGAGGGAGAATTTTGGAATTGCAATTGATCCTGGCAATGGCAAATCTTTCAATGTTTGAGTCTTTTGTGAAAGTTTGGGGATCCTAAATTCTCTGAGTGACTCGATGTGCTTGCCGTATCGAGCGACGACACAGAGTTTGTGTCGGACAGGTCTGATGCAAATGTCTGAGAATCATTTGAGGCAATGTTGTTCCACACCACTTTTAGGACTGCTTTGTCCGCAGGCAACTCCTCAATGCTGTGTAAATTACAAGTCTGGATCTTCAAATTGTAAAGAAAACTGTCCAGTCAGTCCAAGCATCTCTCTGAGAATATCTTTAAGCCGATCCACAGATTCTGGAGGACAAGGAAGGTTGACCCGCCGAATGTTGTCTGATGTTATGCACACCCGCAACAGCATTCTGAGGAGATAAAATGCACAACAATTTATGGATTAGTTACAGTATCTCAAAAGTCACCTCACATTTGCTTATGTTTTGAGTAATTTTCAGAAGGTAAATAAACTCAGCACAAAAAGTAAATTGTTTTTGGTAGATTATTTCTTTGCTTTACAATGCTTCTTGGCAAGAATTCTTATAGCGTTGGAAAGCCTGTTTACTCCCCTTTCAAATGGTGCCTTATGTGTAAGGAACATGCATTCATGGGATGAGCTGCAGAGCCGAGTTTGTGGGTTGCGCTGATGAAAAATGTGCCAAATAAACGTACATACAAAAAGTAAAAAATTATTTGTTTGGTAGATTATTTATTTGTTGTAACAATGCTTCATGGCAATAAATCGCATACCGTTGGAAAGCCTGTTTACTCCCCTTTCAGATGGCACCACGTGTGCAAGGAACATGCATTTGTGGGATGAGCTGCAGAGCTGAGTTTGTGGGTTGCGCCGATGAAACATTTGCCAAACAGCTTATTCTGGCAAACTTTTCATGGGCGCGACCCACAAACTCAGCTCTGCAGCTCATCCCACGAATGCATGTTCCTTGCAAATGTGGCACAATTTGAAAGGGAAGAAAACAGGCTTTCCAACAGTATAGGATTTATTGCCAAGAAGCATTTATACAACAAAGAAATAATTTACCAAACACAAGTTTCCTTACTTTTTGTGATGAGTTTATATACTGCTATACAAGCTGTGCACTAACTACTTCAATTTATATCAAGGTTTAATTTCTATAGCTGTATTGTAACATGTTTGCAAAAAAGGAGGGATGTACTCGCTTTTGTGACATGTGCTGTATGCAGAGATGGGCAGTATTTCAATTACTTGTATTTGAAATACTAGTTAATTTGCTTTTGAGTATTTTGTAATTTGTATTTGATAGGGCCGATAAAAAATCAAATGTAATTTGTAACAAAATACTTTAGAGTGGAGTAATTTTGTATTTAAAAAACTCAAATTACTTTATCCAGTGTTTAGGCAGAAGGAGATTTGTTTTCTGTCGGATTCTACCACAAGATCATCTGATCTGCCTCTGAATGTCATTGTCGAATCAGTCAATTTGCCAAAAGTGTTGCTTCTTATGTTCCGCCCCTTTTTGGGGCGAAAAGGAAATCACCCCAGATCTCTCTCATTGACTCTCATGTTAAATCAATTTTTTTCACAAAACAGGGTTGTGGTCGAAAACTTAGAAAGCTGTCTTGATCCTTGTCAATTTATCTTCATTAGTACACCGGCTTAAAGGAGCTTCTTTCAAAGAGCGAATCGAGTTGTTGCACTTACCGTTAGCCATCTTGACACAATGTGACTTGATGAAAGCCGTGTGATGTCCTTATACGCAATTAGAGCTGAGGTCCGGGACGCGATCTTGCACTCCGCGCCTGGGCGAGACGCTCCACTTTGTGAATGAGGCGCGCCTCACCTAGGACGCAATCTTGCACTCCGCGCCTGGGCGAGACGCTCCACTTTGTGAATGAGGCGCGCCTCACCTAGGACGCAATCTTGCACTCCGCGCCTGGGCGAGACGCTACACTTTGTGAATGAGGCGCGCCTCACCTAGGACGCAATCTTGCACTCCGCGCCTGGGCGAGACGCTCCACTTTGTGAATGAGGCGCGCCTCACCTAGGACGCGATCTTGTACTCCGCGCCGCATTGCATAGAGGCAGGGGCCCGGGCGCACATAAGACTCTTATTAATGATCTTAGCCTACTATAAACGTTGTTGAGACTCTTACTAAAGATCTTACTGATTCTCACAGAGTCAAAACAAATAGCTACACTGTCATTTATCTGTGTGATGTCACATGTGTGCGCCAGTGTTGTCAATCACATGTGGGCGCCAATGTTGTCAAAGATCTGTAACTTGTGGAAGTTGTATTGTTAAACGGTGAGTACTTTGGTAGATTAAAGTGTAAACTTTGAATACAAATGCTAGTACAACTTCTATACGTTATCTGTAAGGTTGTGAGTGTGCAGTGGTAATGTAAGTAGGATTCGTAAAACGTATTTTAGGAAATAAATGACGTTGCTTGACGTGTAGCTATTTGTCTCTGTTTTGTTACCACCTTTCAACTTAATAAAAATCTCAACAACGTTTATAGTAGGCTACGTGTATTGTTTTGTCTCTGTGAGAATGAGTAAGATCTTTAGTAAGAGTCTCAACAACGTTTATAGTAGGCTATAAGATCTTTAAAAAGAGTCTCATCGGCACGGAGTGCCAGATCGCGTCCTAGGTGAGGCGCGCCTCATTCACAAAGCGGAGCGTCTCGCCCAGGCGCGGAGTGCCAGACCCACGTCCTAGGTGAGGCGCGCCTCATTCACAAAGTGGAGAGTCTCAGCCAGGCGCGGAGTGCCAGATCGCGTCCTAGTCCTTACCTGGCAATTACGTGTGACAAAACACGGTGGGGATAGCCCTCCCGGAAGCCATAGAGATTGCAATGAGAGCCCTGTGGCGGCGGTTACAAACATGAAAAAAAGGATACGGAACCACTGACATGGGCCCGTCATAATAGCCTGCACCTGGCCCCGTGGTTACTACGTTACGCCACAGAATAGCCCAAACCTGAATGTTCTGCTATACCAAATTGTGAGAGAACTGAAAATTCAGAAAAAGTATTTCCTGTATTTTAAAAATACAAAATACATGTATTGTATTTTGTTACATTTTCTGGCAACAGTATTTTGTATTTTATTTTGATACATTTATTTGAGGGGTATTTTGTAGTTTGTATCAAAATACATTTTAATGTATTTTTGCCCATCTCTGGCTGTATGTAATCTAAAGCCTACCATATGTGATATGTGTGGAGGCAAATCATTTATTTATAGAATAAAACATCTACGCCTCAATGAGAAAATATTTTTAACACTTAAAATATTACCATCGCAATGTTTTCACTTACCATTAATGCAATAGAAAAGCCTTAGGAGTTACTACAACACAACCTCCAACTGTATATGCCACCAATGGATGGAAGTCATTCAGCATGTCTGGATCAAGGACACAAATTTCCCCATATCTGCTTTCCTCAATGATGTAGGACCTCAGATGTTCCGTATACCAAGATATGACTTTCTTACAAAGAAATTACACTGTTTTCTGAACCACTACACATTTCATAATCTTATCAAATTCAGGCAAGCCACTTGAATATCCCGCAGAAAGGATTAAACCTGACCTGCAACTGATCCCATCAACACACACATCACTAGAGACTGAGACTGAGACTGATTTTGTTTTAAGGTATTTCTTTTCAACCGCTGACCTAAGGGGTGCCTCCAAGTCACAGGTTGAAAAAGGTTCTGCCTTCTCTACGTGAATTGCCTGTTCGAAAAGGTCACCGCGATCTGAATAGTACGCCAGCATTTCTTGGTGTTTTGTTCCAAGTGTCAGAAGGATATTCTTGAAGTTTCTAGTGTCATGCACAACTTTTTTGAAATAGCTGTGCTTGGCCTCAAAACGCATCGTCCACAATGAAACCAGAGGGCCAGAACAACGTATCAATTGAGGATAATGATACACAAAGCGATGCTTAGGACGGAAGGCAAAATCTGGAAATGTTTCAATGACCAAATTTCGATGGTCATTTATCAAACTAGCCATGTAACCCAGTGTTTCCTCTGAAAATGATGCACAAACAGCCAACTCCACTATGACCTTGAGATCCATAAGAATCTCCCAAGCAGGTTCATTGTCTGGAATGCGGTGACCCATCATGAGGGGAAGCAGACGAAGCAGGGTCCAATTTTCGTGTGCATTGCCTCCAACAGTACCCTTTTTGAAACACGACTTGGCAATAATCTTCGGCTTATTGACTTTGTCAGGGTCTTGGTATGCAAAGGTCTTGATATACCTATTTAGGTCCATGTGTGTGAGAAAACCTTTGGCTATCAAATCCTTCAAACACACTGCTAGTTCCACTGGCACAATGCCCTCAAATAGGTCGTGGAGCACATCAGGAGGAAACCCTGTAATGGGGTGAAAGTAGGACAACGCATTACTCAATGCACATTCCCTTTTCACCCCAAAGACATGTGTGCTGCCAATACTTTGTAATGTCTCCACATGAGAGTCATGTTCCTCAATGGTTCTCAATTTGAAGTCCCTGACCTTTGTGCACTTAACATCATTCTTGTCAATTACACAAAATCTGCAGTAGCTGGTAGCAGGGCCGCTGACAGGTTTGGCTGGGCCCGGGACAAAATTCTCTCAATGGCCCCCCCCTCCCCCCCAAAAAAAACGCACACACCTCTACTTTCTCAGTCCCTACCCTACCCTTAAATGACGGAAATTCATTATCTCTCTCCCTTCACTCTCCTCCCCTTCTCTCTCACTGGTAGCCTGTTCTTCCTCTCTCTCATCCTCTTTGGTAGCCTGTTCTTCCTCTCTCTCATCCTGTTTGGTAGCCTGTTCTTCTTCTCTCTTATCCTCTCTAGCCTCTCCTATAAAGGTGAAAATATTTTTGATAAAAAGGGCTATATCTAAATTAACAGGGGTCAAAATGAACCATTTAAAAAAGAACAAATTGAAAACCCCTTAATTTGACGATTTAACACAGAAAAGAATAGACTGATCAACTTGGCTAACTCTATCCCAAAGACTACAAAAGTTTAAAAATCTAAGTTTTTTTTTTTTTGTTCCCAAAATTGTCAAACGCCGAAACACAACCACAGAATTCCCTTGTGCAGCTCCCAAACACATGACGTCGGGATGACAAGCCCATTCATTACGGATAAACCAAAAGGATTATTTACAACTTTAATTGGATAGGCTATGGATATGGACTGAGTGAAGTTATGGCTTTCAGAATCATACCACAATAAAACTCAGGCTATTGTATTCACTTAGAGCTCATTAACTGCACATTTCATCGACCATTTTTCACTTGACCAAGGGGAATCATGTCAAGGGTACTTTTATTTATCGCCAGACCCGCGTGTATGTCCGCTGAACTTCAAGAGAATGTTTGGGGAACAAGGCGGAGCCCATTCATCTGGCGAGTTTCAAGTTAACGGCAATCAGAAACTAAGTTACAGGCTACCCCAAAACATCACGTTTATAACCCATTAGTTACATCCAACTCTATCTAAATGGCAATTTCACATGTTGCCATGGCACTGGCTTATTTTAAACCATGAGACGCGTTACACTGGCTGTAATTCAGCTGGGGATGATTCTCAAATCAATTCAGCCTGATTGGAGTGCGCAGCGCCTGATTGGAGTGCGCAGCGCGTGCCTGCCTGAAACATTTGATTTGGACATGGGCCTATTTGCGGGGTAATGTGCATATTCTAAGATTCAATTAGATATAGGCGTATGAAACACAGTGTAATAAAGCCGTTGTGGTTAAAAATGTTCAATGCCCCCTGTCTGTCTGATATTGATCTCTGTGTGACTTGCTCATGTGGTGCTGCGCTTTTGACACGCCGCCTGTGCCTGTGTTACTTGACGACGGGGCTGGAAGTTGGCCGTGTCTTACCTGGCTCTGCTGCACAGCTGCCTTTACTGGTACCTGCAGCATCACCTGAGTCTTTTCTGAAATATTTATAAAGAGATCCCCTCAGGCTTTCCGCTTCTTCCTCTCTTTTTCGCCTGTCTTTCTTTTTCAGGGCTCCTGACTTGTGCCTGTTGAATAGACACGCGCACTGACCACTAATGGAATGATGTCATCTTTTTTCTTCTCCAAAGACCAAACCATTTTGGCATAGGGGTGATAGGGGGTTATTGGCCGTTTTTTCAAGGGCAATGAAGGCAAACAATCTAGGAGTCATTAATTGAATGCAAATAAAGCACTTTTCTTCTCTAAATCAACACATTTTGAAGTATACATACAATAATTAATCCCAACTTCATGGGGGTCCAGTTATGGCCCCCCCCATTCCAGGGCCAGTCCAGGGCTCTGGGACAACGTACCCGTTTGTCCCCCCCTGTCGGCGGGCCTGGCTGGTAGCACTAAAACATTCCACAAATCCTGCCAAACTGTTGGCCCCAAAGTTGTCTGCACAGACGCAAAACACAGACCCTTTCAAGTGCCGATTAAGACCAGCCACAAACACCCCCTTTTGCTCCAAAAGTTGTACATCTCGGGTTAAAGGGCTCAGGAATTTCTCATATCCAAAGGTGTGTACATTATGGGTTTAGATTTGTCTCAAAAATAACTGCAAATGCACAGAGGGTGATCTACAAATATGCCTTGAGTTGTACACGTGTTTTGCAATCCACAAATACAAATTTCCGATTTGTAACTTGTGTGTTGGTTTTTACAAATACATGTGTGTTTGTTAATATATAATTTTCCATTTGTAAAACAAAAAGACATTTGTGAAACTGAACATTATGTTTGTGAAAAAAAAAAGGCATTTGTGAAACTGAAAATTCTGTTTGTGAATCGTGGCTCAGCATTTGTGCATCCCCATTCACACGTTTGCATTTTTGAGACAAACCTTCCACGCAAATCCACACAGATCAACAAACAGATAGCTTGTGATTCACAAGCACCATCCAGCAGATGGCACTGTTGTTCACTGATATATGTAACTTATGTGTTGGTTTTTACAAATACATGTGTGTTTGTAAATAAATAATTTTCCATTTGTAAAACAAAAAGACATTTGTGAAACTGAAAATTATGTTTGTGGGGAAAAAAAGGCATTTGTGAAACTGAAAATTCTGTTTGTGAATTGTGGCTCAGCATTTGTGCATCCCCATTCACACGTTCGCATTTTTGAGACAAACCTTCCGCACAAATCCACACAGATTCACAAACAGATAGCTTGTGATTCACAAGCACCATCCAGCAGATGGCACTGTTGTTCACTTAAGCAATAAAGCACTCGTGGGAGTGGGGTAGATAAGGGATAATCCCACGGGTGGTGTTCGGCCGTAGCCATTCTGCGGGAAAAACCGTTGAAACCATGGCCGGACAAGGAGAGCAGACACCATCCTCTGTGAGTAGGCTACAAAGAATTCCCCTGGTCCTATATTAAGATAAATCTAGTAGGCCTATCTATACCTTGATAATATAATAAAAACAGTAATAAGACTGTACAGCCAACAGTAAGAAGAAGTAATTAGACTGTATATTGAGTAACCCCAGGCTATCTATTAAGGTACAGGTAGCTAGCATCAGCTAATTAACATCTATCTTTGCTTTCATATACATAGATGTCTATGCCTGTATGGACAACGTATCCCTAGGTTGTTGTAGGGCTTAGGTAGTGTGTTGGTGGTGGGGGGCATCTTACTTTATTTTTGTTAGAGCCTAACTGTCCTAAGGTAGACCGATTCACTACTGTAGCTACATTTATAAGCCAGCAATATGGTCAGAGGAGCTATCTAACTAACTTACCTCTCAACTTTTGTCAACTAACTAGACCACTTCATTCGTCATTTCAGAATATACACTAGTAGTATACATATAATATTTATATATAGCCTATATCAGTGATGCGCAGGTTCGGTCGAGCCGGTGAAAATAGATAAATAAAAACTGCTGACGAAACGTTTGTATAATATGGAAGATTATTAGGGCCAGGTATAAGGGGAAAAAAATATTTGGCAATTCGAGAATAAAGTCAACATGGCTGTCGAGAATAAATTCGACATGGCTGTCGAGAATAAAGTCGAAATGTTTTTACATAGGCTATCTGCTAGGTCCAGGGAAGTGAACTGATGTTCTCGCAGATTATGGTCCTTAAAAACTGTCATAAAAGAGTAACATGAGGTTTACATAATCTATTATATCTAATACATTTACATTTTTACATTTACATTAAGTCATTCAGCAGACGCTTTTGTCCAAAGCGACGTACAAAGGAGATGCTACAAGCAATAGAGACCAGTGTAACAATAAATACTATTTCACATAAGAATCAACATGCAGAAAGCGCAAGTTAAGTAATAGCTGAATAACGGTATGACAATCAAGGTAGAAACAGAGCACTGTCTTTAATAGCATCTAAGACAAGTGTAGTTAGCTAGCTATCCAAAAATAGTTTCTGACTAGGTTTATGAGTTGAATTCCGCTAGGTTGGTAACGTTAAGCATGAAGGATTAGGCTTTACGTTATAGATATGATACAGCTATCAGGTAGTTTCACCCACAGGTTGCACCACTTCAGAAACTGCACATGCCAAAGACACATTGGTAGGGCGGCCAGTTGCTAACGTTATGATGGACCAGAGGAGTTGAGTTTATTCTCGACATTTTGACTTTATTCTCGACATGTAGACTTCGACTTTATTCTCGACATTTCGACTTTATTCTTTACATGTTGACTTTATTCTCGACATGTTGACTTTAATCTCGACATGTCGACTTTATTCTCGAATTGCCTAATAATATTTTATACCTTATACCTGGCCCTAATACTCTTCCGTAGTATAATTATATCGTAAACATACATTTTATAAAAGACAAACTAGACATCCTTGGCTGAATGACAACTGGCGCGAAGATGGGACACGATCTCCCCAGGTGTTTGCGAGAGGACAGAGGTTAGACTTTCCATAGGCTATCTTCAGGTCACTGTTTTCGTTTTGTGTGTATATACACATATGATCTAGTCAAATGAACGGGCAATTTTGAAAAACAAGTCCGCTCCTAGACTATACTCTGAACAACATCGCTATATCGCCGCAGCTGCAACAACATTGTTCGTATACGGCTTTTAGGCGAGGGATTCCAGCAGGGACCGTTTTCAATGACTGAAAAACAGCAATGGGGACAAGCTTGCCGTTGCTTGTCTTCGCGTAGTCAAGCCAGCAGCTCCAACATTTTAAATGCGCCCGTATTGCAGACTTTATGCAGGCATGAAAACGGGTCAGGGGTGAAAAAGGTGAGGAGGATATTACCCCTCTAGGGGGGTCCGGGGGCATGCTCCCCCGTAAGTAAAATTTTAATACTCTATATTTTAACACTCTAAGGTCCAAGGCCTTTTAGACTTTTCTAAGTTGTCTGACATGCCTTGATGTGTTTGTACATTTTGCTTAACTAAAAACATTGATGCACAAATGGAATATATGATTCTATTCTAGAAGACCTCAGCAATAATATCATGTAAGTAAAAGGAATGCAGTAAAAAAAAAGTTTAATTTAAATCTAATGTAAACATACCCTTGGAAAAACCTTGTTTCAGAGGTGCTCAGACTTAGTACAAAAACACATTGTAAAGATTTATTCACAAGACTTTTTATTTCTGAGCCTTGTAAACATAGGTGTTGGCTAAACACATGTTAGTTCAGCATTCAGAAAGTATGTCTTGTTTCACTGCCACATATTTATAATTTCAGAGTGTCCTCTGCCATTCCTAAATCTGTGCCCCTACAAATGCATATTGATGAGTTGGTGTGAACAAATCTGTGACACCTCTCGCAAAGACAAAGGCCATATTCTAATGGCCCTAGAATGTCTTTGTGGCCCAAAACCCCCGGAGTGAATCTTGCCACACCATGACCCAATGGAGATCACTGAATCACCATCCCCTTATCATATGAATAGCTGTCATTTGCTAATGGGTGGGTCCTTAGCAGCAGAAACCCCACTCAGATACTAGAAAGTGCAACACATCAGTTCTATTCCCCTGACAAAGTGCTTATTTATTTTAAAATGTTGAACTGTATATATTATAAAAGAAAAGGGTTCAATGTTTCTGTGGTTGTTCTTTTTATGTCTCTAAGACGAAAACTCGCGGAGCTTAACATTTTTTTTGACAAAAAAAAATAAATATCCCGGACGAGGGATATAGACCTTAGACAGTTAAAGCGTCAATATGATGCAGTTTGAGATGCTTTTTTCCAACCTGGGGAGAGCTGGAGAAACTTAGCTTCAGCCAGGAGTCAAAAATTATTTTGGCCTCCTTACTTAGTATTATGCAAGCCATTTCATGCCAGCCTGTCACTGGGTCTATCATTTACAGTATGAGGCACAATGTGGTAAGGGCACCACAAATGGCTTAATGCATAGCCCCCACGAGAGATGCCGTAACTTAACTTGTCTACTCTTCCATCCATGAATGACAGCCAATACAATGTTATGTCATTCAGATTTCAATACATTGTATTGGCAAGGCCCTTCGCGTTAATCAGCGGCGAAAAAAACAATACAATCATATATTCTTTAGAAGTACTAAATGATGCAAAATGTAAGGATCTCTTTTCATTTATGGAATTCTTGTTAAGAAAATATGATTCTATTGTTTGTTTTGCCGCTGATTTATTATGTTGAATAACTGGATATATATATATATATATTTAAATATATTTTAAGCTCCTATTAAAGTATCCATCTATCCACTTCCACTGGCACTTGCTCTTGACTGCTTTGCCTCATAGTCTGGCGACTTGGCCTTTTTGAGCAGAGCTCACCTTTCTTGTCACCACAGTGCTTGTCATGTCAGTGCTCAGAGTTGCTCTGTATTTGGTCTTGTTTATGGTTACGAGACTGAAAATCGTCATCTGACGTCATGATTTGTTTTATACCGGCAAGGCTTGTAGGTTGACTGGCTGCAATAGTAGGAATTATTTGCCACGTTAACAGTCTGTAGTCAAACACCTTTGCAATGGTCACTTTGCCCCAAAAGAGCGATTCAAAGTTAGAACAGGGAGTCTCCGTGGCGTTTGAGTTAATGTAGCTAAATGAGCTTACTCAGTTATGCAGTACATCAGTTATTCATACCGTAGCCGTCTCGTTACCAGGCTAATCACATCATATGCTTGCTAACTTTTTTATACAAATGTATCTGGAGGTTATACCCCTTGAAATGAATCAAGTTACCGAACACATGTTTTAACGTTTTATATGCTTACATTACGGTCACAAACAAAAATTCGTCCAGCAGGGATTCCAAAATTGTCCGGGATTTTGCCTCGTCGGATATAAGTGTTTCTCTGGGTCTTTCACAAATTAGTTATTACGTCTTTACACGTTTTGGAAACTGTATCTAAGACTTACGTTCCACCTTCTTGCGCGAGCTCTGACTGTAGACAGAATTGTCATTGGTCAAACTTTCCCAGTGTTGACAGATAGAATTCATTATCCTCCAAATACGATCATTTTGAGCCGCTGATATGATACGCCATTTACAATCTGGCAACACTGACGCCTGCCGCCACTGAATATGACCCCCCCTCCCCCCACAAAAACAAAACTCATCGAATCTGCACGATTCACGTTGGTCACCTATTTTGTTTTCAAAACGGCGAATTTCGCTGAAAGGTGAGTGATTCTCATGCCTGTTTATGGCAAATACACGGAGACGGTTGAGAAAGTCAGCGCCAGGATACTAACGCCCAATAAAGAGACGTGTCAATGTGATCCGAAATGAGATAAATAGAAAAATGAGAATTATTAAGAGCAAATGTCTGTAAGGATCAAGCAATGTTGGCGGGGGTCAAACATCGATTTGGCTCTAACTAATGGCCTACTTTTAGGGACAAGTCCACAGCAACGAAACAAGACACCAACCTTTACAAACATTCATTTGATAGACAATACATAGGGCTGCGACTGACATTAAGTTGAATCAGATCACTGTTCTACTTTCTCATATATTATATCTTAAACATGGCTCAAAATCATTATCATTAAACATCATTAAACATGGCTCAAAATCACGCACTTCTCAGGACATTCACGTGACAACCAAAGAAGAAGTCAAAGTTTACAAACATGCATTTGATAGCAGTTGTAATCATACTTATGTGGTCCAAATTTGAAGGGGAAAAAATCACCTTCTTCATACTTTGACAAGTTTAAAACACTGAATTGTTTTGAGGTTGCCCTAGCACTTCAAAGTGTTTTCTTGAAAATGTCAAAGCTATCCTAGGAAAGCAGACAAGTTGGTCTTTTTAGCCCAGTTTTCCATTTTCAATAATATTCAATCATTTGTTCGTAATCGTGTCCTAAACTATGCCAATTTTCATGTTTTTGACAAGGGAAAATGGCCCCTAAACTTGTTTGGCCTGCTACCATGACAACGAACGGTGTTGAGCCAAAAAAAAAGCTATTTTGAGGGGTTGTGGGTCAAGTAGGCTACTATCACTGAGCCAAATTTGAGCCAAATCGATTTTTGACCTCCGCCAACATTGCTTGATCCTTACAGACATTTGCTCTTACAATGCAGTAAAATATCTGTATCTCAACCAGCCAGTGTAGTACTATGACATTAGGTCACATGACCTGGAAGCTTTTGAGCTAAAATGCCCATATTTGCATTAAAAAATGTATATAACATATACAACAGACATCATTCGGTCACATGACCTGGAAGCTATTGAGCAAAAATGCTAATATATTTCAGAACCATGATTACTGAAATGATGATGAGAGTAGGGGTATTTTTTGAGTGCCGATAGTAACTTTTTTAAATTACAGGAAAGGATGGAGACCATGGCCAACGCTCTGCTGGGTGCGCTAGCAAGGGCAGCCACTCAGGTGTCCCTCAACACTCCAATTACCCCTGCCCCCACTTTTACCCCTACCCCCACTGCCTCTGCCACTACTACACCCGACTTGGCTAGTCGTGTCGGTCAATCTGTAAAGAGGTAGGCTACAACTGAAAGTTTTTATGACAACCTTAAAAACTGTAACCATTGTGAAATATTTTTATTTAAGAATGATACTGACAGTTCCCTTGTGTTGTGTATGTTTTGTGTCTCACACTGTAGGCAGTTTCCTGGCATGTTCCAGCAACGAGATGTGAAACGAGGAAAGGGCAGGTTTTGCAGCCCTGTAAGGACCCCTACTGTAAAGAACATTAATATAACAATCTTCGCGTTACCTGGGGCCGCTAATGTAACACCTAAGGGATCCAAAGAACTGGAGTTGTCCCGTGCGGGTCTAGGGAGAAAGCTCATAACTGTGCCGGAGGAAAGCAACCATTCTGAGGTTTTAACTTTTTTAATAAATACATACAGTCACAACTTACAAGTTTATATCTTGTCCATTGCTGTCAGTTGGCTACACATCAGTCTTATGATAACTTTTGTCTCTTAAGATTCTGTCACTGATGGAAAATGAATTCTCCAAAATACAGCCTTTACATGGTCGCTGGATGTTTTATAAGGCATCAGGTACTGATCACAGAATCTATAGGGATTGAAGTCTGTTTATTTACTGATTTACTGAGCCCATATTCAACAGCTGATTTGATGTTCTCCACTTTTCCACTAGTCTAATTGTGTTGATGTCAGGTCTGTGTTCCGTTTTGTGCTTTTACTTTGTTTCTCTGTGCTTTTATGTTATGTCCTGTCTCTCATTGTTTACTTCCTGTCTAGTCCTGCGCGTCCTTGTTCCTGACATGTGCTCCACTGTTTACCCTTGCCTTATGTTCCTGTTCTGTTTACCTGTGTCTCCGCCCCTCAACTGTTCCTAATTATTACCTGTTTGTTTTGATTGCTTTCTCCTGTGTCTTGTCAATTCCCCTTGTTTAGTCCACCTGTGTCTTGTTATCTGTCCCCCTGTTTGCTATTTAAGTTCAGTTTGTCCTTTGTCCCCTGTTGGTTTGTCGTCATTAGTTCGTCATTCATTTTTGTGAGTCTTTGTGGAGTTTTTTGTGGCTTGGTGAGATTCTGTTTATTGTTCCTGTCTCTACCTTGCTTCTGTTTTTGTGTTTTGGACCGTTTGCCATTTGGATCTCCTGTGTGTTGAACCTTTTTTGTTATAAAACCTGTACTGTCTCTACGTCCGGTCTACGATTGGGTCCTTACCACAATAACCCTGACAGTTGACATTTGTTTTGATTTAGGAGGCAGTGGACAAAGGAAATTGATGATAGTCCCGCTTGAGGCAGAGTGTTACTCTGGACGGCAGCTTAGAGCTGCATCCAACAACGGCAAAAACATCCTTTTTTTGGCTCCTGTACAAGAGGAGCTGGACACAAAGCCACTGCCTTACAGTTCTGCAGAATTTGCCCGGATGCCGCAGGTGGCTTGCCATATTTGCAGTGCCACCATTACCCTGCAAATGTTGACATTGCATGCAGAGAACTGTCAACCAACAGAAGTTGTAAGTGTTATACACTGATTTGACTTCATGTGTTCTTCTATGAACTTCTATGAAGTTGTTGGTGTGATGGATCAGATTCTTTCACTTTGTGCACTCTCGATAGGCATATGTTTACTTTGCAGTGGGTGGGCACTTGGTTTGAACTTTAAAAGTAGTGGTTCTGCGTACAACTTCTGTTCACTAATTGGCTGCTAGAATTTTTATTTGTGGAATCTGAAGCCTTCAGAGAGTACCCTGATCTAGTATTCTAGCTAAATACAATATTGAGCAGAGGTACTACTGTGGCTCTAGCCTGGTTAGGAAGTTTGGAATTAAATTCAATAACTTCTGTGTTCCCCCCAAAAATTCTAGCTGGCGCAGGAGGATGTGGTGATGACCATAGATGATGCTGAGGTTGCTGTTGGCACATCAGAGGAGCAAGGGGTAATTGTAAATTAACAAAGACCTATTTGAAAGAAAGTAGGCATGGATTTTCAATTTTAATTTAGTTTTTGCATTTTCTGTGTTCACAATAATATTTTATGTGATCGTTTTAATACATAGTTTGATTTAGTTGATATTCTCATCTCTACAGGTGTGTCCTGTATGCCAGCAAGAATTTCCCATTTCAGAGCTCCCACATAATGGCAGTGAATGTGCAGAAAAGTAAGTTAAGTAAGGGATTCAGAGTTGAGTTTTCTGTGTCCATTAATTCCATACATCAGGACACTTCGGCAGCCACTTACAATATATGGTATACATTTAAAACGCATATAAATCATTTGTGGTTCTGCTTAATTTTTGTTGTAAGATCCTTCAGCAATGACACAATCATGGAGCCTGATATGGCGGTCCCAGGACCACCGTACAGTAGGTACACAGAATTTGTGAATTGGGACGACAGCGAAGCTCTTTTGAAACTGATTAACTGCTACTTTGGAGAGAAGTGCAATTACTCATATTTCACCTTTGTGTCAAACAGATTGGAAAAGTGCAGAAACCCCCATGGCAGCAATGAGAACTTTCTTTGAGGGAGTGAGGGGAACATTTGCCACATCTTCACCTGTCTTTGGGTGCACGAGACGACGACGAGGAGCAGGACAGCACCTTGATCTCCTTTTATAAAGACAGGAGAGACAAGAGCCAGTGGGCTGCGCCTTTCACTTGTCGCATTTTAGGTGTTGGATTGCGCACAAAAAACATTCATGAGAAATTTTAAGTTGAACAAATTGACAGTGGGAGGTAAACTAAATTTGATGAGATGTTTTGCTGATATAATCATTTAATTTTAGGTGATGCAGCAGTTGGTGTTGGGGTGGTGAGGCATGTTCCTGTCCTCATCTATGTCTAAACTGAAACATGGATTTCAGAAGAACATGGGTTTGTACATTAATTTCTAACAAACTGATAGGCTGGCGAGACATGGGTACTACTGTAAACAAATGTCCTGAACCTGAATTTGTCGTTCTCGGTATACATAATATAATTTATCTACCTCCATGATGTACTTCACTTACCTTGAATAATCAGACTGACGTTCTGATTTCAGTGCTCTCAACCTGTACTTGTGTGTTTTGTCTAATTGTTTAGGAAATGCAGCCATAACGACACTATTTCAAGGACAGGCCGACCATCTTATGCCCAGTTTCAGTGGCGTTTCTACATTAGGGGCAGTGCCCCACCAGACCCACGAGATGACGCTGTTGAGCAGAAGGCTCAATCCATTCCTACTTCGTGGCAAACTATATATATATTTTTATATGCAGAGTAGCGTACATATTTGTGTGAATAAACTTGACTCACAAGCATTATAGTCTTGTTTTGGAGTAATTTGATTCGTGTGTTCTACTGCCTGTGTGCTTGCCATAGGCATGAATGAACGTTATGTCTATATTTCCGTTTCCTGTTTCCGGAGGGGCAAAGACCCACGCTGCCCCACCGTTACCATAGAAACACCAATGAGCACGAACCACTCTACCCCGACTAAGCTACCCCGAGATCAGGAGTTACAGGAGACTTACAGAAGAGTTCGCTATCGGTAGATTTTACACAATTTTGAAAGAGTTTTTAATGAATGGATAAGAATGAATAACGTAGATTGTTTGCTGAGGGTGCATTTTAGCACATTGCCGCAGGAAGATAAATTGGAAATGCAACGTTTGGGACCACACTGTCCATGCTTTCTATTGAAAACACCTTCATTAATGGACTGCTGGATTTTAACGAAAACGTAATCGAGAGGTTTGCTCAAGCAAAGAACCGTGGAGCCAACTTCCTTTTTAAGTGATCTGCATTGGTGAGTCAAAACTGAGCTGAAGGAGATCGTTTTGTTTAATAAATTATGCAAGTTATTGAAGCTATGTGTCTGTCTAATCTTTTTACTTTAATGCTATATTATATTGCGTACCATGTTGGCGCTCTGAGATTATTTGGAACGAAGAGTGCGTTTAAAATATAATGCAATATTATTATTAATATTATTATAGGCAACATCTTTGTGTCATGCTGAGCGGTAAAGCATGTGACATGTATTTGAAATAGGATGTCTGCTCCCTGCTGGCACTCAAAATGCAGCCCATAGTATACCTGACTATGTAGGCCTACTGTTATAATAATCAGCTACCTCTATTTTTGTAATGTAATATGACGTCATATAAATTTGCCCCACCAGAAATTTCAGGCTAAAATCGCCACTGCCCAGTTTGTCTGCAGCACTCCTAGAGTGTGATCTCTTCCAGATGGCCGGAAGGATGGTTGGCCATTCCGCCATTCATGGTGGTCCTGCTCTGTCAGGGCTTAGCCCAGCACTGATAGATGCCCTGTGTGGGGAAAAGGAAATGGCTACGACATATGGGCTTAGATTTGTCTCAAAAATAACTGCAAATGCACAGAGGGTGATCTACAAATATGCCTTGAGTTGTACACGTGTTTTGCAATCCACAAATACAAATTTCCGATTTGTAACTTGTGTGTTGGTTTTTACAGATACATGTGTGTTTGTAAATATATAATTTTCCATTTGTAAAACAAAAAGACATTTGTGAAACTGAAAATTATGTTTTCCGGAAAAAAAAGGCATTTGTGAAACTGAAAATTCTGTTTGTGAATCGTTGCTCAGCATTTGTGCATCCCCATTCACACGTTCGCATTTTTGAGACAAACCTTCCGCGCAAATCCACACAGATTCACAAACAGATAGCTCGTGATTCACAAGCACCATCCAGCAGATGGCACTGTTGTTCACTGATATATGTAGAACTCGACTTAAGTGGGCCTTCATTTCTGCGGGAAAACCTTTGAAACCATAGACATCCTATACCTATATGATGTCTGTTTGAAACCATGGCCGGACAAGGAGAGCAGACACCATCCTCTGTGAGTAGGCTACAAAGAATTTCCCTGGTCCTATAGAGATCAGTGTTCCTACAAAGGAACACCCCCATTGAGTCGGGGGCGCTCAAAAACTTCGTTAATAGTTTTACGCATCAAATCTTAAACATGCACACTCATGCCGCACACCGTTGGAAAGCTGAGACTCTCATGATTATTTTAAGCCCAAGCACTAAACAAGGTTATGTTCAGATGATATAATTGCATTATAAACTCACATGACACAAGGAGCCCCCCACCACAAGAAGCAAGTATGCCTACATAGCTTCAGAGTGCTCCCTTTATCCACAACTACAACATAAGTAAAACATTTTTTTTTAATAGTTCGCCAAGAGTCCATAGATTTGGAATATCAGTGTTTTTTCGCCCCAAACTAGCGACTAGTGTCGAAATATGGACAATTCTGAGCCAAATCGCAACGAAAATGGTAAACAATCATTGACTTCCGGGATTTTCGACTATTCTCACTCAACACGTGACTTAAAACATGTGGGTTGGCTGTAATCAATGTGTTCTGTGAGGTCTCCCGCGTCGAATGAAACCAATCACGCTCAAATCCATGGCCCAGTTGCTGAGATATACAGCGGTAGAGCCAATGATGTCCCTGTGTGTAATTTTGACCACGTTGGCTTTGATTGACAGCCAGCTGAACCCATGGACATTTCAGGTTTGTAGACCTAGCTGACCTTTTAGCTAGGGATGCATCGATCCGATTTTTGTATCGGTACCGATATTGAAGGAATTTCTAGATCGGGTATCGGTGACAATGGGCCGATCCATATTTTAAAAAAAAAATCTTTTTTTTTTTTTATGTTTATTTGTATGTATTTACATCGAGGCTTTGTTTAATTCATATCATGCTCCGGTATCATTGTTTTAAACGGACTGTTGTTATATTGAAATACGCACATTCAAAAATGTAGGGTGCTGCGATGGCAGACAATCCAGAGACCAGCCATAAAAAGCCTTCCCTCACGTTAACTGTATGAAAAACTCTCTGTTGATAGTGACGTTGCCTAGCAACGCTGTCTGCTCAGTTACGTTTTCAGTGAATAGTGACAAGTTCAGTTCGTCGCCCAACAGTGGCAAAGTAGTTGTGCTTTATACATTTCCAATGCTTAAATCATCATTGTTCGACATGTATGTGAGGCATTGTGTGCGTACATAATGAATATAAGGGGTTTCATGAAGTTACGACTGTGATAGGTAGAGTATTATGAGTGCAGGTTGCTATTAGTAGCAATTAGCATGCTAAGCGGAGATTTAGTTATGTTCTGATGTTGATTCGCTGTAATAAAGATGGGTTCATCCTGTTAAGATTTCGACTAGATCAGCTATGAATGAGATTCATGTTGCATAGTGTAATGCCAAGTGTAAAGTCCACAATTATATGTATCGAGTAATGTTAGTTGTGTAATTGTTATCGTGTAGCAATAACTCATGTTAAAGTAATTCAGTGCAGTCCCCATTCTCATTGCAGGCACACACATGTGTACGATCACATGCATCGTCATGTAATGGAAATTGATGAATGCACATTAAAGAGAGATAAAGAATACTGTTTTGGTAATTGTGGGTCTTTTAACAGACTAGAGCCAGCAAATACATTAACAGGTCACCATGCTGAGCCTCTACAATGTAACGTTAAAGTTGACGTTAGCGGATATATGATTGCTAACTAATATGAAGACTAGCCCTAGTTAGAACGTACATTATTTGTGATTATTTTTATCCTATGTTATGAATTGATAGTGATGACTAGACATGATGTTAAGTAGCAAATGAGCAAAAAATGCACCAAGATCTCATGTCATGCACTCCTCTTTTCTCCCTCTCGCACGTGTGGTCACACACATACACACAGTTACCATACTTTTGCGCTGTTTTTTATATCGGTATCGGATCGGTATCGGCCGATACTAAACCTCAGATATCAGTATCGGAGGTGAAAAAAGCGGATCGGTGCATCCCTACTTTTAGCCAATGAGAACACCTTTACAACGACGTATGACTTGATACTATTCATCCGGGTTATCAAGCTATATACCTGTGCGTGAAGATTGATGCTGCCATTTTGTCAGACTGGACAGCACATGTGAGGAAGGTGCACGGGTTTGTCATGCTTTTTCAGGCAGCGACCGCGTGAGTCGCTAGAAACACTTGGAGCTTCTGAATAACTCTTTTGGGGAACTTTTACAAATAACTAGGCAAGTTTGCCAACATTTTATTATCATGGCAACTAATTCACCGGATAATGCTGTTGAAAAAGTTCGGTCAAGGGAAGAGAAGCTACGTGACGTGAAGATGAAGATGAGCCAGGACTCACACGTGGTGGACTCGCCAAGTGAAAATGACTTTCTCAACGGAATAAATGCTGATGAAGAATTGTGAGTATATATTGTATCTTTTTATTTCTCATATTTATTATTTTATGTGCTGTAACCGATGTCGCGTTTGTAGGCCGCAAGGTGAAGCACGAAAAGTCCTTTAGAAAATGAATCCCGTTCCACTCACTGGCATCTACACAATCTTTAGCTTATAAAAAAGAACGAGTCGTGGTTAGTTACCAAAAAAAAGTTCGTCGCTGATTTTCCAGTCGATTGTCTATATGGCTTTGTTTTATGCAGAACTATAGTCTTCAGAGCGTAATAAGATTTTTGTCGGGAGCCGTGCCACGGTTCGACACGTGATCATGCTACACCAATGAGAAGGCTGCTTTTTGACGACAGAATGGAAAAATGGCAGCTCCCTTACGGTTAGAAAACAACTTTAACGATAGAGGAAAACACTTGAACATCCTCAAAAGTGGGCTAAATTAATTCTAATTAGTGCTGTATACATAGCCGCGTCCAAGAAGAACAATGAGGCAAATATACGATAATGTTATTTTTATGTTAAGTCATTTAGATCAAGTTTGACATACATAGGAATACACATTACTGACGATCTTACATGGACTGTGAACACCCAGCACACCGAAGAAATCAAGGCAAAGAAGACTGTACTTCCTACGTCAGCTGAGGTGATCTTAACTGTGAGAAATCATAGGCTTAGATGATACACAAACAATTCCATGCAACATTGAAAGAAGTCATGAGCATTTCTTAGAAATCACAAAGAAATGAGGACATCGTCTGACAGATGAACAAAGACAAGAATTATGACTCTGGATGTCACTTCCACCAGCTCCAAAGGTGATCCTTGAGCTGGTTCACTGCCCCTGCAAAAACTATGTTTGCCTGCGAGTTTAACTAACTTTGACACTATGGATTTAAGAAAATGGGCAAAAACTTAAGGTGGCAACAACCACACACACACTCCACATACAAACACACACACACCCCACATACAGTAGGCTACACACACATTTCACTCCACATCGACACACACACACACACTCACAGGTGAGATTTCATTCACAACAATAAACCCTCATTCCCCTATAACATTACAGCTCCACTCCCAGATTCTCTCTCTCTCCCACACACACACTTACAGAAATACAATAATCATCCCAACTTTAGAAATCCAGCGAGGGGGTTGACTTTTCCTCATTGATCTGGAGCACTCACACCTAATTGTAAGCCCTGTCAGACCCTTGTTTGTAATTGTGATTAAAGTTAAATAAGGGTTAACTACATTATATCAATAAGACACAGCACAAATAACAGAAGTAATAAGGATGAAAAGTGCAACGGCCCAGTGGTTGAGAAACACTGCACTAGGACATCAAGCCTGAAATGCCATCAGCGGTTGCACAGTGAAGAAAAGCCACGTAAATGCTTGAATTCTGAAGTGTGAAGTTTGCCCTTCTCAAATGCATATGTTGATACTCATGCCAATATGGAAAAACTTCTAAACAAGCTGGGTCTTTAAAACGTCACCTGATAGTACATGGCAGGGAAGGTCCACATAAATGTGCCTGACGCTAACATCTTTGAAAGACACCGGCATTGTCCGTCCCAACTGGAAAAGGCCTCTAAGGGAAAGGGCTCAGGGATCCAGCCATCGTGCTCGCCTGGACTGACGGCTTTCCAACTTTCCTCCATCTCACCAAAGTGTAGCTGACGAGGCTAGGCGGCATCGGTCACCATGGTGTTCGGCTATACCAGCTCGCAACTCTGCCGACTTCGCCCCGCAGCCACTCCTGGCCTGAACAACCCTATCCTCAGGGAGCTTGGACTCCTTTGCCGCCCTCGCTACATCCACAGAGGTTCCGGTGGAGGATTCGTCTCCCATGGTCGAACATGCTGCTCGGATGCGAACATCCCATCTGGAGCCCTGGTGCGATTTAGGAAGAGTGGAGTGCGGTCACCTTTACCGATTGTACACCACTTCCCAGATATTGCTCGCCTTCCCATCGATGACTCCACTGCTATCGGCTCCTTCTGGTCCTCGTCCCGCCGCCGACCTCCAAGATATGCCCTCAGAAAGGTGGACCACAGCGCGTTAGCCAGCCTAGCCAGGTCGGCCACCGCAGGCTTCTCCAACGAGCACAGTGACATCCATCTTGGGCTATTTAACATCCGCTCCATCACTGGCAAGGGACAACTACTACAAGACCTCCTCCTCGACCGCAAGTATGACTTTCTTTGTCTAACGGAGACGTGGCAGCAACCCAATGACTTTTCTCAGCTGAATGAGTCTACTCCACCTGGGTTTGTTTACACTTCTCAACCCCGTCACACCGGCAGAGGAGGTGGTCTCGCGATAATTCACCGCGAGACCTGGAAGGTTTCGCCTGTCACCGTGCCAGTGTTTCAGTCCTTTGAATCTGTCCCTCTACAATTGAATGGTCCCACTCCAACTGTTTTAGTCAACATCTACCGCCCACCGAAACATAATAAGGATTTCATTGATGAATTCACCACATTTCTCACCCACATCTGCTCACTATCATCAAACATAATTGTCCTGGGTGATCTCAATATTCACATGGACAACATTAATAATACTTCCACTAAGGAGTTCACTTCTTGCCTGGACAGTTTTGGCCTACAACAATATATTGATTTCCCTACCCACTCCAAAGGCCATATTTTAGACTTGGTCTGTTGCTCAGGTGCCACTCCTTTTAACTGTTCTGCTGTCGATCTCCCCATCTCTGATCACATGCTTGTTTCGTTTAATTTATCTTTAACATTATCCAGAACCAAACAGTCACATGTTATGTCCTTCCGTAACATAAAAAACATCAATTTAGCTGATTTCAGAACAGGCATTGATAATTTCCCCATCATCAGTTACCCATGCACCCCGGATCATCTGGTTTCTCTCTACAATAATGGTCTCCAAACTCTGCTGAACTCACTTGCTCCCCTCAAAACTCGGACTGTCTCATTCAACCACCCAGCCCCTTGGTTCTCCCCTCACCTACGTCAGCTAAAAGCCAAAGGGCGCCAGCTGGAGCGGCTTTACAGAAGATCTGGACTCACTATCCACAAGCAGATCTATCATGCCCACGTCATCAAATACAAAGACGCCCTTTCCTCAGCTAAATCCCAACACTTTACAGAAAAAATCACTGCTGGTGCTGGGAACACTAGGGCCCTGTTCTCAGTGGTCAACAGCACACTGCGCCCCCCAGATTCCCTTCCCCCACACTTCTACTCCACTGACCACTGTAACACCCTGATGTCATTTTTTAATACAAAAATAGCCACCATCCACCAGCAACTAACCCCTCACATGTCTAGTTGTCCACCCCCTCTAGTTCTCCACTCCCCCATCTCTGTACCACTTTCATGCTTCCAACTCCCCTCTGCCGCTGAGTTATCAGATGCCATCCGGAAATCCAAATCATCCACCTGTCAACTCGACCCACTGCCATTCTCCCTGGTTATAGCCTCCCTCCCCTCTCTACTGCCCCTGATAACTGCCATTATCCATTCTTCCATGACCTCTGGTTCAGTCCCATCCTCTCTTAAATCTGCTGCAGTGACACCCACGCTAAAAAAACCTGGTTTAGACCCCAACAACTTCAATAACCTTCGTCCCATCTCCAAACTGCCATTTCTCTCAAAAATCCTGGAAAAGGTAGTGGCATCACAGGTCCATGCCCATCTCTCCAACAATAACCTCTATGAACAATTCCAATCCGGTTTTCGCCCCCGCCACAGCACAGAAACGGCCCTCATCAAAATTACTAATGACCTCCTGATGGCAGCTGACTCTGGACTATTATCCATCCTCATCCTCCTCGACCTGAGCGCAGCTTTTGACATCATATCCCACTCCACCCTCCTTGACAGGCTAGCCTCCATTGGCATAACTCACACACCCCTGGACTGGTTCCACTCATATCTCTCTGGACGTACTCAATTCATCCAGTTAAAATCCTTCTCATCCCACCCATCCCCCCTCTCCACTGGTGTTCCCCAGGGCTCTGTCCTTGGCCCTATCCTATTCATCATATACCTCCTCCCACTTGGACTGATTTTCCGTCAATACAATATTCATTTCCACTGTTATGCGGATGACACCCAGCTCTACGTTTCCACCAAACCCACTTCCACCTTCCCACCCTCCTCCCTCTGTGCCTGTTTACAGGAAATCAAATCCTGGTTTTCTTCAAATTTCCTGAAGCTTAACAGTGAAAAAACTGAGGCAGTCCTCATTGGCTCCAAACACACCCTCACCAAACACCCCAGTTTCACCCTCACCATAGATAACTCCTTGGTTACCCCCTCTCCTCAGGTTAAAAGCCTGGGTGTTGTCCTCGACAGCACCCTATCATTCCATACCCACATCAACAACACCATTCGATCTGCCTACTTTCACATCCGCAATATCAACCGCCTCCGCCCCTCACTCACTCCCAACACCGCCGCAATCCTGGTTCACTCCCTTGTCACTTCCCGCCTGGACTACTGCAATTCCCTTCTCTTTGGTCTCCCACACAAACTTCTCCATAAACTCCAACTGGTACAAAATGCTGCTGCCCGTATCGTCACTAAGACGCCATCCATCAATCACATCACCCCCGTTCTGCATCAACTCCACTGGCTTCCCATTGAACACCGCATAAATTTCAAAATCCTCCTCCACACATTTAAGGCAATCCATAACCTCGCCCCTCCATACCTCTCTGACCTCCTCCACATCAATGTCCCTACCCGGTCTCTCAGGTCTGCTTCCTCCATCACCCTGACCGTCCCCCAAGCCCATCTGTCCACCATGGGATCCAGAGCCTTCAGCCGCTCGGCCCCTCACCTCTGGAACTCCCTTCCCCCTGACATCAGGAACATTGACCCTTACTCAATCGCTCTTTTTAAAAAACTAATCAAAACGCACCTGTTTAAGCAGGCCTATAACCTGTAAAGTTGTTGCCGTATAATGTATAATTCAATGTATTTTTTTTATAATTCAATGTATTTTTTTCAATGTATTTTTATAATTCAATGTATTTTGAATTTTTTCAATGTTGTAAGGCGACCTTGGGTCTCTTGAAAGGCGCCATATAAATAAAAAATGTATTATTATAATATGTAAAGGCATTTTCACTGGCATTTTTATATGCAAAAACATACTATGTGGGAAAACATTTGCAAGGTCTTCAACTCTGTTTGTGTGTGTGTGTGTGTGTGTGTGGAAGAGAAGACTGGAGAGAAGCCTCGTGAAGGTGCCCAGTGTGTGCACACTCACACTCACACACATGCACATCCTCATATAGGCTGTAAGGTGAACCCTGTTTTCGTTTCAACCTGCTCCACTGTCTGGCATCTACAGATGTGGCAGTCATTGCTGTAAGTGTGCAGACAGATTTGCCATGCACTTTATATGTTTCCACAGGGACTGGCAACAGGACATGTATCATTGACATTACCAAGGTGTCATCAGCTCTTGGAACCAGTGTGTGTTCAGCCTTGATCGGAATTCAAACATTCTCTGGGTGTGACTCCACAAGTGCCTTTTATGGCAAAGGAAAAAGAAAGACATTTTCTGTTGCATGTGAGAAAGATGAGTACCTAAAGGCTTTTAAAAGTTTAGGTACTAACTTTAACTTGGAGCAGTCAACATTTGCATTTCTTTGCCAGTATGTATGCCACTTATATGATCAGCCAGCTACTGATAATGTAAATGAAGCTAGGTACAAGGCTTTCTGTATCGCATCATCAGCCTTGCCAGAATTATCCATTCCCCCTACCACTGATGCCCTCCATCAGCACTGCAAAAGGGAAAACTACCAGGGTGCAATAATGAGGTCCTGTCTCAAACAAAATATAAGTGCTCCATCACCTGCTGGATATGGTTGGCAAATAGAGGATGGGAACTTGCACGTCACCTGGATGACTAGAAATCCGGCCCCTGACAGTGTTTTGCATGTGATACACTATGGCTGCAAAGGTGCCTGTGAGACAGACAGGATGTTCCTGTTTTTCTGCAGGATTGTGTTGCACAGACCTATGTCGTTGCTGTAGTTGTGCCAACACAAAAGAATCTGAGGAACTGAAAGATAACTGTCCTGACACAGACACTGACAGTGAGGACTGAGTGTCCCTAATCTGTTATTTCTTATTCAGTTTGGTACAGTTTTATATATCATATTTCATGTTTCATAAAGAGTGTTTTTATGGTTCATTAGTGTTGTTTTCATTTGTGGAAGAATGAATGAATGAATGAACAAACAGATGGTCATTGGTATAAGTACAATTACTGCCTTTTATTGATACATGGAGGTTTATTTGTCACATACATAGAAATACTACTGTTTTTTCTGTGCGAGTGTGAAGAAAGAAAGATCAAGAAATATTTTTCATAAATAGCAAGAGGGAGTTTAAAGAGCAGTGTGTGAAAAAAGGTGTAATTGATGTTTTATAGTCATTGTGTGTGTTCAGGATAAGGAATGCTTGAGGAAAGAAGCTCCTCCTCAGTCTCTCTGTTCTGGTCTTGTAGCAGCAGAGACGTTTGCCTGACCTCAGTGTTTTGAAAAGTCCATGGTCAGGATGTTAGAAATCCTTTACATCACCTTGGGCGCTGGTAGGTAAGTATTTTCTTGTAGGTCTCCTGCAGAATATGGAGAGATGCTCTGATGATTCAGTGATGCAGTCACAGGCTGTACAGTTCCCATACCAAGTGATGCTGTCAGGACACACAGCTGATGGGTGCGGATGCTCTGAACTTCCTCAGCTGATGTAGGAAGTACAGTCTTTGCCTTGATTTATTCGGTGTGCTGGGCAGTCCATATTAGATCGTCAGTAGGCTAAGGTGTATTCCATGTATGTCAAACTTGATCTAAATGACTTAACATAAAAATAACATTATCGTATATTTGCCTCATTGTTCTTCTTGGACGCGGCTATGTAGACAGCACTAATTAGAATTAATTTAGCCCACTTTTGAGGATGTTCGAGTGTTTTCCTCTATCGTTCACGTTGTTCTTAACCGCACGGGAGCCGCCATTTTTCCATTCTGTTGACAAATGCAGCCTTCTCATTGGTGTAGCACGATCACGTGTCGAACCGTGGCACGGCTCCCGACAAATATCTTATTACGCTCTGAAGTCTCTAGTTCTGCATAAAACAAAGCCATATAGACGATCGACTAGAAAATCAGCGACAAACTTTTTTTTGGTAACTAACCACGACTTGTTCTTTTTTATAAGCTAAAGATTGTGTAGATGCCAGTGAGTGGAACGGGCTGAAACGAAAACCGTGTTCACCTTACGGCCTATAACCACGGAACTACCCAGCAGTAGCGAAAGGGCTGTTCACGTGGCCAGCCTTTTAGGGGAAAAGCATCAGTCCTTTGCCACAGCATGCTGTCTATACGGAGAAGATATACACATAGACAAGAAACAGTGGCGGTGAAGACTGGAATATTGTCTTGAAATATTGTCTCTTTTATTTCAGTGAATTTTCGCGGGTTTTCAGACAAAAGTGAACGCAAAGACTGTTAGGCATAGTTCGAGCGCAACTGCAACTACCAGACAAATGGCTTCCAAGTCCTTTTCAGAAGAGGATTTCTCCTGTCCTGTGTGCTTCAATATCTACAAGGATCCTGTTATTCTGAAATGTACTCACAGCATCTGTTACTGCTGCCTGCAGAAGTTCTGGGAAACTAAAGGCTCCAGGGAATGTCCAATCTGCAGGACAAGGTGCTCAAAAGAGAAGTATCCTCTCAACCTGGTTCTAAAGAACTTGTGTGAGAGTTTTCAACAGAGAGAGGAGAACAGTCATAGAGAACCAGTCTGCAGTCTGCACCGTTCTGAACTCAAGCTTTTCTGTGGAGATGACAAACAGCTTGCGTGTTTGGTGTGTCGAGACTCAAAACTCCACAAGAACCACAACTTCAGTCCTATCAGTGAAGCAGCACCTGAGCGTAAGGTAGGATAAGTTGTCATCATTTGTTTTCATATTGTCAATAACGTTGGAAAATCATATAGATTTTCTTGGTAAAACGTCACTCAGAAACCCACTTCAGCTGATAGTCGTGTGTTTGCTGTAGTGTTCATCTCAAACCACTAGATGTCATCATGTCCCTTTTGTCATCTTTCTTTACCGATGAACCGTCTTGCATGACCTCCTCTCCATAAGTCTGTACCTACTGTACAAAAACACCTTTTACAATTACAGTTATTATATTGTCTTGAACACTGTTGGAATCACCTTGATCAAGATATCAAAATAACCAAAATAAATTGTTTCATTGTATCAATTTTAGAATGTAATGTAAAAAAAAAAAAAAAAACATTCATAATCACTTAACAATGTATTTATATAAAAAATGGTTTAACATTATTGATGGGCATAAAACAATAAACAATTTCACTTTTAGCAAAGAGCTTTTATTATTAAGAACAAAGCAAAATAGTTCAATTCATTATTTTGATTCCCTTGACATGAAGTATATTATATCTTAGAAATGTATGTATATTATTACGTATACCTCAAGTCTTCAGATTGTCTTTCACAATAAACATAGTCTCACGCTCATAAGTGTCTCAAACGTTTCTGTATTCTTAAACCCAAACAAACAAACAAAAAATGCGGTGACAAATTGTCACGCATTACTCACAAAATACCGACCACCACATACGTTTTGTCCATTGTCCACGGTGATCTTATGTCCATCCAAAGAACAAATATCCAAAGAAGAAAATCCGGAGTAATCCTTGTGGAAAAGGTTAAGTCCTTAATAGTCCAACGGTGGAGGAAACCCACGCTCCCGGTCTGTGTGCTTGTCTCCAATGCCATTCGTCTCCAATGCCATTCGTCTCCATTTTTTTTTTTCGGTCACCATACTTCCGGGAACTTTATTCCCTTCCTGAGTTCCCCGGTTGACCTTTTCGTGACCTTCATTTTTAATCACCCAGTGTTCTAAATAACCCCCCATTGACGACATGACGAAATAACATGTATAATCGTGTGAAAATAAATAAACAAAGAAGTAGAAATAAAATATACATGCTCGTTCATCACAATATGTACAGTATATGTGTGTGTTAAAAGTATATGTAAATATGTCATCCTCAGCACACTATTAACACTGCGGTGAGCAGAGCCATCTAATGGATCACAATCAGCACAATCAGCTACTGAGCCAAACATCGAGACGCATAGAGAAATGTTGACAGTTAATACCTAATAATGTGTTATTGTATTATGTGTTCATAACAGGAAAAACTAAGGATCAAACTAAAGCTCCTACAGGAGAAACTGGACAACTTCAAACAAGTTAAAACAACCAGTGATGCAACTGCCCAACACATAAGAGTAAGAGTTATGTATTGTTTCTTTTAAAACGACGCTACATATAACATAAACTCATATCCTATATCAACTAAGAGACCTTTATGCGATGACATGTGGTATTACAGGTCCAGGCCCAACACACAGAGAGGCTGATCAAGGAGCAGTTTGAGAACCTTCACCAGTTTCTACGAGCTGAAGAGGCAGCCAGGTTAGCTGCACTGAGGGAGGAAGAGGAGCAGAAGAGGCAGATGATGAAGGAGAAGATTAAGGAGATGAGCAGAGAGATCTCATCTCTTTCAGACACAATCAGAGCCATAGAGGAGGAGATTGGAGCTGATGACATCACATTCCTGCAGGTAGGGCCCATGCTTTATCCTTGTTAGTGAACCTCTAACACCAACATCTGATTATGGAGTCTACAGAGTAAACCTCATGCTTATGATGAGATGAGGAAGAGACAGATCCCAACATACACTCACACCCTCACACATGTACACACACACATACACAAACAAACAAACTGTTGGCACACCTGGAATGTGTCCATTGTGTGATTTTAATCAGGAACTTGCGTAAACAGTCAGCCTCTCCTCTAATCAATATGTAACTTCAGCTTGATGTCACCTTTACTTCGCCCCCTGAACTAGAGGACAGTCTTGCATGCATTACTAGCCATTTCCCTCTTCTAACCTGGCATCAAAATCACACAGATTACTCATATATTGCTCTTAACATAGCTGCACACACAAGGAGAAAACATTGTGCTTCACATAGACTCGTCCTTTGTTCACATCACATGTATGTTAACAGACGTTCACACACATGTACGCGGAAATAAGGAACACACACACACACACACACACACACACATCACATGTATGTTAACAGACGTTCACACACATGTACGTGGAAATAAGGAACACACACACACACACACACATTCTTTCTGGCGCACTCCTAACAGTGCACACTCAAGCACATTTGAGCACACACTCCCTCTATTTGACAAACACACACACACACACAAACACAAACACACACACACACACACACACACACACACACACACACACTCCCCTTTAGTTATTATTAACCTAATTTAGTTAGGTTAAATACTGGTTGTTTTATTTCTGATAATTTTGGGCACACACACAAACACACACTCAGGCTATCCAAACATGAGCAAATATTTTTGATAGACTTGACTAAGATGTGGAGCAATGATGCCTAACCCATCTTCCTCTTTAATTTCACAGAACTACAAGAGCACAGTGGAGAGGTGAGTGATCTGCCTCCTGTCTCTCTCTTCTCTGTGGTTCTGAACCCAAACCCACAGCAGCACTGACTCCTGAATGTTATTCCAGATCCCAGTGCACACTGCAGGATCCAGAGAGGGTTTCAGCAGCTCTGATCAATGTGGCAAAACACCTGGGAAACCTGAAGTTCAGAGTCTGGGAGAAGATGAAAGAGATTGTTCAATACAGTGAGTTATGCTGCACATTATTATGAGGGGCCATGAGGGACATTATTCAGAATACACTCTCACACACACACGCACATTCTCATTTCTGCTCACAGTTCTCGTTTAGTCTTGTTTAGGTTTATTGACGCCACAGACATTCTGAGCTGAGCTCTTTGCTGTTCAGCAGGTTTAACATGAGGCCACACAGCAGAGAGATCAGCTGACTCCCATCCCATGTAGGTGGAGGCTTTTTTCCTTTTCATCATGTTGATCTACAGCATGGAGTTCCAGGAGTGAGCCCAGTGCTGGAGACTGGAGTGGTGATCAAACCTTCTCATACTCTCTCATCCTGCCTCTGGTGTGACATGCAGGCCCTTTGCTCAACTCCGTTAAATCCATAACAGAGGTTATGGCTCTGGCTTCATCATTAGTATAAGGTTAGAGAACAGGTGGTTGAAAGAGCTGGGAATGTTCTAATGTGTGTTGGAACGAATATCACAATACAGCAAAATAGACAAATTATATTATGCTGATTCTTTTGCTCTAACTTAATTTTGTATGATAATAACAACTTTTCTAACAACTTACGTGACCTATTCTTGTAGTGAATGCAGATTGGTTTGAGTCAGCTTGAGTCAAAATTGTCTTAGAGAATAACTTCCATTTCGAGTTGAAACTGATATAACAACACTGGTCCAGAAGATCACTGCAGGCCTTGCACTGCACTGAATCTTTCTTTCTCTTTGAAGATCACTGCAGGCCTTGCACTGCACTGCATCCTTCTTTCTCTTTGAAGATCACTGCAGGCCTTGCACTGCACTGAATCTTTCTTTCTCTTTGAAGATCACTGCAGGCCTTGCACTGCATCTTTCTTTCTCTTTGAAGATCACTGCAGGCCTTGCACTGCATCTTTCTTTCTCTTTGAAGATCACTGCAGGCCTTGCACTGCACTGCATCCTTCTTTCTCTTTGAAGATCACTGCAGGCCTTGCACTGCATCTTTCTTTCTCTTTGAAGATCACTGCAGGCCTTGCACTGCACTGCATCCTTCTTTCTCTTTGAAGATCACTGCAGGCCTTGCACTGCACTGCATCCTTCTTTCTCTTAGAAGATCACTGCAGGCCTTGTACTGAATCTTTCTTTCTCTTTGAATATCGCTGCAGGCCTTGCACTGCACTGCATCCTTCTTTCTCTTTGAAGAGCTGCATTTTCCCTCATAGGGTGGTGTCATGTTCAGTGTTTTTAACCCATGTATCCACTTTGGCTTCAAATAGTGAACTTTCCCATTAACACAATTTTGAATTGGTGTGAATGTTAGTAAACCAATTTGAGTAGTTTGAAAACATAAACGAACACACACACACACAAATGGAAATAACAATTAAGTCTTGACTGAATTCTCATGTGTCCCCTCTCTCTCTTTGTAGCTCCTGTGACTCTGGATCCCAACACTATTTACCCAACACTCATCCTGTCTGAGGATCTGACCAGCGTGATGTACAGTAAAGAAGCACAGCAGCTGCCTGACAACCCAGAGAGATTTGATGAGTGGGTCAACATCCTGGGCTCTGAGGGCTTTAACTCAGGGACACACTGCTGGGATGTGGAGGTTGGGGACAACAGGCATTGGGATGTGGGTATTATGACAGAGGTAGCTGAGAGGAAGGGAGATATTGGCCTTTCAAGTGGATGTTGGTATGTGGGGTACAATCAGGGTGAATATAGAGCAATGTCTACCGCATTATTAGCTGGTCAAGGTTTTCCCATTAAAGTACAGCAGAAACCCCAGAGGATCAGAGTGCAGCTAGACTGGGGCAATTGAAAGTTGTCATTCACTGACCCTGATAAGAACACACATCTACACACTTTCACACACCCTTTCAATGAGAGAGTCTTTCCCTTCTTTGGTACTCAGTGTACACATGTCCCACTGAAGGTCTCTAGTAGGTTGATAAGCAAAAGGACTCGAGTCAGTTGAACAGATATGGTAACAGATCATTGTTATTCACATCTTATTCATATCACAAATTTTGTGATGGAATTAATTCTGCATTACTGTTTGTATCTTTAGTATGCTGTTTCTATAATGTGAATTAACTAATGAATGTTATCTGTTGATTTCTATACTTTAGTAGAGGATGTGTTGCTTCACCAGTAGTCATTTGTGCACCAGGTTGTTAAAAGCCTTTTGACTATAGCCACAATAGTTTGATTCATTTTGTTCAAAGGTGCTGGGAGGAAGATATTATGGAAATGTTTCAGTTCAATGTCATAGACAGCACTAGGATGGTTATATTGGATCTAGAGAAGTGTTCTGAGGTAAATTAATTCCTCTATGTACTATTTGACGTTCTGCATATGTGTAATTCTATCGATAATAAACTTTTAACTGAATTCCGAAGATCTGTCTCACCTGTTTCATTTAAGGTGATTTCCACAACATGGCGATACTGACACCTTGTAGACATGACATGTTCCTGAATCCTGGTCAAACTTAGGTAAATGTGAGGAGAGAATCTCCAGTCAGTTAGAGAAATGAGGGGAGAGATGGGACAGAGTCTGATTTCCACAGGCATTATGTGCGTGTGTGTGTTTAGGTGTGTGTGTGTGTGTGTGTGTGTATACTATTAACAATCAGTATAACAACCAGTGTGGGTAGAATATTACCAAACAGTATAACCAATTGGATATTCATGATAACAACCTATTAAAACTACTATACTACAGGGGGACACTGAGGCGCAAGCCAATAAGCCCCCCCATTTATGGGCTTCATTGCCCGTGGGGACACAGGTTCGATTCTGGCCTGCTGTCGTTCTCCCAATCCTCTCCCCATGTCTTCTCCACCTCGCTTCCCATCCACAACTCTTCACTGTCCTGTCCAAATAAAGGCATAAAAGCCCAAAATAAATCTTTAAAAAAAAATAAACTACTATACTACTACAAAATGACACACTATTGATATGAAGTACATTAGATGCACTCTATGTTTAAACATGGGCACAGTGATCCAATCCATAGGATGGCTGTGGGAACTCTCTCTGTGTGTTTGTGTGTGTGTGCAGTGTGTAAACCTCCCTCCTCTAGTCTCCACTAGAGACCAGCAGGTGTGATGTCTGAGCTCTGATTGTTCACAGCTCTGGTTCCCTCCTCTTGTCTCCACTAGAGACCAGCAGGCGTCTGAGCTCTGATTGGTCACAGCTCTGGTTCCCTCCTCTAGTCTCCACTAGAGACCAGCAGGTGTCTGAGCTCTGATTGGTCACAGCTCTGGTTCCCTCCTCTAGTCTCCACTAGAGACCAGCAGGTGTCTGAGCTCTGATTGGTCACAGCTCTGATTGGTCACAGCTCTGGTTCCCTCCTCTAGTCTCCACTAGAGACCAGCAGGCGTCTGAGCTCTGATTGGTCACAGCTCTGGTTCCCTCCTCTAGTCTCCACTAGAGACCAGCAGGTGTCTGAGCTCTGATTGTTCACAGCTCTGGTTCCCTCCTCTAGTCTCCACTAGAGATCAGCAGGTGTGATATATGTAGACTAATTTCGACCATTCGTGCCACCATGCCCTTACCGTTTAAGAGGAACTACCCTCGAACCACCTGCATCATTGACTGTGCCGAAAGTGCCATGCAGAGAGCCACAAACCCAGATTCAAGGAGTGACACTTTCAGTCAGTATAAATCACGCAACACTGTGAAATATCTTGTCGCTGTGGCCCCTAATGGGCTAATCATGTTTATATCTGACGCATATGCTGGCAGAAGCAGTGATAAGTTTATCACCATGGACAGTGGGTTTCTTGACTATCTAAGGGCTGGTGATGAGGTCATGGCGGACCGTGGGTTCACCATTCGAGACCTGCTTAATGAAAGAAAGGTCAGTTTGAACATCCCTGCATTCACCAACAGGCACAATCAGTTGACCAATGAGGAGATAACACGAACCAGGCGAGTAGCCAATGTCCGCATACATGTGGAAAGAGCAATCCAGAGACTAAAGGGCTTTAAGATTTTATCCCAGACCGTTCCCATCAGCATGGCACGTAAACTGGACAACATCTTGACCATCTGTGCTGGCCTAGTTAACCTAAGAAGTCCACTGATCAGAATGCCTCGTGAGGTTTAGAATCTTGCCTTGTTTCCCTAGTTGTGTACTAGTAGTGGTTAATATTGTAAATGATTGTTATATTGATGTTATTGTGTGGGCTTGAGTTTACTACTCTAAAGAAGATGGGGCACTCATGATCGTAGTTCAGTGCAATAATGAAATGAAAATACATCAACCTTTATTTTCAACTTTGTATTATATTCAACATTAAATTCATCATTATATTACATTATGTAAACAACAGACATCTGCTGGCACCCTTGGGCACCTACATAAGGCAGTTTTTATTTTATTTGATTTTTTTGGTTTTAAAATGCTGAGATATTTACTGCAGAATTGTAACCTTCCCTCGACAAAATAATCAACGATTTTTGGGAGCATGTGGGAAAAGTAGAATGTGCGCAGCCTTGTGATTTGCTCCTGAACAAAGCCTTGGTCATAGGGTACTTCTATTTCTAGGTGCTCAGTTTTGTTCCAGATGACCAACTTGGCGTGCTGAAGCCCTGTGCAGTGCATCCCAAGTTGAACCTGCATGTAGTAGCCTTTTGGACCATTGCAGGCAATATGGTATTCTACCCTATCGCCATTTGCTACAGTTATGATTTCACAGCTCTTTGTTGCCAAAAATTCTTTAATTGACTTGTTTCCCATCACAGGTGTTTTGATTTCTAGAAGAGTGTCTTTGTTTATCACTCCATCGGGTGATGCTGCAAGCCACGGTTCCTTTTTGCACACCACTAACCCTTTGGTTTCGATGCTGTTGCCCAGAGTTTCCAAATAGTGCCTTGCAAGTTCCTCCCCCCCCCGCTCCTTGACGAGTTGCGGCATTGCCACGGAAGGATGGATGTAAGTGCTCTGACAAAAACTTCTCAGGCGCCGTGGTTAAGCGAATGGGCACCTTTTTAGCCGTGCTTGCTGTAATTCGCACTCTCCGTGCATCGTGCCATGGAAATGCAAGTACCAGTGTGTACCTAAGTCGGTACAAATGCTTGTCTCTGGGGCAGTACCCTTTTGTAGAACAATAATGTACCCATACTTGCAGGTACTTTTCTGCACCCTTGTCATCTGTACCAATCAAGGTACAAGTGTACCTGCAATGACTGAAATGTACCTGTACAAATAGTACCACATAGTACCCTTAAAAGGTACTAATTTGTCCTCCAAGGGTACACACAAGTAACATTTTAAGGTGGTATGGAAATATGCACAATAAGCAAGTATATTCAAAAGTTTTATTTTACAAAATGTATTTATGTTCACATCATACATATAATTTCATCACATATAATTTTAATTCCTGACATATAATAATAATTATAATTTCATCACATAACATTTTAATTCATCACATACAATACAATTTCATCACATATAATTTCAGACCAAATATTTAATATGTCATTGTTCTCTGAAGGAAAAAAGCTCTGTCTGTGTTTTCTGTAAACATGCCGTCTGTATGAGTGATATTTCGAAAATGATGACTGACAGTCTTTCAAGCCACAGGTGATGCTAAAATTAGGTTCGTGGGCATGGACAAGTCCAATATGCTGAATAAGTTTAGTAAGAGTGAAAGTTCTACGACGACACTTTGTACACTGATGTAATGGCGGCATTTCAGTATAGGAGGTTAATAAGGCGAGTCACTGGTGTCGAGAGGTTATCTCAAGCCACCACTGTCTGTGCAATGCACCTCTGAAAAAATATGAATGTGTTTTTCAAGTGGGCAGGGTACTCCATATTGAAAACGAAGTACATGCAAAAAAACTGCTCGGAATGCCTCTTCAACACCAACACAGGAGCACACCTTAACCCCGTCAACTTCGATGATGGTTTCAGGTCTGTCAACAATAGCAGTCTTCCAATCATGGTCCCTCAGCCGGATAGTCGGATACGGGGTGGCCGGCTCATTCTAACAGGCAAAGAGGCAGAAAAGAAAGAAAAACATGATTATACATGGAAGATGGTCAGTAGTGGTAAACCAAAGCCATCTCATCTTGTGCCTCAAGCAACAATTCTATCATGTTACCTGTCCAAGAATGAAGTTCTCGATTTTTTCTTTAAAGATCGATGGCAGGAGGAGAAGTCCACCCCTGGTGTCAATGGCTTGAAAAAAGATATACAAATAGATGAATTAAACCTTGGTGTAGTACATTTACAACTGATTTGGAACATCAACACAAGATTTGTATGATACAAAACGACATGTATACTCTTTACTCGACATGACACGACATGTATACTCTTTTTTTTTTAACTGCTCTGAAAACCTTTGTTGACAAGACAAGTTTGCTGTACGAATTTATGTTTAATTTAACAAATTGGCAATCAAAATGTAATCTATAGGGTCAAAACAGTAGCGTCAGTACAATTAGTACCTGCATGGTCCACAGCCAGGGCATCACGTTTTGCATCTAGGTAGACTTTTTTAAGTGGTGATGTGTCCTTCACTAATTGGGTAAGTTTAGGAAGCAGGGAAGTTAAGTTCTCTCTGATGCGCCTGTCCACTGGAACTGGGGCAGGATGAATGCAGTCCACCTCGTCATACAACTGTTAATAAAGAGAGAGAGAAAATACTAGGCTACATTAGTGAAATACTGTTCTGAGCCAAGAAGTCAGGGACAGAGACCTGAGATCAGGACACTCTGAATGCTCTGGAAATACAGGAACAACTAATTCACACCTCCATTGGCTTAAGGCCGATTTAAATTACTATGACTAACATTGTAACCAATATTAAACATTGTAATATACATTCTAATAGTATAGTAGTAGTAATAGTGATACAAAACACCCCTACCTTTTTTCATTTGATGCTGGAGTCTCAATAAATTGATTGTTATCTGGTGTCAGCACCTCCAAATGTATTGTAACTTCTTTGTTCTGCTCCACAAAATCTCTTAATTACAGTGCATGAAATGCCCTGTATTGTTATTCCTAGGCATTTTCTTCTTCATATTCTTCTTACCTTTTTCTGCGATTAATTCAGCCCGAACCGCTTAACGTAGAAACTTCATTCAAACTTTGTCGCGTAGGTCTTGTAAACGACACTTATGCTATGTATTTTTCACTTTTCTAAACTTTATACTTTTTAAGATATTAAATAAAAACGAATCGAAATGTTCCCACTGACTTACATTGGGCCATTATGACATCATAATAGGGTCTTTAAACTGGCTTGCACCTGTGCTTCACTGACAGCTGCGCCAAATCAAAGGAACCTCTTCTCTGTCCCTCTCAATTTAACTGTAACTAGGAACATTAAGACACCTTCCATTCTCTACTTTTTTTCTCTCCATCTTTCTCTCTATCCCTCTCAGTCTACTTTCTCTCACACTCAATCTCTCTTCTTCACTCCATTTTTATCTCCTTTTTTCAATATTTTCACTCTCTTTTTCTCTTTCACTCTTCTTTCCTTCTTCCACTCTTCTTTCCTTCTTCCACTCTTCTTTCCTTCTTTCACTTTTCTTTCCTTTCTTCCCTCTCCTTTCTTCTTTCCTTCTTTCACTCTTCTTTCCTTTTCTTCTTTCCTTCTTCAACTATTATTTCCTTCTTTCACTCTTCTTTCCTTTCTTCACTCTTCTTTCCTTCTTTCACTCTTCTTTCCTTCATCCTCTCTTCTCTCCTTTCTTCACTCTTCTATCCTTTCTTCTTCCACTCTTCTTTCCTTTCTTCTGTCCTTCTTTCACTCTTCTTTCTTTTCTTCTTCCTTTCCTAACTATTGCATTTCATGCACTGGTATTTCCTTCAGGAAATGCATTTTCTAGTTTCAATTGCTTTTTGAACGATTTTTCAAAAAGGAAAGCCATCATTGCTTCAGTAAGGCCTCGCTCCACCGTCTCTCCGTCCACATCATTGTCTTTAAAAATATGGATATCAGAAAAGTGTTCACATTGCATCAACTCCAACTATATGAATATACAATTAAATATCCATAGTATTGCATCCAAGTAGAATAAACAAACTGCGTATTACTTATAGCATATATCTTCCGACTGTAAGCTACTCTTGACTCGCTATCAAAATGGCACATGGATCGATTTGAAAAAACGTAGCTTGCTGGACAGTCAAAATCACAGTACTTAGCCTAATATTATAGGATACAGATAATTTAACAACTAAACTAACTGTATGACTATAAATAACCACACAGTATTAGAAACTGTCGAAGGCGAAGCCGGAATCACATTCGTTAAGGCACAGTAAATGTAGTAATGTTCGAATTTACATTACAGTACTTTCCATTACCATGTGTAATGTTACAGTTCCTGCCTCAAAATGGCGAACGCGTTTTTTGATGGACAATCAAGGTAACCAGTAACTTCAATGTCACAAGCTCCAGATAACTTCATGTTCTAAATACCAACACACTGCACAACTACAATCAAACAAACTACTGTTGGTGAAACAGGTATCACATGAACTGTACCGTAGTAGTTAATAACTTTAGGTTCAATATTGAAGCACTAACCTAATTTTAACGTTAGCCGATTGCTAAAATTCACAGAAACTCCTACTAACATTAATGTAAGCTATGCACCATAGCTCCCCCTCAAATGGTAGTTCAATCTTACCAGACAAATTTCGTCAGAGCTAACGTTAACGGTCCTGCACAATCATTCTTCATTTCTAGCTTTAACTAAGTGTGAAATGTTAAAGATATGTAGCCTGAGTAATTGTTTATTCAGACATGAACGTTAGTTAGCATGTTATCTGATTAGCGCGGTAATGCTAATCCATTGGCTTAGGAAAGCTCATATTAAAAGTCGTCTGCGTCTTAGACTGCTAAGTTCGTATGCACTTACCTCTAAATGTGTGTGTCTCCTCCTGTGTCATTTCAGTTCCTTCCGATCTTAATTTTGCGATTAATTCTTCTGTGTCTAAACTTCTGAGCGCCATCTCTTCCATACACTTGCTGGAATGGTCAGATCTTCTTGTAACGTAAACGTTAACTGCTGCGCGAACGGATGTGGAGAGGGAGCGGGAGGGTGAGGGGGAATAGCTGGCTTTCAAAATATAGGTACTTAATGGTACTTAACGGTCATTAAGTACCTTTGTGTACTTTAATCTTGTATAAAGTACATTTCTGGCCCAGCAAAGCTCAATATTGTACCTCTGTGGCTGTTATGTACCTGTCAGCACAGAAATGTACCTATTCTGTACTTCAATTTTTGAGAGTGTACTGAGCTCCACTGGCTGCCGGTAGCTGCTCGCATCAAATTCAAGTCACTTATGCTTGCCTACAAAGTGATTACTGGGTCTGCTCCCACATACCTAAATGCTCTTGTAAGGGCAAATGTTACACCCAGGACGCTGCCCTCATCCAGTGAGCGTCGTCTGGCACTGCCCCCGGTGCAAGCAAGGCAATCCAGACTATTCTCAGTTGTAGTTCCACGTTGGTGGAACGACCTGCCTAGCATTACCAGAGCAGGGGCGTCCCTCTCTACTTTCAAGAAGCTCTTGAAGACCCAACTCTTCAGAGAGCACCTCCCTTCCTAACTGGCACCTTGGCTTAACCTGCACTTAAGCAGTAACAGGCCCGCACTTCTTTTTATTCTTTCTATGCCGTTTTCTATTTTTTTTTTTTTTTAATAAGCAGTATTTATTGTTACACCAGGTTTTTAATGCTCTTAGCTTGATTGTTCTCTCCCTTGTACATCGCTTTGGACAAAAGCGTCTGCTAAATGACTAAATGTAAATGTAACCTTAGGCCAGACATGGTACTCTGGTCCCCTTCACGAAAGACTGTGTACATCATAGAGCTCACAGTCCCATGGAAAAACTCTGTTGAAGAGGCCTACGAGCGGAAGAAACTGTGTTACACAGAACTGGCAGCAGACGCAACTCAGCGTGGCTGGAATGCAAAAGAATGGCCAGTTGAAGTGGGATGCAGCGGATTCGTGGCTTCTTCCACCATCAGGTTGCTGAAAGAACTCGGAATCCATGGACAGGCTCTGCGGCAGACCGTCAAAACAGTTTCTCAAGCAGCTGAAAGAGGCAGCCAGTGGATCTGGGTGAAACGGAAGGACCCTTGCTGGGCTATAATTCATGACCCCCCACCCCCACCTGAGAACCCATTCCAGATCCCTCCAACTTGAGGAGGGCATATGAGGTATGCAGTCAGCTGTAGGGCTGGCTCAGGGAAGGGCTGGCTCAGAGCCTGCCTTGCATAGTCCCTTGGGAAATCTTAATTGGGCATGGTACACAAGCTAAGGCTTGATCACCCTTTAGCTGGCCACCTTTGATGAGGGTGTTTAGTGAGTAAAGGCCGAAACACCCACTGATTCGAAGGCACACTACTGAGGATGTGTCCCAAATTGACATCTTAACCCAATCTAAGAAATACACCTCCCATGCCACTCTGTCAACATCACGGCAAATCTCATGTGAGTGCATACCATCTATTGGCACAATGGACAATGTTAACATCTCGTCCCGTGATTTATGATTCTGATTCAAGATCTAAAGTGTCAATGATACCTAAATTACTTTGAAATACTCAGTCATTGTCACTGAGTCTGCTGGTGCAATGAGTGTACATGGTTCAAATTATGGTTCAATTGTTTACTTTTTTAATGATTTCAATGGAAGAAAAAAGACGATGTAAGCTAGGCAACGGGACGCTGGCGAGTTTAATCGCCGCTCTGTCTGTCTTGATTTTTTAACATATTCATAATTTAATATACAGTTTTGTTCTTGAAAATGTAATTCTCAGCCAATTGCTGCCCCACTTACACCAAAATAACATATTTTGAAAGCTTTCAGTCAGGTTTTAGGGCTCATCATAGCACATAGTCTGCCTTGTTAAAAGTATCTAATAACCATGGGAACTTAAACCTACCTAAAACTGGGAAGTCCCAAATTCAATTCAATTAAATTGTATTTATATAGCGCCATAACAATACAATTGCCTCTAGGCGCTTAACAGAGCCCAGAACCTAAACCCCCTTAGTGCATGCACAATGGCAACAGGGGCAAGAAAAAACTCCCTGTTAGGCAGGAAGAAACCTTAAGCAGAATCACGACCCATCTGCTAGAGGTTGGCCGGGTGGAGATAGGAAGGTGGGAAGAGGGGAAGGGGGAGGGTTGTGTGGCAGAAGGGGAAGGGAAACAACAGGGGTTGTACACAGCCAGCATTTGGTCGCTGGACATAGTATGTATACAGACATCCGGTGGTAAATACATGATACAGGCAAGACCAGTTTACTGTACTCATACGGTTACTGTTACAGGAACAGCTTATACTTCAATGTAACGAACAATACAGCCTCTTGGTTTGTCCACACCATCATCTCACCGTCTCAAACATTGCCGAGTGGATGCATGTACGGCCCCGGCATAAATAAATAAAACTTAAGAAGAACAATAGTGTGCTTGCAAGCACACTAATAACAAATGCCAGCATTACTAAATATATCTTCTCCCTTTCTCTCTCTCCTTCCATATCATATTGCTTTTGCCTATAATAACACTGATAAAATAGCCATATTGCCTACTGTTAAATCTACTACCCAAATGCATCTCCCTATCTGTTTCTGAAATTGATGTCTACTAACATAAATGTTCTCTCTCCCCTATAGCATGTTCCAATCACTGATGGAAGTGGAACTATTGCTCCTCACCCCCACCACTCCGCATCTACGCACATGGACAGCTGAACTCTACACCCTCACTTTCTTCCTTCTCTCCCTTTTCTTTCCCTACTAATCAAGACTACTCCGCTATGGGACGCTGCCGTAGTCTCTCCACCTGGTCTACCTGGAGAAACCCTCGGCCAATCGCACCCACCGCCACTGCATTGCCGTACACCTACTCTACCCAATACCCTATGCTAGCATTTATATACAATATACATTATTGCCACCACTGAAATGTTTCTTTGTCCCTACATCCCCTACCCCTGTTAAAGTAACCCTATTGGCACAGTAATCTGGTCTTGCCTGTATCATGTATTTACCACCAGATGTCTGTATACATATTATGTCCAGTGACCAAATGCTGGCTGTGTATAACCCCTGTTGCTTCCTTTCCCCTTCTGCCACACAACCCTTCCCCTTCCCCCCGTCCCACCTTCCTGTCTCCACCCGGCCGATGGGTCCCCCCTTATGTGTCGTGGTTCTGCTTAAGGTTTCTTCCTGCCCAACAGGGAGTTTTTCCTTGCCCCTGTTGCCGTTGTGAATGCACTAAGGGGGTTTAGGCTCTGGGCTCTGTTAAGCGCCTAGAGGCAATTGTATTGTTATGGCGCTATACAAATAAAATTGAATTGAATTGAATTGAATTGTTACAGGGGTAAGGGATATAGGGAAAATAAATAGCAGGAGGAATTAAAACAAAAATTCCTGTGTATAATATATTTCATGTAGATACTTCAGGCTCTGGGCTTTGTAAAGAGGCAATTTCAATTGTTATTGGTGCTATATAAATAAAATTCAACTGGCACATTTTTCGCAATAATTGTATTGTATTTCAGTGATTATGCATTAAGTTGAGTGTAGGTAAGTTGTCACATTGGATTTTGAAGCACATTAGAACACATAATTAATAAGGATTTATTTTTATCTTATATAAGAAACTAAACTCAACCCATTAAGTAAACAAAAATAAAACAATAATTTTTAAAAGGCCAAATCATTCTCACCAGTAAAAATGATTCAAAATCAAACAAGTCTTCAAACTCCTTTGGCTGGCTGTTTGAAAAAAGTTCCACATTGACAAGGCAGACACACTTGTTCTCATCTGATGAGTCACCGGTATATTTCATTGAATGCAATGTTTAATGGAGTGTCTTGTTGGCAGCTATCTCTCTCCCAAACTAATCCTAGACACTGCACGAGCCCATTCTTTCTCTGACCACATAGGAAAGATTTTCATGCAATGCAGTTCTAGGTAAAATCCAGTTGCATCTCATATTCCAGGGAGAAAACCTGTCAGGGCTTGAATAATCAACCCAATAGATCTGCAAACTTTCCCCAAAGCCACTAATTAACTAAGTGCAACCAACTCATTACCTCCAAGCAATCCCGTCAAATCCACAACATTCATCCGGGAGGGACAAAAAAGGCCCAAGCATTCTCCTACAAAGTCAGACACTGGACACCTAACCATGGCCCGGAACTGGAAGATGCTTGTCGATATTGGCCAGCAACTCATTTTTCCACATGAGATTGCTTCTACCAACCTTAGGCCAGACATGGTACTCTGGTCCCCTTCACGAAAGACTGTGTACATCATAGAGCTCACAGTCCCATGGGAAAACTCTGTTGAAGAGGCCTACGAGCGGAAGAAACTGCGTTACACAGAACTGGCAGCAGACGCAACTCAGCGTGGCTGGAATGCAAAAGTCTGGCCAGTTGAAGTGGGATGCAGAGGATTCGTGGCTTCTTCCACCATCAGGTTGCTGAAAGAACTCGGAATCCATGGACAGGCTCTGCGGCAGACCGTCAGAGCAGTTTCTAAAGCAGCTGAAAGAGGCAGCCAGTGGATCTGGGTGAAACGGAAGGACCCTTGCTGGGCTATAACTTCATGACCCCCCACCCCCACCTGAGAACCCATTTCAGATCCCTCCAGCTTCAGGAGGGCATAATGGTATGCGGTCAGCTGTAGGGCTGGCTCAGGGAAGAGGACACCCCTGCCTTGCATAGTCCCTTGGGAAATCTTAATTGGGCATAGTACACAAGCTAAGGCTTGATCACCCTTTAGCTGGCCACCTTTGATGAGGGTGTTTAGTGAGTAAAGGCCGAAACACCCACTGAAGGCACACTACTGAGGATGTGTCCCAAATTGACATCTTAACCCAATTTAAGAAATACACCTCCCATGCCACTCTGTCAACATCACGGCAAATCTCATGTGAGTGCATACCATCTATTGGCACAATGGACCGTTTTAACATCTCGTCCCGTGTTTTATGATTCAGGACTACATTTTAGGGTCAGTTCAACCCACGGCTGTAGTAAAAACATCAAATCATACACTACTACCACAGAAAAGTTAAACATGTAAATCCCCATAGTCAAAACCTTTTTATCACATGAAATGTGGTATGCCATAGATTTACTTTGGAATTGGAGAAGTTGGAAAACGGTGCTAAGCTCAGTTTCAGGGCGACCTTGACTAAAGATAAATAAGATGAGTAAACGTTGCCCTATTAATATAGCATAAGGAAATCATTGGGCAGGTACACAGTGGAAGAGCAGGGTTTGGGCTAGGTAACACTTGGAAAGCATGGGGTAAGACTACATTGCTGAAGAGGAGGCAGATGGTAACTAGCTTTGTTTACGAGCAAGAAGAGGAAACTACACGAGCAGCAGCGGCTTCTCAAGCAAAGCAAAGGCAATGGATGAACTGGCAAACTCGCATTAAAACAGGGACAAACTCTATTAGTAACGTGCTTGCGATTACGATAATGTAGGTAACAAGCCAGCCTTCCCGGTCCCATCTAAATAAGCCTAATAAAACGTAAATTATTTCAGCAATTGAAGATGCATGAGTAATTATCCAGACGCATATCGGCGTAGATAAATAGCTAATAATAAGCTAATTCATTGAAAATTGTAGGCAGATTCTTTGCAAGGCAGTTAGACATAGCTAAGTGAATTGCTAGGTGAAATGTTTTAGCGTAGCTATATAATCTTTCATTATCGAGGTCAAGGTCAAATAAGTCTAGAAGAAGAGCAACTGCAGAACAAGCATAAACCCGATCGGTGAGGCAGAGGCATAGTCACATAAACGTTCATTGATGTGCATTCATGTCTATGGGCAGAGGTACTGTTTGCCTTCCCTATGTGTATTTTCACTTTGTTTTAATGCCAGATCAGCAAGACTAGTAGTTTCTACGCATGCGCTCAATCCAGTTTGCAAGGGGTTGCGCAATGTGAGATGAGGCACAGCTCATTGCTGCCTCACCGTCTCGTTGTCTCCTGTCAGTTTGAACAGGACAAGCGCAAATTCAGCGATTTTGATTATATAAATGCTCACAATGATTGGAATCATGCAGAAAATACATGTATAGCACAGATCAGTAGAAATTTGTATTTTACTTCCATTATGAATTGTGTTGTTGTGTTGACATTGGAGGTTTCTCCAATGGTTAAAGAACAGGGGAAGTGTTAATTGCAACATGGTTTCTTTTTATATTATGCTTTTTAGCTATTACACCCAGGGCCTGTTTCTAGAGGCCTTAAAGGGATAGTTCGGTTTTTAAGACATGAAGTTGTATGGCATCTACATCACCAGTGTAATGCAATCCACGCTGACTTACCTCCGACAGCGTCCTGTGAGCAGAGTTCTCGTCCAGTTTTGGTCAAACCGAAAGTAGTCCGGCAGGTTTCTAGACCCAGGAAAATAAAACGTTTCTCTTCCCAAAACATTATGTGTTCAAAAGAGTGATATATTTGCATCCCAAAACCGTTGTAGTGGAAAAAGTCACACCTCGTTATCACTTGGCCCTATTTTCAATACGCTCGATAATGCAATCTCACAGCTAGAGTCTCTACCTGTTTGATTCGCGAAAGTTGATTCGCGAAAGTTTGATTCACCAAAGTTGCCTGAGAGAAACGTCCATCACAGGAAAACGATTAAAACTGAGACAACATTTGATAAAATTGACATAAAGCATCGTTTTCCAAACTTTCGCGAATCAACTTTCGCGAATCAAACCGGTAGAGACTCTAGCTGTGAGATTGCATTATCGAGCGTATTGAAAATAGGGCCAAGTGATAACGAGGTGTGACTTTTTCCACTACAACGGTTTTGGGATGCAAATATATCACTCTTTTGAACACATAATGTTTTGGGAAGAGAAACGTTTTATTTTCCTGGGTCTAGAAACCTGCCGGACTACTTTCCGTTTGACCAAAACTGGACGAGAACTCTGCTCACAGGACGCTGTCGGAGGTAAGTCAGCGTGGATTGCATTACACTGGTGATGTAGATGCCATACAACTTCATGTCTTAAAAACCGAACTAGCCCTTTAATATTTTTTTAGGTCCTATAGAGGTCGTTTCTTTTGTCTCCCCCTCCAACCCCTTCATTGTTGTGCGGCCTACACATACTTTTCTTTACTGTTTTCTTGAAATGCAATAAACTACAAACACATTTATTCAATCTCATTGATTCAGTACGACTTTAACTTATAACATAATGGAATATAGACAGGACAGCCTTACAGAGTAGCGACACTTTGTGTTGCGTTGCTTCACGTCGAGGTCTGTCTGATCACAAAATTCATAGTTTACCCACCTCTAATTTTACCACTACAGCACTGGGTACGATTGAAGAAGCATTTGAAAAGGAAGAAGCATTTGAAAGGAAGAAGCTTAAGTATGCAGAGCTGGTAGAAGCAACGAAGTTGCTTTGCATGCCACACAAGACCAGTGGAGATAGGTTTAAGAGGCTTTGTAGCTAAATCAACAACAACACTTATGTTGGATTTCGGTTTTTGAGGAAGGTCACTCAAATGAGCTTTCTAAGAGGTGTCAGAGGCTGCTGAATAAGTGAGTGGTACTTGGGGCTTAGGCGCTCTGAGACTACTTGTGGTTGTGAATTCACCTGAATGTGTTCTAACTTATCATGAGTATGGAGGGGGGTGGGTCTGGGACGCCAGACACCACTGTTGAGCCTTCTGGTTGTGTTGTTAGCCTAATTCAACAAAACACTGATGAAGGAAGGTGCCTGTTTGAAAACCCAAGTGAAATGCTCATTAAGGCAGCTTAATGGTTGTTGTTGTATCCTGCTGCTCAGGTTCTATAGCTGGGCAGTCATGTTGTTGTGTTAGCACTTGTGAGCTCCAGACGGCGCCTATTGTTCTTCCACAATGTAAGAAGCTACTGCCACAAAATGGCAATCATTGATGCTTACTGTCAATTAACCCACACAAAAGCATGATACATATTCAATTGTTCCCCTTACACATCTCCTAACCTGCTAAGCAACAGAAAAAAGAAGCTCATTTCAGTGTTTCTATTGATATGGATCTCCAATCTCCATCTTAGAGGCTCTGCCCTGCAGATGGGGTTTGGAGAGGAGGGCATCAGATGCAGTGTTATGATGACAGATGTCAGGGGTTAGATTTATTTGATTGGATTTCACATCCAACTGATAGTTGCTGTGGCCATGACACAAGCAGAATCAATAAGCATGATGCACGTGCCCATCACCCACGATGCACTACTCACCTGGTGACACATGCTGTATCAACATCCACACTTCAAGTCATATAATCATAATAATCATATTCAGGACATCATTTAGAAAGAACACATGACACTGAATAAATGAGTCTACATACAAAAATAGATATTAAAATGGACACAAAACTGCAAACAAGATTTTTAGTAAGAGAACGAAAGTGGTGAAAGAAAAAAAAAACATTTGTATTTTTTTTTTTTAATATAATTCTAAATCTTTTTTAAAGTTCTCATAAACATTGTGTGTAGAGTGTGTAGTGTGGTAATTGTGTGTATAGTCTGTAGTGTGGTCATTGTGTGTATAGTATGTATGTGGTCCTTACCTCTGAATCCCCTGAAAGGTAGTGCTGGCCATATCAACAATGCCTCCAGTTGGTCTGGCAACAACTCCAACCAGTCCTTTTCCAATTCCCTTAAAGAAGCCAGCTGCACCCTCTTTCATTGCACCTGATGGAACAAAGATCCCACTTAGTACATTCCATTTTTAAAGTTCATCACAAAGAATATTAAGACACAGTATCAGTACCTGTGTCCTTAAACTTAAAGGTAATATATGCAGTGGTGGAACGTAACGAAGTATTTTTACTTCGTTACTGTACTTCGTTAAATTTTTAAGTATCTGTACTTTACTTAAGTAAAAATAATAGTGCATACTTTTTACTTTTACTTCATTACATTTTGCAGCTATTATCTATACTTTTACTCCGCTACATTTCTACAATATGTGTCGTTATTCGTTACATTTTATGAACACAGTTTCGCCAAAATGTTGCCTACACAAAAATATGGATTGCGTTGCTTTAGGACGTTTCAGCCAATCAGGTGGCTCTATCAGCTCCAATGACAGCAGAGTGTGAATTTGCCTGCAGCAATACGGTAGCCTTGCCTGTTTTGCTTAAACATTCGACAAACAGCCTGACTAACAAACAACTTTTCAGCATGGATTCAGAGTCAGCCTCATCTGAGGACATGTTCAAGTTCAGAGGCCCCAAGAATAACTCGTGGAGGTTTCAGTGCGTTTCTTGTCTACCTCAAAAAAGGAATTGCTAGCCTTCAAAGATTCTGCCTCAAATTTGGAGAAACAGGTCGAGTTATGCGGAGTTCTTGCTATGCTAAGTTAATGTCTTTGACTTATGAATATCGTATGCGGTTACTGACATGATTTTATACTGTTATCTAGCAAAATACATGTTGACATACAGCAATAGCATCAAAATAACACGATTGTACCTTGATTATTTATTTAACGTAGTGGTAAGATAAAGCTGGTTGTTTAGCATTGTCAAGCTAACGTGAAGATTTGCCTTTTTTATTGACTGGTTATTGCCTGGCATGCAAACTTAGGGCCTGATTTACTAATATGCGAGCGCTGCTTAATCTGCGTTCGCAAATTAACGCACGGTGCGCATTTTCTGTGGTATTTATCAAACCACATCTGCGCTGGGCACTGTGTGCTTACTCCGCCCTTTAAAGGACCTGATTTACTAACATTGATTTGCGAACGCAGCTTAATCTGCGCCTTTGCCAGGCGCACATTAACGCACGGTGTTTCCCCGCATTTTCCGTGATATGTATCAAGCCAGATCAGCGCTGGGCAATCATTATTTAGCGCACCGTTAAAAGACGGGAGAAATTGCCTGCAAGTTACTGCCCACCATGGAGATTTGAGGAAGAAAAAACTAAGGTTCAGCGGAGAGGAGATAGATATATTGGTTCACGTTCCCTCAATCACTGAACCTGATTCAATGGGTTATATTGTTGATTTGCCCGCCATCACCAAGAGCGAGATGTTTAAAAGAACACGATTATAAATAATATGCTATTGGTGGCATTAATGCATAAACTGTCTATTATAACAATATAGATGTGTACATGGCGAGATTAATACGTTCTACAAGGGACATGGGTTCACTACAATATATCCCCACTGAAACAAATACATTTACCAAGTAGCCAGGCCTCTCCAAAATCACCGTTGCTCAATCATGGATAGATGGCACTATTCCGGAAGATAAAACTGTCATGGACAGACCACTACCACGTAAGTAATGGTCGTGTTGGCATCACATATGACCTGGACATTCATTGAATATGTGTGCTTTCTGTTTCGGTTAACGTGTTCGTGGATTGAAGGTGGGACTGTTTGCATGTGGGTGCAATCAATGGTTCCAATTACGTTCGGAAAGCTATTTAAAAAAAATCCTGTTTGATGTCTCTAATTTCAGCTATGGCAGTGGGGAAATGTATTGACCAGTGCGCGGTAGCAATGCGTCGAGTACCTGGGTGAATATTTGGCTGAGTGAAGGCTGAGATATATACCAACTGCTGATGCTATAACTGTTTGAAATGATCCGATGCCAATATTTGTAATGTTGTCCTGAGTTTAACAACTGATGGAATGGAATGTGATCTCCGGTTGGAGAGTTCGATGTCTCTGATCTGGTTCAGTAATTGAAGTATTGTGTGGCTGGTTAATCTGTACCGTCTAATGATTTGTGGTTCGCTTAACTGAAAATGTGTTATAACAGTTGAAAAAATCATTTCTGTGCGCTGTCTCTTTCTGTGCTCGCTGTCTTTCTTCGCCTTGCTCTTATTACTGCTGCCATATCAACGTATTCAGACTCATTGTAAATGCGCTTTCTGGTTAAGACGTGCTTTTATGAGGCGGAGAATTATCACGCAAATTGGAGACGTGCGCTCGACAGGCAGTTTAGTAAATACCACGCATTACATCATTAGGCGCACTTACCTTCTCTCCTCCCATGTAAAGTGCGCTTCACGCCTACGTTACCACCCACGTTCACATAACCTCGCCTGTTCACACCCACATTTTACGCCAGAAATGGGCGCAATCCTGTTAGTAAATCAGGCCCTTAATGCCTAGTGTTGGGTTACTCAATATGTTTTTTTTTCTCTTTCTGCAATCAATAGAGCATACAACTCTGCATTGACCAGTTTAACAACTCCATTTGTTTTTCATGTTTCATATTTCCATTTTTTACACGTTTGCAATTAAATAAAAGATTAAAAGATACAAAAATGTGTCTTTATTGATTTGGCTTAGCCTAATGGTATTAACTTTGCAAATAATCCCTGGTAGATAACTCGTCATCTGCAGAATTATAAGATAGAGTGTGAACAGTTTTACAGACAATAGGCCCAATAAGTACACCAACCTTTCCAATTAACAAATGTTGTTGCTTATAATTATTACTAGTAGTGACATCTGTAGAGGCATTTATTACCAGTCGCTATTTCTTTATCAAAATGGCACAGCCTAGACATTGAGAGACAACCCATTGCGTGAGTACTTTTACTTTTAAAGTAAATTTAAAACTGAGTACTTTTTACTTTTTACTTTAGTAAGATTGTTGATGTAGTACTTTTACTTTTACTTTCATTTTCCTGGGTACTTGTACTTTACTTAAGTACTAAACTTCAGTACTTCTTCCACCACTGAATATATGGTCCCTGGTCTGAGAGGGAGAACAGCAACAGAAACATTTGAAGCATTTGCAAAATCAGCAACTTAGCAAACTTAGCAAGGATGAGAATCAAAAGACTGAATAAACTATCAAGAATAGGAATGCAACTCACAATCCATGGGACAATGGACAGAGTCTGTGTAGACTACATTAATGGACAGACTCTGTGATACTCTGTGTAGACTCTGTGTAGACTATACATTCATGTTTCCATGGGACAACGGACAGAGTCTGTGTAGACTCTCTTCTCTTTTGTTTTTGTCGATGTCTGTTTTCGTTTGCCAACATAACACACAACATGCAGATTTAAATAATAGCTTGCACCTAAAGTCATTTCCAGAATTACCGTTAGCTGATCACTTAGAAGAACTGCTGTAGCAATGTAGTTGCATGAGAAAATAATGTACTTCTCGTCATCTTTTTAATCAGTGGCCTCGTTTTGATGTAAACCAGACATAAAAATATGTCCACACCTCAGCTAGTAGGTAACCTTACTGGCACGGCATCTTATGTCATTCATTTTTATACCTCCTCCAATCTATGAAGCGATTATATTGCTGATCAGTGTAGATGCAAGACTTGGTGCTAAGCAGTCTTCATTTTGCATCCCCAAAATCATTCAGGTATTGGATCATACTGGTGTGCACCTAGCCACAATTGATTTCAGAAAATGTGATTTTTAGGTTCATTGAATCGGCAGTAACCTTTTGACAGACCTTTGGCTTCCAATACTTTCATATGACATGGCTAAAACTTTTTTGTCCTGCAAGCTACACTGCTAGGCTATAATATTATATATAATGTGTTACTTCATGGATATCTACACCTCCTGCATAGTTTACTCCAATTGCATAGAAAACTCCATGTTACATCACTGGTAACTGCATGTTACATCACTGGTAACTGCATGTTACATCAATGGTAACTGCATGTTACATCACTGGTTACTGCATGTAACATCACTGGTAACTGCATGTTACAGCACTGGTAATTGCATGTTACATCACTGGCAACTGAATGTTACAGCACTGGTTAATGAAGGGACTGGTTAGTTGCATTAATTCCAACTTATTTATACCTAGTATAAATATATTACTTTTATTGGCATTTAAACATTTCTTGGTGAGGGCTCTTTGTTCAGACCTGGGGAAGGAGGTGAGAACTCCCTTCCCCCCAGGTTTGGGCAAAAGTGTCTGCAGCCATGGCCTATTTTGAATAGCTGGTAACACCCCTTAACCATTATGTATATAAGAGCCTGTCTCTAAGGAGTAGGTTAGATAAGCTAAGGTGAAACACTGTGAGTGAGTGTGTGACTTCAAGCCTCTGTCTCAACAATGTGTGGCCGCCATTGTTAAGAATAAACCTGGATCATCACTGACAAATCCATGACTGAGTCTTCCAATATATGGTAGTAAATTAAATACCATCAGATGGAGGTTCTGGACCGAGAGATACATTCTTGGATTTCGCTGAGATTTCAGCTCTGCTGTAAGAGTCCTACAACTGCCTGGTTTTGACACAACACATGGTAAGTACTTAGATTAAATTGCTTACCTAACCTTAGGAATAATAGGATAGCAAGTGCCTGTGCAGTATCACAGAAGATTTTTGGGTGCGGTAACGCTCAAGGGTAGCCACTGTCAACCGCTGTCTGAGTTGATGGGTTGACATGCTACAATGTATTGCTGTCTGTCTCAGATGTTAGGTCCAAAGGGATTATATGTGTTGTGAACAAAAACGGGTGTTGTGAAAACAGGACACAGCATTATTTTAAATTTAAGTTAATTTGTACATTGTTACATTAAATTGTGGAAACTCAGTGCTTGGATTTGACCAGTCATGTTTCAAGACATAGGATTCTCTAAATCCAGATTTCAAAATGCGTTTGAGAAGGTCAGATTTTAAGACTGCTAGATTTTAGACTGTAACTTCTCACAGAAAGTTACAGACAACTTTCACACATTTCACTTAATTCACACGTCAGGTCCAGCCTTGACTGAGACCCTCAATAGCCCATCAGGCTTAAGTGACCACACCCAAGCCACATAGCAAGACTAATTATTTTTATGCAAGACATTATTTTCTTAACCCATTGTATGAAGTGTAAAACATTTTTACCAACAATTGTAAGAATATTTTTGGTAATTTTTTTTTTGGGGACAGTCTTCATCCTGCATATACAGTAGGTGTTTAAGATAACTACACATTCCCTGAGTAATGATCTTACAGCAACAAAAGTGCTGTAACATCAAAAGGGGGAGGAGCTGAGGCTTAGCTTCAGAGCGATTTAGATCCTACAAGTCATACATATCATAAATAAGATGATAACTGCAGAATTTATTTTATCTAAACAGGTTTAAGCTGCTGAATGTCTGACCTCATCAAAAGGATGCCAGGGACATTGATTTAATGAAATGCCTTATATGGTTTGGCATTTCACTGGCCCCTGAAATCTGGATGAAATAAGGGTTTTTATGACATAATGCTTTAACTAAACTTGTAAACTGGAACTGGAACTTTAAATAACTTATTTTCTTTTAGGAATGGAAACATTGTCTCCTGAGCAAGCGAATTAATCTGTGTATGTGTGAATGGGCTGGCCAGCCATAGAATGAATGAAGTTACAGAACTGTTAACAACAAATGTGACCACTGCTTTTGTTTTCAGGTGAAATTGTTTGATTAACTTTCAAATATTCAACGTCTTGCTCTAAAGGATATCTGTGAATTTTTTAATGACATTTGCTAACACTGTTTCTTCCTGAAAACCTGCTTCTTAAACCGCAAGGGCGCCACATACATTAACATCCAATGGCGAATCTGGGCGCAGACATACCATCAACAGCATTTCACACCCAATACCAAATGTCTATTGTCTAATGTGTGGAGTATGCTAAGAGGCTTCCTGCCTCATGTAAGTGTTGTCCAGTATTATCTCCCCCAAAATCTCGTTACAGGATATGGAGATTAGCGGATGAAGGACAACTGCACCATTCAACCCAGATCAACCCCTCTGGAAGAAACCATCAGACGGGACAGCCAACACCTTATTCAGCCTCGTCACGATGACAACAAGGAAAGGAGATGTCAAAAGGGGGACATTTGAACCCAAATCAACCCATCTGGAGGAACAAAACCATTGGACCATCAGACGGGACAGCCATCACCTTCAACCATCAAAGAAGATCCACATCTCTTGACCAAAAGGAACCACTCAAAGACGATCAACACCTCTCACCCTGAAGGAATCACTCAAGAGCCATCTCCTGATATGCTAAGGAGTGAATAGGCTGGACGACCCCATATGGAGCAAAGAATGGAGACACTCACACAAGACACACACACACACAAGGACACTCGCACACACACACGGAAAAACACAAGGACACTCGCACACACACACGGAAAATCACAAGACACCACACACGCACACACACATACACACACACACACACACACACAGACTCACACACACACGGACACTTGACTCAAGACACACACACACACACGGACACTTGATTACAAGGACACTAAAGCGTATTACCCTTCAACCGACATTATAATAAAGAAATTTTACATGGCATGGACCACTTAGTAACCAGAAAGGAAATGTTTTAAAATGTTCTGTCTTTTGTTTAATCCTAAACATTTTTGATTTGTTTGTTTTGTTAGTTTATTTTAGTTTAGGATTCATGTAATTTGATTTTTAAGCTTTTGGTTCACTTTTTAATTTTATTTCCCTGCTGGATACAATGTACTGTACATGTATTTATTACTGCTGAGAATACTATGCCCCATTTGTGAGACAGAGATTGAACAAAGCCACTCACACAAGGAAAAGAAGAAAATATAGTTAATATCTAATGTTATGTTTAAGACATTCTGTCTTAAAAAGGGGGAATGAAGGGACTGGTTAGTTGCATTAATTCCAACTTATTTATACCTAGTATAAATATATTACTTTTATTGGCATTTAAACATTTCTTGGTGAGGGCTCTTTGTTCAGACCTGGGGAAGGAGGTGAGAACTCCCTTCCCCCCAGGTTTGGGCAAAAGTGTCTGCAGCCATGGCCTATTTTGAATAGCTGGTAACACCCCTTAACCATTATGTATATAAGAGCCTGTCTCTAAGGAGTAGGTTAGATAAGCTAAGGTGAAACACTGTGAGTGAGTGTGTGACTTCAAGCCTCTGTCTCAACAATGTGTGGCCGCCATTGTTAAGAATAAACCTGGATCATCACTGACAAATCCATGACTGAGTCTTCCAATATATGGTAGTAAATTAAATACCATCATTACTCCATGTTACGTCACTGGTTACTCCATGTTACATCACTGGTAACTGAATGTGAAATCACTGGTAACTGAATGTTACAGCACTGTTTTTAAGTACTGATGATGCGTACCTTCTACAGGCTTGGTGACAATTCCAGTCACACCCCCAACAAAGCCCTGGAGAAAGAAATACATGAACAATCATATAATACGTTAATACCCTAACCATCTTTTTTTTTTAATTGTTAGCGTATTCGGTAGGCACAGCATGTCAGCCTGGTGGAGAATTAATGAGGTAAGTTTACTGTAACGTTCGCACGAGATGCTTTTAATTGGGATGTTTTGGGTGCCAATAAATTGCACTTAAGAAGATGTACAAAGTTTTGAAAGTTGTCTGGCTATGAAAATAATGAAGTTTGTGTGTAACTAATGTGCCTCCTACAGTTTGTTTTGTACATGTGCTCATGCGCTTTTCTGTGCAGATTATAGCAGATTTAAGTACCAAAAGTAAAAGTATAAACTTTCTTATGATTTAGACGAATAATATACATGTTGAGATTAGTAATGATATTTCATTAAGGTCAACAAAAGATAAAACAATAGTTCTGTACTGTAAGTTATGATTTCTAATAACATAAGTTTGCATTAAACATAATTTACATAATTTATGAATTCATTACTTTGGCAAGTAAGCTGTGATATAAGTGGGATAATGCACTGGGAGCAAGTGAGTTATGTAAAATAGCCGCACTTCAGAGGGGTATACGGTTGCTTCCAGTGCATTATTCCTTACATAGGTTACATCAACGTATGGAAAATGAAGTTGAGCAGTATTAAGCAAAAAGTATTAAAAAAAAAACAATCAAGTCAAGTACAGATACTCAGAAATAATATTTGAATGCAGTCAGAAAGTATTTCTACTCAAGTATCAATACACCCCTGTGGATAGGTATGGTTTGTGTTCTGCAGGGTGGGGGTAGGTGGGCACCAGAGAGTCAATGTTGCCCAGGGGCACCATGAAGTCTTAATACGGGCATGATTCTTACTTGCCAAAATATGCTAAATATTGCCCTAACTATAGGATGACTCGGATGCTGTTCTACTTTGTGTGATCTCATCAAACAACCAACCCTGAGTTAGCTAGTTAGCTAGCTATCTATCTATTTCTCAAAACTTTTTTGTGTGTACATCTTATAGGTGTGGTAGTTATTTACAGAAGTGCAACAGTGCACACATTATGCATTCCTTTCAAGATAGAGATAAAAAATGTCAGAATTTCAGATAAAGATGTCTTGCAATTGCAACTGTAGTTCTTGTCCATTCTTTGTGTATACGTCATACAGGTCATGTTAGTGTATAATAAAATAAACAGTGCAGGAATTATTATAATGGCGCAAGTAAGAGCAGTTGCACGAATAACAACAAATAAAGGAAATCTATGAACACCGTAACTATAAGAAGAGCGGGGGCCAACAAAAAAGTGTTTGAGAGCTTGACGTCAGTCTGGCAGAGCAGGTGTTCACATATGGCTTCCTTTTTGCATGATAGAGCTTTAGTTGGCATCTGCAGATGGCACGGTGGATTGTGTTTACCGACAGTGGTTTCTGGAAGTATTCCTGGGCCCATTAAGTAATGTCATTGACACAATCATGCCGATGAGTGATACAGTGTCGTCTGAGGGCCCGAAGACCACGGGCATCCAATAAAGGTATTCGGCCTTGTCCCTTACGCACAGTGATTTCTCCAGTTTCTCTGAATCTTTTGATGATGTTATGCACTGTAGATGATGAGATTTCCAAAGCCTTTGCAATTTGATGTTGACGAACATTGTTTTTAAAGTATTCCACAAACTTTTTACGCACTCTTTCACAGATCGGAGAGCCTCTGCCCATCTTTACTTCTGTGAGACTCTGCCTCTCTAAAACATCCCTTTTATAAATAATCATGTTACAGACCTGATCGCAATTAACCAAATTAGTTGCTAAATGTTCTCCCAGCTGAATCTTTTCCTAATTTCTTGCTTTTTCAGCCATTTGTTGCCCCCGTCCCAACTTTTTTGAGACGTGTAGCAGGCATCACATTTTAAATTAGCTCATTTAGTGGATAAAAGTGTACAATTTCTCCGTTTAAACATTTGTTATGTTATCTATGTTTTATTGTGAATAAAATATTGGCTCATGTGATTTGAGAGTCTTCTAGTTTTCATTTTATTCAAATGTAAAAAACGTCCCACATTTTCCGGAATTTGGGTTGTACTCTGTGCTTGAGCAATCACACTAATAATGCTGTTTGCTTGAGCAATCACTAATAATACTGTGTGCTTCAACAATCACAGTAATAATACTTTGTGCTTGAACAATCACACTAATAATACTGTGTGCTTGAACAATCACACTAATTATACTCTGTGCTTGAACAATCACACTAATAATACTCTGTGCTTGAGCAATCACATCATAATACTCTGTGCTTGAACAATCACACTAATAATACTCTGTGCTTGGCAATTGCACTAATAATACTGAGTGTGTCGCCAGTTGCCAAGGGTATGGGGACAAACACACGCACTCATATACAGTGGGGAAAATAAGTATTTGAACCCCTGCCGATTTCCTAAGTTTGGCCACTTGCAAAGAAATGTGTGATCTAGACTTGTAATGGTAGGTGTATTTTAACAGTGAGAAACGGAATATCAACAAAAAAATCCAGAAAACTACATTTAATAACATTTATGACTTTATTTACATTTGATGCAGAAAATAAGTATTTGAACCCCTAGCAAAACATGACTTAGTACTTGGTGGAAAAACCCTTGTTGGCAGGCACAGACAGGCACAGACGTCAGTCATTGTAGTTGGTCACCAGGTTTACACACATCTCAGTAGGGATTTTGGTCCACTCCTCTTTGCAGATCCTCTCCAAATCCTAAAGGTTGCGTTTTCAATGGGAGGGAATGAGGGAATGAGGAGTCTTCCTATACCCTTGGCAGAGAAACAGCCCAAGGAATAATGTTTCCACCTCCATTCTTGACGGTGGGGATGGTCATATTCAGCATTCTTCCCCCTCCAAACGAGGCAAGTCGTGTTGATGCCAAAGAGCTTGATTTTGGTCTCATCTGAACACATCCTGTCTCCCAATCCTCCTTAGAATCATTCAAGTGTTCATTGGCAAACTTCAGGTGGCCCTGTACATGTGCTTCCTTGAGCAGGGGGACCTTGCGAATGCTGCAGTACTTTAAAAAATTACGGCGTAGTGTGTTGCCAATGGTTTTCTTGGTGACTGTGGTCCCAGCTGCCTTGAGATCATTCACAAGCTCCCCCTGTGTAGTTCTGGGGTTATTCTGCACCTTTTGGATGATCACCGATACCGCACAAGGGGATATCTTGCATGGAGCCCCAGACCTAGAGCCAGTGGCGGACCTAGTCATTTGGGGGCCTAAGGCGAACATAGCCAGGGGCCCTCTTCATCCGTCCTTTTAATGCAAAAAAAAAAGGGCCACCTCAAAGCAGGGGCGGACTGGGGGAAAAAAGTGGCCCGGGAGTTGTCTGTCAGAGCGGCCCACTTAATATACGGCGCGTTGCCCACTCAATGTATGCAAAATACCCATACACTTAACATAATTTTGGATGATTACAAAGAAATAACATTATATATGTTTTTTAATAACATTTGGATCCACAAATTTGCCTGGATGGACACATGGAATAAAATGATACTGGCTATTGTAACACTTCAAGGTAGGTATAGTTTGCTAGATGAATATGCTTAACTCTGGGCTAGTATCCTACATTAAGCAATATCAATTTTTTTGTAGGCTGATTAACTCATACAGCAATACCTTTTTGTATAGTAGATGGCAGCACACAATCAAAATATTTCCCCTCTACCTACATAGCTACAGTAGCTAGTTATATGGAAGAAAGTTGCATTCAGGAGCCTTCATAAGCAAACATGATTTGGCTCCACATTAAATTATCCCACTTTTTCATTATCCACATGTCTCAAATGTTGTATGATGCAACATAGCTTTACAGGACACATAAAATATGTGTAAAATATCCACCCTTTGTAGAAACCTGTTGAATCGATACATTTGGTGTAGGAAGTCCTAATTGTTTTGTTGTCAATTTATCTTAATTAGTACGCCGACTAAAAATTAGTTTCTTTCAAGGAGTGACTCCAGTTGTTGCACTGAATGTTAGACATCTTGACAGAATATGCCTTGACCGTTTTTTTTAAACTCATACGTCCTTATACTTATGACGAAAGAATGGAGCATGGCGAGCCCTCCCGGAAGCCATGGAAAATGCATTGAGAGCCCTCTTTTATGAAAGAGAATGGATTTAACATTAGAGTGAGAGAGATCTGGGGCGATTTCCATTTAGCCCCAAATAGGGACGCCGCCTTCTGAAGCACAACTGTTGCGTGACTGTTGCCTGATTCGACATTTGGTAATTTCCGACAGAGAAAAAAAAATCTCCTTTTCCTGAAGGCAGTTCGTCGCCACAATCGCCCTTAAGGTCCGCCGCCACTGGTTTGAACTTTATTGTAGAAATGAACAGAACAGAACATACGATGGGGTGTAAACATCAGTGGTAATGGTAGTGTTGCATGCTGGGTGTGTGATTATGTGTGTGTGTTTAGGGTTGTTAAAGGTGTCTACGAGCGAGACACGCAAGTATTAGGCTAGAGTGATTGACATTTAATAACAAATAAACATAGTAAGACTGACGGAGGAGATTAGATTAGTAAAGAAAATAGTAACCATGAGTGTGAATACAGGTCACTAGGAGTAGTATAAATAGCAGACATTGATTCCTTGTAGTTGTCATTAGAGGTATGTAATGTATTCTGTGAAGCAAGGAAAACCGTCGCGAACGACAACATCTGCGGGAAGGCCGGTTGGTTATGGACTTGGGCCATCCCATCGGCCCATCGGTGCCTGGGTGGGCAACTCGTCGAGGGCTTTCTGCTGGGTGGGGGCCTAAGGCAGTTGCCTAGTTCGCCTTAATGGTAGGTCCGCCACTGCCTAGAGCGATTGACAGTTGTTTGGTGTTGCTTCCATTTACGAATAATCACACTTATAGTTGTCTGCTTCTCACCAAGCTGCTTGCCGATGGTTTTGTAGCCATTCCAGCCTTGTGCAGTTCTACAATCTTATCTCTGATGTCCTTGGACAACTCTTTGGTCTTGCCAATGGTGGTGAGGTTGAAGGTGTAAAGTATGATTCTTTGGACAGGTTTCTTTTATACACGTCACCAGTTGAGATCAGGTGTACCTTGTTAGACCTAATGAGGACTAATCTGTGTGCTTCTTGGGCACATATCTGGTCATTGGGAGCCTGAATTCTTGCTGTTTGCTTGGGGGTTCAAATACTTATTTTCTGCACCAAATGCAAATAAAGTCATAAATGTTATAAAATGCAGTTTTCTGGATTTTTGTGTTGATATTCCGTTTCCCACTGTTAAAATACACCTACCATTACAATTCTAGATCACACATTTATTTGCAAGTGGCCAAACTTCAAATACTTGTTTTCCCCACTGTATACACAAACCACATAGTCACCCGAGCACACACTTCATTCATTGTAGTAATTGCACGGCAGCATATCAATCTTGTGTACCTTCAGAAAACCCTTCCCTCCTTTGGCGAGACTCTCTCCAAAATCTTTGGGAGGCCTGTTTCTCTCCTCTCTGCGTTTCTGCTGGTATTCCTTGTCCATGGTCATGGCTGCCAAACCTTTACCCACAGAGCCAGTGATCCGTGATACCATTCCCGCTGCTCCTCCTACACACACACACACACACACACACACACACACACACACACACTTGAGTACTTGTGTACACATGTAAATGATACTGAACACAGTGTTGAATTCTGAGAGTTAGTGGAAAATCACAGGCTGTGCATATGTGTGAATCTTACCCACTGTGTGTCCCAGAAGACTGCGTACCCCAATGGCAAAGCCCTCTGCAAATTCCTCTGGCCCTTGTACCGCTCCCTATATCAACCATACAAGATCATGAATATGAGTACACACTCACTCACTCACTCACTCACTCACTCACTCACTCACCTGGAATGGTTCATAAAAAAAGGCCTCCACTCCCTCTGACAGGCCTCTGATTAGACCAAACGGATTCCCTAGCACGTCCAGTCCCAACACCAATACATACATCTGCTTCAGGAACTACAAAACATATACAAACATTACATCTGCTTCAGGAACTACAAAACATGAAGAAACATTACATCCGCTTTAGGAACATTTTCATCACATTTTTCATGTAAATAATCACCTGCTCAGAGTAATGGCGAATGACCGCTGACATCAACTTTTCCTTGCGGTAGAACTGGAAACGGACTTCAAAGAATGCAAGTCTTGAGGGGTGGGAATGGAAATCAGCAATTAGATAATAAAGCTTGCCCATCCTGAAGACTGTCTAGCACCAAATTAAATATTCCAATGTCTGAAGGGAAGTTTCCCATACAGGACTGTATAGGGCATCTTTGTATTAGTACATGCATTTTAAGTTACAAACAGGACAATATATGAAATTACTTGTGCTATTGGTTGGGGACTTCCCGCAGCAGCAGCCAAACCTCTCACTGACACATGCAAGTGGTGCACAGTGCACCAAACCATCAGGCCAATACTTAACAAATTTAAAGGCATTGACAACAACAACACATTTTCCCACCGGAAATGGCCTTCTAAGGGTTAACAACAACTCCAAAGATGCCTTCTGGAGCATTTCTCTGGGGTTGCCAAGAGGGCACCTTCCTTGGTCAGTGTTGGCTTGAATTAAGCCTTCAATACCTCCAGAGGGCTCAACAGTGGTGCCGGGCATCTCAGACCCAGCCCGTCAACACCAGCAACATACAGATACAACTCAAGATAAAACTCTCTGAGTTCACTGAGGTTCTGTGGAGTTAGGAGGACATCATTAGGAGCTCTAACACTGAATTGAATGCAGCTAGCCAACGATTTGATGAAAATAGGTAAAGAAATCATATCCAAAGCCTACAGAAATGATTCGCTCTCTTTGGAATGCCTATAGAAATGATTCACTCTCCTTCCAATGCCTATAGAAATGATTCACTCTCCTTCCAATGACTATAGAAATGATTCGCTCTCTTTGGAATGCCTACAGAAATGATTCAATCTTCCTTGGAATGCCTATAGAAATGATTCACTCTCCTTCCAATGCCTATAGAAATGATTCACTCTCCTTCCAATGCCTATAATGATTCACTCTCCTTCCAATGCCTATGATGATTCACTCACCTACCAATGCCTATAATGATTCACTCTCATTGGAAGTTTTCACCTTCGATTGTTTTACAACATTGAATCATGGTCGATTTATTTTGACTTGACACTGATCAGAAGAAAAAAATAATCTGTGTCAAAGTTTAAGTCAGTATTTAGCAGTTGCACTTCTACTTTGTGCCAGTAGCTCTGGTCACTACATTGCTGCTAGTTGCTCCCTGTGTGTATGACATTTACAGTAAATGTGATGCATCTCTTTGCCTATATTAGCGCTCATGACCGTTGTAGGGAGTGAATGTCACGATTTGAACCGGAAAACCAGCGGCCAGGGTTCGATTCCCGATTCCGGCTCTGACAGTGAATGCATATCTAGGCGATGCTTTTGTGTATTTCAGGGTAACTTTGTATATATGACAGAATTTAAGAACAAGGCCGGCTCGGTGTGTAGCTCTGACCCCTCCCTTGCTGATGAACTCAACACTTTCTTTGCACGGTTTGAGATGGAGAGTGAAGATCACAACTCAATGGCAGTCATGGCCGACATGTTTGGGAATAACACCATACCCCCCTTCATAGTAAGTGAGAGTGATGTGAGGAGGGTGTTCAAAGGGGTAAATGGGAAAAAGGCTGCCGGGCCTGACCAGATCCCTGAAAGGGTCCTTAAATCCTGTGCTGACCAACTAGCTCCAGTGTACACCATGATCTTTAATACATCCCTGGCCCAAGCTGTCGTCCCATCTTGCTTTAAAAAGTCTATCATTGTATCGGTGCCTAAAAATAGTAAACCATCATGTTCGAACGATTACCGTCCAGTGGCCCTGACCTCTGCAGTGATGAAATGTTTCGAAAGGCTGGTGAAAAATTACATCTGCACCTCCCTGCCAAACTCGTTTGACCCCCTCCAGTTTGCATACAAAGCAAACAGAAGCAGAGATGATGCCATCTCCAACCTGCTAAACACCACTCTTACTCATCTGGATGGTGGGGGGGGGAACTATGTGAGGATGCTGTTCATTGATTACAGTTCAGCTTTCAATACCATAGTCCCCCTCCGCCTGTTCGACAAGATGAGGTCGCTGGGGATCAACACCAAAATGTGCAACTGGGTGCTCAGCTTCCTTACTGACCGCCCCCAGGTGGTGAAGGTGGAGGGTGGTGTAACCTCTGGGCCGCTGACCCTCAACATCGGTTCCCCCCAGGGCTGTGTTCTGAGCCCGCTGCTGTACAACATCTACACTTATGACTGCACAGCCTCCGGAAGTTCAACCTCCATCATTAAATTTGCAGACGACACTGTGGTTACGAGCAGCCCTACCAGAACCAAGTGGCAGACCTGGCACTGTGGTGTCAGTCTAACAATTTGGCCCTCAATATGAAAAAGACAAAGGAAATGGTGGTGGACTTCCGGCGGAAGCAGGACAGCGGGTTCACCCCCCTCATCATCAACGGGGAGCCTGTGGAGAGGGTTCCTAGTTTTAAGTACCTGGGTGTGCACATCACTGAAGACCTAACCTGGACCCTCCACACACAACATGTGACAAAGTCATCTAGGCAGCGACTGTACTTCCTCCGGAGGCTGAGGAAATTCAAGGTCTCCCCTTCCATCCTGAAGACCTTCTACTCCTCAGCCGTGGAGAGCGTCCTCACAGGATGCATCTCCGTCTGGTACGGAAGCTGTACCGCTCAAGACCAGGCCAACCTACAGAGGGTGGTGCGCTCAGCTGAGCGGACTATCAGAGCGTCCCTACCCAACGTGAAGGACATCTACCACAAGAGGGTGGAGTCGAGGGCAAAAAACATCAGGAGGGATGACACACACCCCAATGCCAGCCTCTTCACCCTGCTGCCGTCGGGTAGACGCCTACGAAGCCTTAACTCAAGGACTGAGAGACTTAAGAGAAGTTTTTATCCACAGGCAGTGAGACACTTGAATTAAAAATTTTAATTCAACACCTTATTTTTAAATTTGATTGTATTTACATTTTTTTATTTTATCTATATAAATTAACTAATTTATTTTATTTTATATTTTTATTTATTTTTGCAGTGTGGAGCATTGACCCTTTAACATTTCACTTCAATTTATTGTATGTGAAAAATAAAAAACACTTGAACTTGAACTTGAACTATATGTTTGCTCCACCATACACTATGGGCATCACAGGCCTTTAATGGCTCAACATGGTTGGTGGGTTATGTCCTAGGTTTGCAGCTATGTTTCTAAGGGCCTGATTTACTAACAGCATTGCGCCCATTTCTGGCGTAAAATAGCGGTCGTAAACATAAAACGGTATTTACTAAGGGGCCGCAGCGCATATTAACGCCTGTGGGTGTGAACAGGGGAGGTAACGTGGAGGTGGGTGGTAACGTAGGCGTGTGAGGCGCAATTTACATAGGAGGAGACAAGGTAAGTGCGCCTAATGATGTCATGCGTGGTATTTACTAAACTGCCTGTCGAGCGCAAGTCTCCAATTTGCAGGATAATTCTCCGCCTCATAAAAGCACGTCTTAACAAGGAAGCGCATTTCCACTGAGTCTGAATACGTTGATATGGCAGCAGTAATAAGAGCAAGGCGAAGACATAGACAGAGGCAGCGCAGAGAAATATTTTTTTCAATTCGTATAACACTTTTTCAATTAAGCGAACCAGAAATCATTAGACGGTACTCACTACCTGATCTTTCAGCCTTTGAGAATATGCCTCTCTCTATCACTTGTTCACACACTAAATCCATTTATTGGTCTCATAATTACAGAAATGTGCTGTTAAATTAAATTACCCATGAAGATGGTAGATTAACATTGTTATACGAGTAATAATGCTTACATTTACAGAAATGTGCTGTTATTAGTTGGTTTTAATGGCATTATTTTATTTAAAAATCCTGTATATAATTTTTTAGGAGATGTAATATAATAGTATAGAACAATAATTTGATTCATCTTTAAAAACAAGTTAAAAAAATTTATATTTAAAGCACTTTCAACTTTTAAAAAAAACTATACTCACCTAATAACACCATAATTATTTTAATTTTAAATGGTTTAAACCAGTTTTTGGCCAGTCGGAAAAGGGGCTTAAATGAATTGTGTTTGAACAAGACTAAGCTGAACAAGAACAACTACAATTTCCCATTCTCTGTATTTTTATTCTGTATATATAAAAAAAAATAACTAACAGGTAACCACACAGCAACTGGTTCTGAAACAAACAAAAACAAATTCAACTGAATTGGAAATGAAAGAAAAAAAGTTAAAAAAACTAAACAAAAATCCACAGACTCTTGATATCTTCTAATATCATTTCCAACTCGACTGCAAATGTAAATGTTTTTTTCAATAAGGCCCAATACATCAGCCCTTCATCTCCAAGTGGCATAGCAATCTTGTCACTTCTTGCGACGATCAGATACTGCTGGGCAGCTCCGCTTGGGTGTCCAATGCACACAATGCAAGGCTGGTGGCCTCTCGATGAATCAGGATTCTCAAGCAATGATGAAATGCTCGTTCTAGGCTGTAACACAAAACGTTTGAATTACTACATTATTAAACCAGCATGGGGAGGAGACCACAACACAACATCAGGAGGTTCAGTGATGCAACCAATAAGTCATAAGACACAAACATACTTGCACAAATCCATGAGGTAGGAAATGACTGATTTAACACTGCAGCGACTCCATCCAGCCCCTCGTCCTGATGGCATTGGTGGAAGAAGGTGTGTGAGCATCTGAAGTGCTTTGAAGCAAAGCATGTCTACATGAAAATATTAGAATCCAAATTAGATATCTACCATTACACAAGGTTAAAGTGCATATGACACCTAAAAAAAAAAAGGTAAACGGCATATAATTATCAAGACTATACATAAAACATAGTACTTTGAAGTCATGTGTAAACCCGATGATTGAACAATTAAGTTTGTACAGCGTTTCAAAGTGTGGTTTTCGCGACGCTCTTCGGCAAGCAGTGCCGGCTTACCTGAAACCTGAAGTCTGTGGCAGTAAATTGCTCAAAATTGCTGAATTCTTCACCCTCCATCGATAGCTGTGTGGTGTGGGAACGAATGAAGTCTACCGCCACTGACATCACAGGGTCACCTGGCGGTAGACTTCATTCGTTCCCACGCCACACAACTAGCGATGGAGGGTGAAGAATTCAGCAATTTTGAGCAATTTTCTGCAACAGACTCAAGCAGAGATGAGATTGAGGAAGACTTCGATCCGGATCAGTTTGTAAACGTGATTGTGAGCATTGAGCCGTATCTGGAAGACGAGCCAGCAGAAGAGCCGAGTTCTGACAGTGATGACACATAGTAGCTAGCTAGCCTCGCTGCTAATAAGTATAACGCCCCCCTCATTGAGGCAGATGTACTGTTTGACTCCAGTCTCTTAGCTCTTTCACAGCTGTTGTTTGTTAGGTCAGCCATTCTAAATAGGTTCTACACATACGTGAAATACATTCCCTATTTAATGGATAGAGAGCAATGCTCCCAGCATTACCTCACAGCAAATTACTTTAGTTGTCATTTCAAGCTTGCTGGAGAAGGCACTCTTGTGCGACACACATTCTGCACCCACTTCTCGCGTACTTCCTCATCTTTTGGAAATTTGAAAAGGCTAAAAGAATGGGAACTGACGTTCGAGCAATATGCTGCAACACACCGTGAAGGCATATTTACAACTGATCCTTAAGAAATAGCCGGTGGCTCCCTGAGAAAATGTGTTTTCTGTCAGGAAAAATGGCGACCAAGTGCAACAGAGTACCTCCGTTTACGTAATTTAAGTTTTTTAACGCAGGGTGGAAGTGAGTCGCTTGGGAAGTCGGTAGCTCAGTGGCGCTGCGTTCAAATGATGATTTTAACAAGTCAAATGTGTATATTTTTCCTCAACATATATATATCGATTGTGAAATACCACCTTTGTTCTATTTATTAAAAAAATTTAGTATTGAGGTGTCATATGCACATTAAGTCATCTTGAACAATTAAACTGGCTTCAGTTATTATCCATTGCATAAAAGTTATAAGTGCATTTTCCCCCCTATCTTTCTGAATGCGAACCAACATACCATCACTGTTGTTCCTGGTGGTTGAAGGATTTTCCAGATCCTCAGACAACTCCAACGCAGCAACCTTCATTAGCTTAGGGATGATGTTCATCTGCCATTTGCGAAGGAAAAGATCAGCTTTCCCCTCGAACTGGCTATCGAAGTCGAACTAAGATGTACAAAGATAAATATTCAATCCAATTTATTCATTTGAATTTACAGGCTATATTTACTGAGATATTGGGGGGGGGGCTCCCACTGTAGCTAAAAATGAATGAATCCGCTGTGTGAGGCTGGATCAAAGTAGTGTTCCTTTTCATGGGTTGAAGGTAGAGAGTGGACATGAGGCATCAGTCAATAATACCAACAATACAATGGCCCTTATTTCTGAAACAATAAACATGTGGTACATCAGTAAAATGTGGGGTGGGAAGGTAAACATCATTTTTTTTCACTTACATATCCTTCATTGTGTTCCTGGATTTTGACACTCAATTTAGGAAACGTGGTGACAACATTCTTGTCAAGACGCACCTTGTCATCACTGGATGGGTAACTGAAAATAACAGACAGCATCAACCAAACCATTTCTAAACACACATTGAAGAGTTCAGAAGTTGTAGAACATACGTCTATGTTTTAGTAATGTTCAGTTTGAATAACTATAACTAGGCATTGCGCATGCGTATAGTCAGTATGAATATGAATGACGAGCATGACCCACGTTACCTGTAATGTCTTCTTCACAAGTTCCCGAGTAAAGCAACTAATTATACGGAGTCCTGAATTGTGTCACTCGTCTTTCAACATGGTGTCAGAAGTTGAGGTTTGGTCCCGAGTGGAATAATTGCCTACGACGTGGTAAGACGTACTTTTCTCAGTGCTTTGAGGACATAGCAAACAGCCAACTAGCGCTGCACGTTTAACGTAACAAAGGCTAGCTTCCAACGACAACGACCATGGCAGAAGGATTCCGTAGACCAGAACAGCTGGTATTTGATGGAAACATTGCTGAAAACTGGCGTGTGTTTGAGCAAGAATATGAAATATTTATCGCAGCCGCTCACTCCGATAAGGATGCTCGAACTCGAGCTTTCATACTGTTAAACTTAGCTGGTTCGGAAGCCATTGAAAGAGAACGTGCTTTCGTCTATGCACCCGCTGTTCATACGGGGGTGGGAGAGGACAGACGTCTAGTGACCAGAGCGGAATCGAGAGAAGATCCTGAAGGTCTCACACGAAAATTCCGCAAACTGTGTAGCCCTCGAACAAATATAACAATGGAAAGGCATTCGTTTAATACAAGAAACCAACGACCAGATGAAACAGTTGAGGCTTATGTGAGTGACCTGAAAATCAAAGCTAAGAACTGCAGATTTGGTGAACTCAAAGACGAGTTAATCAGAGACAGAGTAGTGTGTGGCATAATAAATGATAGCATGAGAAAGCAACTTCTGCGTGACCATGAGCTAACTTTAACCAAAGCCATTGAAGTGTGTCAAATATATGAACAGACCGAGCAACACACAAAAGCCCTTGCAGCTCCAAAGCAAACACTCGCTAAAGTGGACAGTTTACAACACACAGTCAGAAAAAGACCGCCACAGAAGCTAAAATCAGGCATGGAGCAGCGTGCATCCCAATCACATTCAGATCAGCGTTTCGCACATTCAACATTTAACTGCAACAATTGTGGAAACAGGCATGAGGCTAGAAGAGAGAAATGCCCTGCTTATGGTCAGCAATGTCACAAGTGCGAAAAATGGAACCATTTCCAGAAATGCTGTAAATCATCACAAACACAAGGCTACAAAAAGAGATATGTCAATCAGGTTGAAACTGTGCAAGCCTCTAGCAGTGATGAAGAACTGTACTATGTGGATGGAGTTAGTGTAGCAAGTGGAACTGTTGATGCTGTTGACTCCCATCTGATGCATAGGAGTGACATATTCTCCACTGTGCACATTAATGGAAAACCTGTAGAACTCAAAGTCGATACTGGCGCTAAATGTAATGTCATGTCGGCTGATCTTTTTACACAAGTGAGACAACATGAAAAACTTCAGTCATCACAGGGTACTAAACTGGTAGCTTATGGAGGTGAGGAAATCCACACAGCTGGAATAGCCCTACTTTCGTGCCACTCTGCAGGCAGAACATACACCTTGCAATTCTACATAGTAAAACGAAACGTACAACCTCTACTTGGTCTACCAGACTGTCTCCGCTTAAGCTTAATCACCTTGAATAAGGAAGTTCATCAGATAGGCATCAGCGAGGAAACCAGTTTCTCACGCCAGATGTTCACAGAATATGCCGACCTCTTTAAAGACGAACTTGGCAAGCTTCCGGTCACCTATTCCATGAAGCTAGACCCCGAGGTCCATCCCATGGTAAAACCTGCACGCAAGATACCAGTTCCAATGCAAGATAAGGTCAAAGCAGAACTGACCCGGATGGTCGACTTAGGTGTGATCACCCCTGTCACAGACCCCACTGAATGGGTTTCGTCTATGGTCGCCACTCACAAGAAAAACTCAGATGACATCAGACTGTGCATTGATCCAAGGGATCTAAATAAAGCCCTGAAACGTCCACACCATCCTATGCGTACCGTAGAGGAAGTAGCTGCACAAATGCCCAATTCCACAGTCTTCTCTGTCCTCGACGCAAAATGCTCATTCTGGCAGATCTCACTCGATCACAAGTCATCCATGCTAACGACTTTCAGCTCTCCATTTGGCAGATTCCGCTTTTTGAGAATGCCATATGGAATCAATTCAGCCAGTGAGGTGTTCCAGCGCGCAATGGAGCAGATCTTTGCTGGATACCCCTGCGCTGTCATTGTGGACGACATAATCATCGGCGGAAAAGATGATAAAGAGCATGAACAGAACCTCAGAAAAGTGCTAGAGCGTGCAAGAAAAGTGAACCTTAGGTTTAACCCCTCAAAGTGTAAATTTAGACTTAGAGAAGTCGGTTATGTTGGACATGTGTTCACAAGTGAGGGATTAAAGCCAGACCCCACAAAGACAAAGGCGATCAGTGAGATGCCCATACCCGAAAACGTCACAGCTCTCCAGCGTTTCTTAGGGATGATCAATTATTTAGGAAAATTCATTCCTAACTTCAGTGAGATCTCAGCCCCTCTGCGTGAGCTTACATGCAAGGACATTCAGTGGTGCTGGCTGATTCATCACCAGGAGGCATTTGATGCTCTGAAACAGTGCCTGTCCAGTCCACCCACTCTGCGCTACTACAATGTAAAGAAACCCGTCACACTCACCTGTGACGCCTCACAGTATGGACTCGGAGCAGCATGTCTTCAGGAAGATGCTCCGATTGCTTACTCGTCCCGGACATTGACACAGACAGAGATGACACATTGACACAGACTATGCGCAAATTGAAAAGGAACTATTAGCAGTTGTTTTTGCATGTTCCAAATTCAATGATTACATCTATGGGAAGCAGATCCAGATTGAGACTGATCATCAGCCATTAGTCACAATACTCAACAAGCCAATACATTCAGCTCCAGCCAGGTTGCAACGCATGATGCTGAGGCTGCAGAAGTACAACTTCAACATTGTCTACAAAAAAGGCTCACAGATGTACATCGCTGATACCCTGTCACGTGCCCCCAGAACAACAACAGAGCAGCACAACGAGACAGGTGACTATGAGATCATGTCAGTCCAACACATCTCATCATCCAGGCTGACTGAATTGAGGGAACACACTGCTGCAGATCCAGTTCTACAGAAACTGAGCGGTGTCATATCAAAGGGCTGGCCTTCTAAACAATCTCAGTTACCTCCAGAGATCCGCCAGTACTTCCCCTACAGAGATGAACTGGCAGTTGAAGATGGTGTCGTTATGAAAGGCCCAAAGACAGTCATTCCCAAGTCTTTGCAAAAGGACTACATCACCATTCTCCACAGAGGCCACCCAGGCTCAGAATCCACTAAACGCAGAGCGCGCGGAATAGTGTTCTGGCCCACAATCACTGATGACATTGAAAAAGAAACAACTACGTGTCCAGTGTGCAACAGTACAAAACCTCACCAACAAAAGGAGCCACTCAAGCTCCACCCAGTGCCTGACCTACCCTGGTCAACAGTCGGAACCGACATCTTTGAGTGGAATGGCCAACACTATTTAGTTACAGATGATTCCTATTCAGGTTGGTTTGAGATTGACCTACTTCGTGACTTGACAGCCAACTCTGTGATTACTAAACTAAAAAGACACTTCTCTGTCCATGGCAGCCCGCACAAACTCATTTCCGACAATGGCACTCAATTCACCAGCCAACGCTTCACAGACTTTGCCCTAGCCTGGGATTTCAGTCATGTAACAAGCAGCCCAGAATACCCACAAGCCAACGGGCTAGCTGAACGTGCCGTTCGTAGTGCAAAGCAGCTAATGGAAAGATCGAAGAGAGACGGAACTGATGTCTTCCTCAACCTGATCAATCTTCGCAATGTGCCATGTGACCACACACTTGGCTCCCCAGCCGAAAGGCTGATGTCCAGGCAGACACGAACCACCCTACCTGTGAGCAAGAGACTGTTGGTCCCCAAGTCCAAGAACAACACAGTCGTCAAGGCAGGGCTCGTTCATAAACGCCTATCACAAAAGGGATGCTATGACAAGTCCAGCAGACCTCTTCGTCCCTTACATCAAGGCGAAGTTGTGAGGATGCAAACCCCTCATGGACATGACCGCCTAGGAACCATCAAAGAAGTCTGCAAGGAACCCAGGTCATACATCATCCAATCGAAAGGAGGAGAATACAGACGGAACCGCAGGCATATCCTCCCCGTCTCTGAACCTCCACCACAACAGGCAAACCCCCATGACTTCACTCCCGCATTCCAGCCACCCACCTCCTGTCCTGAACAACACACACATGGACACACTGAAGAACAAACACTCAACCACACACAAAACTTGAGCCAGAACCCTGTCCAATCCCCCAACGGGTCAGCAAACAATACATACACCACACGCTCTGGAAGAGCTTGCAGGCCAAATCCTAAGTATATGCAGTAGACACTAGGCCAATGGGACTGTTTAAAAAAAAAAAAAAAGGAGAAAATGTGAAACTCATGATGTTATATGTTCTGTTATTTGTTATGTGATATGAGACATGCCAACAGTATAATTTCCCTTACCTATGATTCAGTTTGAGTTTAGAATTAACTGATTTAGTTTCAAGTGAAAATTAACTAATTTGTTAATACACATGTATTAGAACATGTTTGTTCATTGATTCCCACAGCCGTAAGCTAAGGAAAGGGGATGTAGAACATACGTCTATGTTTTAGTAATGTTCAGTTTGAATAACTATAACTAGGCATTGCGCATGCGTATAGTCAGTATGAATATAAATGACGAGCATGACCCACGTTACCTGTAATGTCTTCTTCACAAGTTCCCGAGTAAAGCAACTAATTATACGGAGTCCTGAATTGTGTCACTCGTCTTTCAACAGAAGTCCACCTGACCTTTTTTGTGGTAAATTGGAAAAAACACAGCTGGCATGATTATCGTATAGTAGGCACTGAGAATATTTCCCTTTATATCATACCTACATTTTCACAGAAGTAGTTTTTGCACCTGAACTCTTCAATTAGAAACATGTATTGCCACCAGTTATACTCATACTTCACATGTATTCACTAAAATATTAATTTTAAGTATGAGATATATAAGAACAAATTTCACTCCACTGTCAATACTTTTGAATCTCACACTTTGACAGTGTCAACTTACAATCCTCATCTCTCCTCAAGATTGCTGACAGCAACCCTCACAAGTAGCACCCTGTTTTTTGTGCATATGGTACCAGATTTCTCATATTCTGTGAGTATGTTTGGAGCTTTTGATTGAATTAGTACTTTGAGTGCCTCCAATCCACTGTCGTCCAGCCTGTCATGGGAAGGTAGAAAATGTGTGTCTTGGCAGGGGAGGAGGCTGGAGAAAAACACAAACCAAAGCAAAAATGTATGAGCCATTGGTGCAGTTTAAAAGCCCTAAACAAACATTTAAAACACATATTTTCAACAGGACTACACAATTACTTAAAAAATTAGCAACAACTATTCAACCAAAGTTTTCTTATCTTACAGCCTTACCGGACATATCAGTTGAATTTCTGCATCCGCTAGCTCAGAACCCGACCAGAAAAAAAAAACTGAAATGTATCAAGTTCGTTGATGTCTGTGTTACGATCTGTATCAATAAACTCATTGAAGTCGGCATTATACATGAGAAATCAATCTATATATACACTTCAGAAGGTAGGCCATCTTGAGATTTTCATTCATCAAGTAATTCCTTCGCATTTCTTAGGTGGTAAACTATATTGCAGATCTCTCTGCCATCTAGGTAGATAGATGCCAGTATTTTTTTTTAAAGCTAGCCTCCATTTGCTGATAAAGAGAAGAAAAACAAGGTTTTAGTCATTATTCACTACAGTCAAAAAAAAAAAAAAAAAAAACAGACAGCCACTTCTACCATTGCCATTGTTTTGCTAGCTAATCAAACCATGTAGAAAAATTAGATTGATAGATAGTGCAGTATTTGAGTAATGAAATCTTACCGAACTGTGTTTTATTTGAACCGTTCAAGGCCGGTTACTCTGTTGTAGAATTGAACAGAAAAAGAAAATGTAGCAGGTCAGGAACAGACAATACAATGACTAATACTCAAGCTATGCATTCAAGTTCACAGGAGATTGCTTCCGATTCAATTGTGCCTTGTCTGTGGGGGGGGAACTCGAACAAACTAAACTTAAAAGGCATTTCACAACCAAACAACACAATAACATGTAATGCTGGTGTGCCGTGAGACTTTTTTTCCCCATACAATACATAGCCTAGATTGTGCTTCGAGAGAAAAGGGTTTGGGGAAAACTGATTACACCACTGGCGTTGCCCCTGCTCTATGGTTATAATATAAAATGGAGCAAACTAGCCAACACGATATGCTAAATAGCTAGCCTTAAAGCTATGGCAAAAGAGTATCTATGATATGTGCTTAAAAGAGCCTTCGTCATTAGAAAACGCAATATGTTACTAGCCAGGTTTTTACTTTCTCTCACTCTGCATGTTTTCAATAGCAAATACAAAATGCCAACCAATTTCACAGATTAAATTATCCAGGTTGGCTAGCTAGCTAACTTTAATGTTAATGTTAATGTAACTGTTAATGTTACCTTAGCTAGCTACTATGGCTTACATTACCTAACGACTACGAACTGAGAGGTATGCTTGTCTCCATTTTACGGTAGGTCGGCCATGTTTAGGGACCACGCTGCTATTGGTCAATCTGCGATTTCGGCTTCCGGCTCCAAAAAATATGCACATTTTCAGCGCTTGCATGTCAAGAAACACAATTACTAGGTTTCACTCGATTCACTCGATAAAATGGTACACAATAAGCATTTTCAGCGCTTGCATGTCAAGAAACACAATTAGTAGGTTTCACTCGATAAAATAATAAATACAATTGTGTCGTTTTTTCATTTAGGAGACACGTCAGCAGCGAGACAAACTGCCACACAACTTTTAGGGATGTTTCAGTCTTGCTTCAGCAGGGAGACGAACTTACAATCTTCTCATTACTAGACTGCTTCTAATTACTAAACTGCTTCTCTACCTCCTGGACCACTGTCGGTTGATAGTGTAAGGATTATTTATTAGGTATTTGTGCGGCCCATAAAATTAGTTCTCTACCTCCTGGACCACTGTCGGTTGATAGTGTAAGGATTATTTATTAGGTATTTGTGCGGCCCATAAAATTAATTCTCTACCTCCTGGACCACTGTCGGTTGTGTAAGGATTATTTATTAGGTATTTGTGCGGCCCATAAAATTAATTATTATTTATTATTATTAGTTAAGGCACTGTACAGGTAATATTGGCATGGCCCTTACATGTACGGACCAGTTTAGGCACTGTACAGCTAATATTGGCATGGCCCTTACATACACGGACCAGTTTAGGCACTGTACAGCTAATGTTGGCATGGCCCTTACATACACGGACCAGTTTAGGCACTGTACAGGTGATATTGGCATGGCCCTTACATACACGGACCAGTTTAGGCACTGTACAGCTAATATTGGCATGGCCCTTACATGTACGGACCAGTTTAGGCACTGTACAGGTAATATTGGCATGGCCCTTACATACACGGACCAGTTTAGGCACTGTACAGCTAATGTTGGCATGGCCCTTACATACACGGACCAGTTTAGGCACTGTACAGCTAATATTGGCATGGCCCTTACATACACGGACCAGTTTAGGCACTGTACAGCTAATATTGGCATGGCCCTTACATACACGGACCAGTTTAGGCACTGTACAACTTACAACTTAAAGTACTATATTTACAAGCGTATTCATGTAGTATAGATGTTCAGCTTTCAGTCTGTTTTATAGCTGCTTTAATAGCAAATCAGCTATAATAGAATTTTGTGATGATCTACATGTACCAGTAAGAGAACTTTGGACAAAAGAATGAAGTGTACATCAAGATAGATCAAGAATACTTCACAGCCCAGGATACATTGTATTCTATTTTTGAACAAAAATTATATAATTTAAACCTTAAGGAATAGTTTTGTGTGTATTTTTGCTTACTCTATTCATTATTGTCAATATACATCTTTATCTATTGACTGGTCCCCAGGAGCTAAGAGCCACACAAAGGTGCCTTAACTGGTCGGTAGATGTAAGGGCCATGCTAATATTACCTGTACAGTGCCTTAACTGGTCGGTAGATGTAAGGGCCATGCCAATATTACCTGTACAGTGCTTTAACTGGTCCGTACATGTAAGGGCCATGCCAATATTAGCTGTACAGTGCCTAAACTGGTCCGTTCATGTAAGGGCCATGCCAATATTACCTGTACGGTGCTTTAACTGGTCGGTAGATGTAAGGGCCATGCCAATATAACCTGTACAGTGCTTTAACTGGTCGGTAGATGTAAGGGCCATGCCAATATTACCTGTACAGTGCCTTAACTGCTCCGTAGATGTAAGGGCCATGCTAATATTACCTGTACAGTGCTTAAACTGGCCCGTACATGTAAGGGCCATGCCAATATTACCTGTACAGTGCCTTAACTGCTCCCTAGATGTAAGGGCCATGACAATATTACCTGTACAGTGCCTTAACTAATAATACATAATAATTAATTTTATGGGCTGCACAAATACCTAATAAATAGTCCACTCACTATCAACGGACAGTGGTCCAGGAGGTAGAGAAGCAGTTTAGTAATAAGAAGCAGTCTAGAAATGAGAAGATTGTAGGTTCGTCTCCCTGCTGAAGCATCTGCTACGACGACTAAAACTCCACTACTACTTGTGTGTCAATTAGTGTCCCTGCTGATGCGTCTGCTAAATGTGAACGAATGATACTTACTTATTATTTTATCGATTGAAATCTACATGCTAACTAGGGCCATGCCAATATAACCTGTACAGTGCCTTAACTGCTCTGTACATGTAAGGGCCATGCCAATATTACCTGTACAGTGCCTTAACTGCTCTGTACATGTAAGGGCCATGCCAATATTACCTGTACAGTGCCTTAACTGCTCACTATATGTAAGGACCATGCCAATATTACCTGTACAGTGCCTAAACTGGTCCGTACATGTAAGGGCCATGCCAATATTAGCTGTACAGTGCCTAAACTGGTCCCTTCATGTAAGGGCCATGCCAATATTAGCTGTACAGTGCCTAAACTGGTCCGTACATGTAAGGGCCATGCCAATATTAGATGTACAGTGCCTAAACTGGTCCGTGTATGTAAGGGCCATGCCAATATTAGCTGTACAGTGCCTAAACTGGTCCGTGTATGTAAGGGCCATGCCAATATTAGCTGTACAGTGCCTAAACTGGTCCGTGTATGTAAGGGCCATGCCAATATTACCTGTACAGTGCCTTAACTAATAATAATAAATAATAATTAATTTTATGGGCCGCACAAATACCTAATAAATAATCCTTACACTATCAACCGACAGTGGTCCAGGAGGTAGAGAAGCAGTTTAGTAATTAGAAGCAGTCTAGTAATGAGAAGATTGTAGTTTCGTCTCCCTGCTGAAGCAAGACTGAAACGTCCCTAAAAGTTGTGTGGCATTTTGTCTCGCTGCTGACGTGTCTCCTAAATGAAAAAACGACAGAATTGTATTCATTATTTTATCGACTGAAACCTAACTGCTAATTGTGTACCATTTTATCGAGTGAAACCTACTAATTGTGTTTCTTGACATGCAAGCACTGAAAATGCTAATTGTGTACCATTTTATCGAGTGAATCGAGTGAAACCTAGTTATTGTGTTTCTTGACATGCAAGCGCTGAAAATGCGCATATTTTTTGGAGCCGGAAGCCGTAATCGCAGATTGACCAATAGCAGCATGGTCCCTAAACGTGGCCGACCTACCGTAAAATGGAGACAAACATACCTCGAACTGAAGGTTGTCAGTGCAAGCTAGCTAGTCAAAGTTAGCCAGAGCCTCATATGGTGTTGGCTACACTCACATTACGGCCCCCATTCAGCACACCAGCATGACAGCACGACAACCTATACACAATGAGCCTTTCATCGTCAAATACAATGCCAGGGTATTAAGCTTTTTATTTTTGAGAACTCAATTAAAGTACAAAGACATTTACCTTTAGTCTTCTGCTGTCGTGTGTCGTGTCAGTGTTGAAACTCCGTGGTAACCAGTGCAAGAATGTTCTATTTGGGCGCGCGCAGACCCTACATCGGCCTCAATGCGGGAGGCGTATGAGAGCATAGACATAATACATGTATATGTCTATGTATGAGAGCATAATCTGCATGCTAACGGTATACTTTTAGCAGAGAGGCTAGCTAGCTTAAGCTACTATGTGTCTTAATGGAGTTTTGGTCTACGCGAAATCAGCAACCTAAAACCATATTTGAGAGCTTCAGTTAAGATCACCAATACTCTGCACCATCCGGGTAGCACATAAACAACTAACCGAGTCAATGTAGACGTATAAAAAGTCGTGTAGATAGCTTAATTCACATAAAATATTTCCCACTAACAGGCTACACGCCGCCATCTTTGTTCAGTTTCGATATTTTTGAGTGACTCACTCTCAACCAATCAGAATGATTGATTTCATCTACCCATGTTACAACAGTAAATATACGTATTTCTAATGTTTTTTTTCTGTGTAAAACAACAGAAATATTGTGTGTTTTCACAGTTACAGTGATTTCATGCTATTTTACATTTGTCATGTAAAATCACAGTCTCTTTTTGTAAATTGAATGGTATTTTAAAAATACAGAAAAAATCTGTAAAATAAACATTTTTTTACAGTGTACACTACATTATTCTCGATACATTTACAAAACAAGCAGTCACCCTCATGTATGTCACATAGGCTTATACAATGCCTATTTCATATACATATCTCTAATTAGGCCTATTATTTGCTTTAGTCATTTCAGTTTCTTGTGGGGATAAACCTTGCCAAATGCAGAAAAAATGCACTCTGCAGAAGAGAAGGTGTGGACAATTCTGGAAAATGACACCAGTGTTCCTGATGATGAGCTGTTTTACAGAACAGATTATCTGCTCATCACCATCACCACCAGACTACAAACTCAGAAGATCTCACCCTTCCACTTAACAGATAAGTACCACCGAAGACCACATACCCACAATTCTCTGCGTAACCCCACTCACTGGAACAGTATTGGTTCCAACAGTGTTGTATTCTCACTGTAAGGGACCGGGCAGTCACCCCCACGTTGTTTTGGGAGGTCGCTACTGGACTTGGTGGTGTAGTTGGGAAAAAGGGTACAGGAGATGGTGGCTTTCATATAAAAATATTAGGGATGCACGATAATATCGGCAAGACATCGGTATCGGCAGATATCGGCTTCAAAACTTAATTATCGGTATCTGCAGATATGAAAAATGTCTGCCGATGTACCTTGCCGATAAGGTGACATGTAAATTATGCGCACGCGAAGCAAATGTTTATGAGCGTCGGCTGTGTTGCAGTAGCCTACTTCACAGTACCAGAGGATGATGACAAAATGCCTATTTGTCAGAAAACTTTTCAGGAGAAGGAGGAGGAGATGCAGCTTGGCCATAACGTAGGTTGCATGCATAGATGCAGACCACCCGGCACTTTTGCATTTATGGAATGTAAACAGCTAACTTGGCAATAACGTTACATAGATTAGTCTAGAAATCCTAGAAGGGACGTTTTTAAACTGTAAGTCAGTTAACCAAGGTTAGCTTGCAAAGTTAGCCAAGCATGCTACGTGACACCAGAGAAGTTGATGAGGCCTCATTTGACGCGATGTGAAACGTTATGTCACGAGCCCACGCTATCTGTACATGGCTTACTTTTCCATATATGGAATTTATACAGCTAACTTGGCAAAAACGTTACATAGATTAGTCTATGTCTAGAAGGGACGTTATTAAACTGTAAGTCAGTTAACCAACGTTAGCTTGCCAAATAAGCCAAGCTGCATTTCCAGAGTGTAGTTGTTCAAGTTCAAGGAGGTACTGTTCAAGTATGAAAATTGTGACGTGAAAATATAAATAAATCTGCCATATTTGAAACCATTTCAGTTTCATGAGTGAATGTCTATTTCTAAAATGATACAAATCAAGTCTGTAATGTCCTGTATTTACAGCAATACCCTAGCATAATAACAGATTAATTCTAGTACAGGAGAGACTTTTCAATAATAAAAAAGCTGAGGTGTATAGATCGGTATCGGCATAGGCAATCGGCCAAAATGAGCTTGTAAATATCGGCATATCGGATATCGGCTAAAATTAAATATTGTGCATCCCTAAAAAAATATATTTCGTTTTTATTTACCGGGGGAATTCTCTACATCAACCCCAAACCATTGCACACAAAATAAACAAACATAAATCACAGACACAACGCACCTACAGGGCTACATTTATCTAGACACAACTTCCTTTGCAGAATCAAGCTGGCACAATTCATTTAGCCGAATAAGACTATGCACAATTAACCACGCAGACTTAAACTAGGCACAATTCACTATGCAAACCAATATTAGGTACAATTCACTACACAGACTTAAATGAGACACAATTCACGAACGCAGACTCACACTAGGCACAATTCACTACGTATAGGTTAACTATAGTCTAGATCAGGGGTGCCCAAATATTAATCGGGGTGGAGGGCAGAGGGCCAAAACCAGAGTTTCATGTTAGGTCATGGCCCATTATATTGAAATGTATTGTATATATGTACCCAATTAACATTACCATTAATATACATACCTGCATACTTAGAAGGGCTAAAAATGGTGACAAACCAATCCCCAACCCCCCCACCCAGATTTTTTGTGTGATTTTAACATGTAAATTAAGCATTCTGGTATACTCCAAGAAGAAAATGATGGGGAAAGATCATTTGCTTCAGGTAAAAAAAGAAACATTTATTAAGATATCTTATTATATGGCTACGACAGTACAAGCATTCTGATTGGGTAATGGGTAGTCATGCCAGCCGCATATTGACGTTCTAGCCGGTCTGAGGTCTGATAACTATTGTTATTGCACTCCGGTGACATCAATCTTAAAAATGAGTGATACCAAGTACTAAACATTGCATCCTTAAAAATTAGCGATATATCAACAGCCATGAGCATGTATTGATAGAATCAGGACTCCTATTATGAAATTATCTGAGAACAGGAAACCAGTTGAATGTCGTGGTAACATGACAGTTAAAGAATAGAATAAAGACTCAAGAATTCGCGAACTTTTTGATATCGGGTAATACTTTATAGGACTTAGTACAGGTCAGAACAATTCAGAAGCAGCGAAAATTATCTTGTTTCCACCGGGGCCGGCCCGGTGCCGGAGCCGGTGCCGGTGCCGGAGCCGGAGCCAGAGCTATTTCCTTTCAGCACCGGCCTGCGTTTCCACCGCCGGAGCCGGTTCCAGCACCAAAACTAAACGTCATGGAATGTTATGACATGCTCTTATGGTTACAGTTGTGAGTTATTCACGAGTGGTCTTCTTCCAGCGAGAAGGCAAATTCATTTAGATAAAAACTTTAATTATGTTTAACTTTTTAATACCATGTAGTACCATACGACCTAAAGTTAAAGTTCTGTTTACTTGGCCACTGGTTTCTATATTTCCTCACGAGTCGCAATGCAGTTCATGACCGGAGTTGACTAGCTAGTACGCTGATATTAACCAGTTGCCATAACAACCTTTGCAGTACCTTACAGCAGCGAGTGCTAGTTAGCTAGCTACTACACGAACTTGCTTAGTCAAGAGCTATTTTTTTTTTCGTTTTCAGGTGGCACGTCTTCTACAGTACACACAATACAAAACCAGCACTACATCACGGTCTCAGTTAATGATGCATCTACGAGTTTTCTACGAGCAGGCAACGCAGGAGTTGACTATAGCATAACAACTGTAGAAGTACCCCACGACAGCTAGCAGCTAGATGCTACAAGGACTTGCTTAGTCAACTACTAATTTCAAGTGTAATATCACACAAAAACAACAAGCTAGATTGAAAGACTTAATGTATACAAAGCAGACAAACCAACACATTTTGATGGATGAAAGCGTTCTTTATTAGTTCTAATGTGTTTGTTATTAGGTCTGTTGTCCTTCTGAACCCCTGCTATCTCCGACTCTCCTCGTATTCCCTCATATATTTTAGCTTTCCTTACTGACTTTTCAATTTTGTCTTGCATTCCTGTTGATGGCTGAATTGCTATCGAGGTATTTATTTAATCCATGGTCCACTACTGGATCGATTTTCCATGTATGTTTTCATCGTTTTCACTCAGCATCTTGGTTGACGGCTAAACAAAAATGGCGGCGGAAATTTCTGTTTCTGGTGGGTTAACTCCGCCCACCTCTGTGACGTAGTTGGTGCCCGATCTGGCCCCAGCAAGTCCAGAGAGCCGGGCCGGTGCCCGATTTTCAGCTCCGGCACCAACCCGGCCCCGGTGGAAACGCAAGAACTGGTGCCAGATTGGGCACCGGCCCGGCTCCGGCACCGGCCCGGCCCCGGTGGAAACGAGGTAAATGTGTTATTGAAAGTGATGATGAAGACTTGACTACTATAGTTTTAAAACCTTGTGTTTAACTGTAAATTTAAGCTGAGCCCTGTTGTCCGTTTTCTATTCATCATTGTAACTTGAAGTTAGCAAGTCATTGTTTGCTAGGCAACACCTGAAACACAGTGTCGTGAGAAGACTTGAGAGATGAACAAAACGACATGTTTTCTATTTACAATTACCATTTATTTTCAAAATGAAAAGAGTTAAAAATGCCGGACCAATATCAAGTAGCACCCAACAATAGCAACAATGCAACTCGGACACTTGAATTCGAAGTTGAGAAAAAAACACTTACATATTTATTTGCACAACGTATTAACAAGCAAACAGTTAAACACCACAGACATAGGCTCTGCCTCCCCTGCCTCCTATGACTGCACGTCCCTGCTCCACAAACATTTGGTAAGCCAACATGAACAGGTGAAACTTGTAGCGAGAGAGCGTCATGCCTCGACCTCAAATGAAGGACAGATTGCCCCAACTCAGATAGAGAGAGAGAGCTTGCACATTGACTACTGGTTGTTTTCATATTTCATATCAACATTCTTTACACACACATAGGTAAGGTACTTACAGTTGGCTGCTGCTAGCTTGCAATGAACTTGTGTTGACATGTGTGAATTTGAACTCATGAATATGAACTTGTTCATACGAAGTTGCACAGGCACCCTGAGGGTTTCTACCTTTTCCCATTATGAATGTTTAAGTTAAGTTGAGAAGACTATAACATCAGCTAGATAACTACCTATCATTTCATGCAAACGGAGCTCTTCCATTTAAATCGTTAAGGTAACAGTTTCCTTAGCTAGCTAGTTAGCTAGCATAGCAACTAGATAACCATAGATATGGATCTGTATTGACAAAAGGTCAATAGCGCCCCCAATGACCCATCTGAAACAATGTTAAAACTGTGGCTAAGCAGTGAACTGCAACCAGTCTGAGTTAAATATGATGTTGAAACAGAGACCCTGTTCAAAATAGGTTAAAATGCTGTCTAAAGAATGACGTTCTGACTATAATTCTGATCAAGCGGGCCAAAATAAATCCAGCGCGGAATTGGGCAGCCTTGGTCTTAGGGCTGGGGGTAAACGATTATTTTCTAAACAATTTATCTGGCGATTATTTTATCGATTAGTCGACTAATCTAACGACTAATTGGACGATTAGTCTAACGATTATTTTTCTGTTGCTCGATTAAAACCATAATGTATCTCAAAGAAATACCAAAAAAATCTTAATAATATACTTTATTGAGCACAGTTTTGCACAGCAAAAGTCCAACAATGCATTTCATGTTTATCTAGAGGCACAGTAAAAATGTTTGGTACTCAAATGAGCCCTATCACACTTTGGATGTGGTGCTCATTAATTCAAATGTTTTCAGTGCTCATAAAAAAACATTAATTCATTCATGAGCACTGCGCACCACCTTATGTGCAGTCCTGGCCTGGACATTGCTTGGTGCCATTAGTTGACATTGGCGATCTAACGTAGTGAATCATGATACATACTATAAGCTGGCCAACGTTAATCTAATGTTATGTGTTTGACTTGCAAATGACCACAGCATGAGTTAGCTCTCTGTGCCGTTTGTTCGTGCTTGGTTGCCGTGTTCTGCAGCCGTAAGTTAGATGCTAACTTACGTTAACTAAACTGACACAGCTGTCTAGCCGCTAGTAGCTAGCTAACGTTAACTACTAGCAACCAAGCACGAACGAACTGCACGGAGAGCTAAGAAGATAGTTAGCTAGCACCACAAAAGTGCGCAGAGCTCAAGCTACACAACACACTGAACAAACGTTAAATTAATGTAACCAACGTTACTTATTGTCCCCTTCACCAGAAACAATGGGGTGCCTCCGCCTCAGATGCTCCCACATCGCTGTTGTGCTGGTGTGGTATGCCAACTCCATTTGGCAAAGACTGCAAATAACGACACCTGTACGTTTGGGACTGAATTTTAAGTATTCCCATACCTTCGATGATTTAGGGCGAGGTATTTGGACTTTTTTCTTTTAAGGGGGCTTTTTGCAGGGCTTTGATGGGCATCCTTCTGTGAAGTGGTTGGCGTTTCTATCTCGCGCAATGTTTGTTTCTGTTTGGGTCAGCTATGTGTAATTTTGAAATCGACGCGTCGACATCATCGACGCATCGCTACAGCACTACTTGGTCTAGATTCTCACTAAGCACCATTATTACTTACAGTTCAGCAGAGCAAACAAAACAGGGCACAAGGTGTCCACACAGCTAGACACAGTTTACATTCCTCCTCACAACAGGTAAGGGTTTCTCACAAATGCCTTCTCAATGCTTTCTATTCAAAAACTCTCTGCAAAGTTCTCTCATGGCCATCTCCAGAAAACATGAGCATGAGGTGCCCTTTAAATTAGTGGCGGGGGAATCCACCCCACACCAGGGCCAAACTCCTCATGAGACAGTGAGAAGGGGAAGAAAATTTCACCTTCTCACACTCACATTTAAAAGCAGCCGCGGAATATTTTTTTTTCTCTGTGACGGTGAACTCCATTCTCAAAAGAGATACCCTCACTCTGCAGAAGAACTTCACAGAGAACAAAGGACAACACAGCCACGACTTGTATCGAACTTCTGGCCAAAGCTTAGTTGCAACCTGAGTTTTCTAATAAAGAGAAGGCGAATGGTTCCCTTTCGTTTCTCTACATCGACATACAGAACTTTGCATCCTTCGAGAGATCTTCAGCTGACGAGCTGAGAAGGACACATTATTTTCCACAGAAAAACACTGTTTGTCGCTAAGCAAGACAGCCTTACTTGGCACATTACAGTGTCTCCACAGCTGCAACACACACACACACACACACACACACACACACACACACATTGTACATCCATTTCACAAACAGGTGCATACTCATTAGGTTTTAAATGAGCGGGGGAACTTTATGGGAACAAGGCCTTTAAACTATAATTTTACAGTCAGCAAGTACTGTAGACAGCTGTGTTTCACTGTGAGTATGAAAGTTAAAAGGGTGAAATGTTTATAGTCAATGTGGGTCCATTTCAACATACAATTTTCAATGAGTGAGATGGATGGAGAGAGAGAGGGAGGGAGTGAGAGATGGAAAGAGGGAGTGAGACGGATGGAGAGAGAGAGTGGGGGGGAGAGATCCTGCTCAAAACGGATTGTCTGCACTCAAATACACTGTTGCAGAAATGCCGTGTTTCAGTTTAAGTTGTCGCACTCAAATACACTGTTGCTATCAGAAATTCCCTGTGTTTCAGTTTAGGTTCTCGCACTCGTCCTCTTGTTTCTTCTGCTCAAAGACTTCTGCTCGCTCTCGCTATCTGGCCCTCTCTCTCTCTCTCTGATTGATATGAAATAACGTTACCAAAATTCACCAACCAATACAAAATCATGACGTGAAATGAACGAAAATGCTCTCAGATTTAAAGACCACGCTCTATATTAAACGATACAAACTTCATACATTGACAAGTTTATTTACGGGAGTTAATCAACTATTTTGGCTCATATTTGCATGCAGTCCTTTAGCACAGTGGTCCCCAACCACCGGGCCGCGGCCTGGTACCGGTCCGTGAGGCATTTGTTACCTGGCCGCACAGAAATAAATAATTTATATCAATTCCGCTGAATTAATTATTAGCGTCTGAAAGGTGTTTTATTTTGAAAAACAACCGAATTTTCCCGGATGTCACATTCGCCTGTGCCTTTTGTCACGTCAAGACGCTTGTCTCGTTCAAGTGATACGTCACTCAAAAAATAAGCCCACAAACTAGCGAAAATTTGTAAAAAAAAAAACAAACATCTTGGGAGAGCTTCTTTGCAAAGGTGAAAAGGCCAACTAAGGAGCAAGAAGAGGAGCCTATGACCTCAAAAAAGAAAGCTTCTTTTAACAGACAATACCAGGAGTCATACTCAGTGGCGGTTCTACAGGTTAATACGCCCCGGGCGAGACCCCCTTCCGAGCGCCCCCCCCCCCACCCCCGGTTTATATATATATATTTATAACTAAATAAATTAAAGATAACATTTGCACAAATCCTTTACAGAGAAGTTTAAATAACACACTTAAGGGAACCAATGGGAATAAACATGCCCTTACTGCCTACATGCTAAATATCTGTCATTAAACGCTATATTAACTTCTTTCAGGGAGGAACAATCTGCTTGGTTACTGCCTAGAATTCTATGCATGCCACACTTCAACTTATTCCTGGTAAACTATACTTAGTCACGAAAGCAAATGTTCCGTCTTTGAAACTGCCTACAGAAGATATGAACATTCCGTTGGCTAATTACACGGTCCAACGTCAATGATGAACCTAAAACTGAACGTGTAACAGTTTTGTTGCAAAGCACAGTCTTATCGCGAAATTACATCTCGTGTTTGTTGAGTTAAAACCGTTTTATTGTTGTATATTCATAGGCAGCAGAATGGCAGGCTAACAAATGTAAGAGTAATAGCCTACCACCAATTAACATTAGCCTTTCATCACTTCATGGATACCGTAATCAAACAGAGAGAGCATAGTGGCATACCTTTATGTTTTGCTCGTTTCTCCTCTTCTTCTTTTCTTTTTTTTTCGAAATTTGGCACCTGACGGATTTTTGCCTTTTCCTATCCATCTCTGCTTCTGAAAGGTGTTTTATTTTGAAAAACAACCGAATTTTCCCGGATGTCACATTCGCCTGTGCCTTTTGTCATGTCAAGACGCTTGTCTCGTTCAAGTGATACGTCACTCAAAAAATAAGCCCACAAACTAGCGAAAATTTGTAAAAAAAAAAACAAACATCTTGGGAGAGCTTCTTTGCAAAGGTGAAAAGGCCAACTAAGGAGCAAGAAGAGGAGCCTATGACCTCAAAAAAGAAAGCTTCTTTTAACAGACAATACCAGGAGTCATACTCAGTGGCGGTTCTACAGGTTAATACGCCCCGGGCGAGACCCCCTTCCGAGCGCCCCCCCCCCCCCCCCCCCCCCGGTTTATATATATATATTTATAACTAAATAAATTAAAGATAAAATTTAAAAATCTTTTTTTTCGAAATTTGGCACCTGACGGATTTTTGCCTTTTCCTATCCATCTCTGTGCTTATTTTGCACTCGACAATCAACACATTCTTCATCCCCCAACACCGTCACTCGTACAGAAGTTAAGACTAAACCAATTCACCTTGACATTGGTGACACATAATCGTGCAGTATTACCTATTTGTATAAGCCATTACACACAATTCAGAAAAACAAAAAACGTGCAGGAATTATAGCGCCATAACAATACAATTGCCTCTAGGCGCTTAACAGAGCCCAGAGCCTTAACCATATGGCACCTTCTTAGCAGGCAGGGGCGCAAGCAGGAGTGCCTGCAGCCGCAGGGGGCGCCAATTCGCCATTTCCCCACACAGTGATATGATAGATAATAGAAAAACCACTTCACGGCCTAGATTATTATTTATTTATTTACTTGGTCGTGCCGCCCTCCATGTGACTGGTCATACTTAAAATACGGGTTTATCGCAACAGGTGATTCTCACGCACCAATTCCGCTCTGTTTAATATGTGGCGACAAGCTAGCAAACAAGCCAATGAAGCCTTTAAAACTGCTTCGGCACATGGAGACCAGGCACTGATTCAGAGTTTTGGTGAGTTGTATTTTTCATGCACTTAAAGGACCCATCGTATGCCCATTTTACCACAAGTTGAAATGGTTCCTTGGGGTCTTTATGAAATGCCAGTAAAATATTTTGGTCAAAATACCACAAGAATAATTTAATACAGCACCTTTTTCACCCTGTCAAATACAGCTCCCTACAGATTGACCTGTATTGAGTGCCTGTTCCTTTAAATGCTAATGAGCCAGCTCCCCCCTCCCCCCTCTCCCCTTCACTCCTCCCCCTCCTCCAACAGATTCGCTCGCTTAGCCCTCCTTAGCCTTAGCCTGCACAGCCAACTACAATATGGCTACTGCAGAATATAGAATCGTACAACCGTATCTGTTTGAGCCAGAGTCAAACCCAGAAGCAGAACAAGAGGCTCCCGAACATATTCAAGAAGTTAGGGCTCAACAAAACGTTTCTGAATGGTGAGTAAACTTTGTAAACCTCCTTTTTTTGTTTGTTAATGGGCCACAGTCTCGTTCGCGGTGTTGGTAGCATAATGGTGCAAGTGAATCTAGTTACGTGAACCATGTGTGAATGTAGGAGTATGTAGCAAATACAGTGTGTTTATAAGTTCCTGTTTGTAAGTGTTTATGTAAATGCAAGTAACGGGAACGCCATAAAGATATCATTTCTACATGAGTACGTTCTGTTGTGAACATTCACTCAACTTACCTCAGGACTAGTAGATGTATAATGGGCCCACCCACGTCCTCGCAGGTTAGATAAAAGTACAGGCTCTCTCTCTAACGTTTTACCTGCATTTAAATCGTTGTATTTGATGACTTATGTCTGTAATATGAACACAACGTTCAAATAAAGTTTACCTGCAAGGTTGTCACTTGATAATACTCTTTATTTATACAGGTGTACTTGTGGCAAGTGTGCTAAAATGCCTACAGAGCCTGGAAATGTATGCTGCAGGGAGATACCACAGGTAGAAGTATTTGTGAATTACATTGACATTGTAAATATGCAGTCATCATCTGTTTTATATTCCACGTCACTTACTCTCAATATTCAAGGTTACAAGAAGAATACTTCAGCTCGAGAACCCGACAGCATGCATGGTTGACCATCCAGGCCTTGAACCTGTGTGTTTGAATGTCTATTCTTTGCAGAATGCATAACATATATAGGGCAGATTATGGGCCTTTACGTGAAAGAAGAATAGAGCAGTACGTTTTTTTTTTGTATGCATGAGTTATCAGTCATTTCTGCAATACAAATATGACCAAGGATAAAAATACAATAAATTACCCTTCCCTCTGTATTACTTTGCTAACTGCTCTTCTTACATGTGTCAATTTTTGACATGTGACTTATCAAACACTGAAGGCACACAAAACTGTGTATACACACTTTTATTGTCAGAAAGATTGCTAGAATGAATGCCATAGAGCTTTTTAAACATAGTTATTAAATGTAATGGCTGGTACATAGGTAATAAATACAAGGTATATTATAAATACAAAGTTATATTAAAAACATTGATTACAAAATTACACTTTGTGCTATCAATTGCCATACTGTTAAAAAAGGAACACTTTATATGTGTGTAACCTTTTATTCTCTAAACACAGTGTAACATTTGTTCAGACGTTACAGGTACAGAAGTTTTGTTAGCTGGTGTTGGGGCTATCTGGGCCGAAGAATCAGAGTGCTCTTGCGTTGTGCTCCAGATACGCAGAGTGTTCCCTGATGCACAGGGAAGGTATACGGGGTTCAGACCTGCCCTTGATTGAACCTGGACACATAGCGGTCTATAACTTCCTGCTTGTCAGGTTTCTCAAACTGGGCAGAGAGAAACGCGGGTATTGGGATCTTCAGCAGCTCATTCACATATGGGGCCGGGTTCTGAAAAACCTTGTCAAAGATGAGGTCCAAGAGGTTATCCACGTACCCTATAATACAAAAAAACAATCCAAAACTTTTACATTGTTGCACATTTTTGTATATTATTTTATTTTATAATTATTTGGTAATTATATTCTATTTATTATGAAGACTATTAAAAAAGACAATGTTATGCTATTTATGTTTCACATACTGTTTGTACATTGTTTGATTTTGTGGAATTTGAAATAAAGCCTGTGCCAGTCACGGAAGGTTGGATCTGCTTTCACAGGCTTTGCAGTGCACTCGCCCTTCTTATATTTTGGGAAGTTCACTTTAAATAGCGGCTCACCAGCTGAACTTGTTGCTTGGGGACGCCCAGCATTTTCATTGAAATGCAGGGCTGCCAGGTAGAGAACATGTGTATTGGTGTATAATAGTTTGTATAATACATAATAGGTATACATTTCTTAGAAAAGATTATCGTACTGTTACCTGCATAACATTCCAAGACAAGGAAAGACTACGTTTTTGGGCGCAAAACGCAGAATGAGTCTGTGGAAAGCCTCCAACGACGAGGTCTGGTAGTGAGGGCTCAGCTTCCCCACATCTTTCAGGACCCTCCTGTTAGTCAACGCCTTCTCTAACTTGAAGGCTGGTGTCCCTTTAAAAAAAAAAAAAAACTATAGCTTCAAAGTGATTATGGCATTGGTTATTTGGTTTGTTTATACATGTATAGATAAACACAAGCCTTACATTTACAATGCAAATTGGGTGAACATACCTGCTTTCAACCATTTGCTTTTGTCCCTTGAAATGCGTGGCTGATGCAAACACTGGGTAGAGAGGGCAGTGTTGCCAACTTAGCGACTTTGTCTCTATATCTGGCGACTTTTCAGACCCCCTTGGCGACTTTTTTAGCAAAAAGCGACTAGCGACAAATCTAGCGACTTTTTTTTTTGTCATTTGGTGGATTTTTGTGTTGACAAAGCACTGAAAAAGCATCTCACATATCCTGTTCTGCAGTTCATGTTACAACTGATCTCACGAGAGCTGAGAACAGCGAGGGCTGTCATGGTCTCCTCTCCACTCACATAGCGCAGTCTGACGAAATAACAGCAACATATTAGAACTTTGTATTTGCGGGAAAAATATTAGTGTTACCCCGTCAGAATTGCATATTGTGCGCATCCGCAGCTTATTTACATATTATGCAAATTAGTTGATTACGTCATCTAGCGACTTCTGGCGACTTTTCAGAGAGCTTACAGCTACTTTCCTCACAGAAAAGTTGGCAACACTGAGAGAGGGTCATCATGGGAGTGGATGTCTTGGAGATGGTTCAGGATGGAGGTCCACTTTGCCTCTCTCTCTCTGGCCCTGAGTAGAGGTGCTTGCCTAAACAATAAGAGAGCAGCAATGTTATGCATGTTTTGGTAAATGCAGGTGAGTCTCTTAGCTGCTAATCACGTCGTTCATGAACAAGTGCCCATTTAACATGTATGACCCCATCATTGTTGTGTCGAAGGTGTCACCAGCAGGACTAATTGCCTTCGTATTTGCAGGTGACTAACCTCCCTCCGCCCCAACACAAAGCATTTTCACAAGGGAATGTTATGGATGAGAAAACTATTTCTCGTAAAGACACTATATACTTTGACACAAATTCCCCTTCATAGACATCCAAACGAACCATCTACTGTTAACCAAGATTAAGAAGGCTAGCCTAACTGTTCACACAAAAATTCGTTGGCCACTTTAGCAATTGATGTGTCAGCTGGCTCCTACACACTACAAGATGCTAATGTCACTAACTTGTACAAAGCCCCTCAGGTTTCTTTAGTGTCAACACCTCGAAGTCCTAACAAACTACTTCACAGAAATCTTCTTATTGTTTGCCGTAGGCAAATTCAAACTAAATGCTGTACAATGCATACAGTATGACTAGCCTAAGGTATCACATTCTAGCGAACTACTAACTGCATACGCCAACAGTCGAATTTGTAGCTAAAATGAACACGTTAGCATGCTAATATCCTCTCGCACGCACCACTCATAGAGGCAAAAGTTCTTGTTGGCTCAAGTCTCTTTCACTGCCGTTTTAAGTATGGTCAGCCATTCTAAATAGTAATAATAACCAAGATTAAATAGGCTAGCCTAACTGTTCACACAAAAATTCGTTGGCCACTTTAGCAATTGATGTGTCAGCTGGCTCCTACACACTACAAGATGCTAATGTCGCTAACTTGTACACGACGAACTACTAACGGCATACGGCACGCTACATACACCAGCTGGCTCAGAGGCAAGGTCTTATGGCCGGTTCACACTACACGATTGTCGGATATTCCTTCACGATTTAACATGTCACACTATGCTAGCGCTTAGACCTATGGAAGCATAGTAGCTAGCTAGCCTCGCTGCTAAATTGATGCTAATAAGTGTAACGTTAGTAAGCTGATGAAGCACAAGTAATGCTTGCCTCCAGACTCTTTTCCCCGCCGTTGTATATAAGGCCAGCCATTCGAAATAGGTTCTACACATACGTGAAATACATTCCCTATGTAATGGATACTTTTTACAAAAAGCCTCCACACATTGGCCACATTTCTAGCGAACTACTAAGCTATTTACACCAGCTGGCTACGAGGCAAGGTCTTACACGCTAATGTTACAAGTTATTGTTAGCGAAAACTACATACACATTTCCCCAAAACGCAACAATGGTAACATCTCTAACCTCCCCACATTAACAGTCAAAATAATTACTTTTAGAGATACTTACAATTCCCGCAACTGAACTGCAACGAATAGATGGTACAGATCCCGCTTGCAATTTCAATCTTGTTGCCAGTCCAGCGTTATATTGGCCCAGATTCGTAGAACAGTCCAATTCAAAATGGCTTGCGCACACCAACAGACATTTGCCAATTCTTTCCAGCACATTACCATTGAATATGAATTCAATCCATTTCTCTCTTGTTTCTTCTGAGGCCGGGAGATTATGTACAGATCTGTGCTGAAATGTACAACCGACCACAGAGCATCTTGAGGGCGTAGTTGGCTTCATGCTGCTACTTCGCTATTCCAAGTGAATCCCAGGTGGACAGAAATGGAGTGAAGTGAATTGAAAAATATCGCATCTTTAATGAGTGTAGGGGGGGCGGGGGGATGAGATGGGGGGACGGGCCAAAATCAGTATGACAGCCTAATGATAAGGAAGTTCATTGGCAGTCACTCAAGCATGACGTTTCTGACCTACGAGAACAATAACAGATCGCGGGATTTGTTTTTTACCGGAGTTTTTGGGTCGGTAGACATGCCAGATACTCAAATTAACGTGTAGAAGCACTATAAAGGTGGAATTTTCATAATATGGCCCCTTTAAAGTTCTATGTGCGTGAAAGTCACAAAATGGAAACAAAATCATTAAAAATAGGTATTGGAGGAATGCCTTAGAAGAGCGTAGGGAGTTTGAGACCTATGCTTTAAAATATGTCTGTTGCTATCATTCAGTAGTGAGAAATATGTTGATGCCAATAGCTGGGTATACATGTGTCTTTTTTGTATGCCGCTCGGACGGAATTGTCTTCGTGAGTAGGTGTGAAAAATTCTAAGCTCTTGTTGGTAAGTGGTTACATGGACCAAAATGTAAGCCTCTTACCTTACCTTGGGCATGCGCAAAGACGACGGAGATGTGCTCCTACCGTCTTTGTTTACTAACAACATCAACGTGGATTTCCCGGTGGGCCGGCCGGCCAATGACCTCACGAGAAGCAGCCTGCAGACTTCCCTGCGCAGCCGTGTGAAGTCTTGAGCGGCCCATTGAGTTAAAAATAATGTCAATCAAGTCATGCTCCTGTGAAAAACTCCAACTCCTCTGACAGTTAAACTAGATAGTAGTTCAACCACGATATACAGTATAACACTCACTCATGGTGTGTGTCGGACTCACTCTCATTAATCAAGCCTACTGATTTTTGTTTAGCCTCCTATCTTGATCTAATTCTTTTTATTCAGACGTTACATAACTTTCATGACCACAAATATAAATTGGCCAGTGATTACATTTATTTATTTATTGTTCATAAATGAATGTAGAATGGTAGAATGGTCGGAGCAAAGCCTCATTGGAAATGGGACCTGCGTATCACTCTGCCTTGCAAAGAGGCAAAGAGGTCAGTACAGTTGTTTAATTACTGCTGATATTTACATTTACGGTCTGTAGCCTGGTGGTCTACTGCCACGTAGGCACGCATGGCGCATAACACTCCCTACGAGCGGCTTACCTGTTACCACTAGCCCATGTTACATCGGCCTTGTTTAAGCAGCTCACCTATCGGCGTAAACTTCCTCTCTCGATCGGCTCAGACATCAGCGTTAATATAAGCGGCTTAATTTGTTTTCGTTTGCTACATGAGGCAATTATAAGCGGCTTACGAGCTATAAGCAAGCTTTTAAACGCGATATAACCGGCTTAAATTGACACATGTATACGTCCCTATTGAGAAGTTAAAACAGGAATTTGAACAGCGATCAAAATTTGAGAGAATTACCCCTATCCTTCCCCGAGCTTTCTGAGATGTTCAAGTGGACCATGTGCATTTTTGGAAGCACATACCTCTGTGAGAAACTGTTCTCTAACATGAAATGTAATAAATCAAAGTACATGATGATACAAGCCGAGTTATGTCGATCTGAGGATTTTAAAATGTCACTTTCCTCAGAGCAAATGTGGCTCAGTTGTCTGAGAAGTAGGACAAACAGTCTGGCAGCCAGGGACGCAGGAAGGGGGGTGCTCCGGGTGCTGCCGCACCCCCTCTAGTGGACAACAGACGTAACTACAACACTTGAACTCGGGCAATGCCGCGTTTTTTTTTTTTTTTTTTTTTTTTTAATTATTATTCTGAAATAAAAACACAAAATATGAATGTTGTCTACTGTTTTTTCATACTTATAAGTAGTTTTAAATGTCATTTAAAATGTTGGTTTGAAATGAGTGGTACACGGTCTTTAGACGTCTTTAGACGTCAAACAGACCGGAAAGAACAGTGGCGTAGAACAGCGTTCTATTGACGGGGTTTGACAGGGCTTGTGTTAGCAAAGTAGCAGCCAGCAATATGAGCCAAAAAAGAATTTCCGATTTTTTTAAAGATGGAGGGGGGCAAAAGGCCAAAGAAAAAAAGTCATCTAATGATGGAGGGCACGAAGAGGAAGAGGACGAGATGCCTTCATCATCAGGGCAGCTTTCTCCACAGCTAATGCTAACTGGCTGTGAGAGCATCAGTGAGGCTACCTCCCCAGTCACGGCCGAGGCAACAAGTGTTGTACCCAACGATGGACCAGTTCAGCCATCAGCACACTTGTTCCCAGCCAGACGTTTCGGTAAGGAAACCTTCTCCAGGTCCTTTAACTCTGGCTGGTTTCAGCGATGGACGTGGATCCACTGTGTGAAGGAGCATGACATCGCCCTGTGTTTTCATTGCTGCTCCGCGATCAAGAAGGGCCTAATCCATTCAGATGCAGCAATAAGTGGTGGCAGTTTTGTGAAGGGGGGCTTCCGAAACTGGAGAAAGGCAACCGAAAAGTGTAATAGTCACGAGAAGTCGCGCTGTCACATTGAAGCTGTAAACAAACTAGCGGCATTAAAGAGTACCCCAATCAACGCATTGCTGTCAAACGCAATAGCAAAAAATCAGTTGACTGCCCAGACAGTGTTGGAGCTGGCCTTCAGATCCCTTAAATTCCTGGGACGCGAGGGGCTACCAATCAGAGGACAAGATCACCGTGATGGAGTGTTTTGGCAGCTGATGCTGGAGAGGACATACGCCGATCCAGCAGCACGCGACTGGCTCCTCCGGCGAGACAATTGGATGGGGTGCGAGTGCCAAAACGAGATTCTGGAGCTTCTGGCTCATGCTGTGCAGAGGAAGATAATGGCAGAGGCGCAAAGCTCCCCATACTATGGCTTGATTGCAGACGGAACAACGGACATCACATCGTGCGAACAGTTTTCCTGCCATTTGTTCTACACTGACCAACAGTTCACCCAGAAGTGCCAGTTTTTGGGATTTTACAACGCAGCTGACACTACATCTGAGACTTTGTTTTCCGGTGTATCAAGGATTTGTTTTTGCGCTTGAACCTACCTCTAAATAAGCTGCAGGGGTATTGTTTCGATGGGGCCAGCAACATGTCTGGGAAATTTTCGGGGGTTCAGGCGAGACTCGGGAAGGAATGTCCAGGATCATTGTTTGTGCATTGTGTCAACCACTCCCTTGACCTTGTGCTACAAGAGGTTGCACGAGAGGTACCGCTGATATCGGAAACACTCCAGTTTGTGCAGAGCGTATCAGTTATCATCAGAGAATCCGCCAAGCGAAAGAGCCTGTTCGAGTTGTCGTTCGGTGAGGAAGAAGAAAGATGCAGCCTCCTTGGTTTGTGTCCCACAAGATGGAGCGTCAGAGCCACTGCCATATCCAGAGTGAAACGCTTGTTTGGCGCAGTTCTCCAAACACTCCAAACACTCCAGCAAGACCGCAACATTCGAGGGGACACTAGATCTAAGATCGGTGGAATTCTCAAACAAGCTCAAAAGGGGAAAACCATGTTCGGGCTGATCTGCTCAGAGTCGCTGTTCACTCCCTGTGAAGCTGTGGCCAAAGTGCTCCAAGCAGAACATTCCACCGTCGCTGGAGTGCTAGAGTGTGTACGGACCCTGGGGGAGCGCGTGCGAGCCTTGCGTACCGAAGACGCAGCGGATGAAATGCTGAGAAAAACAACCGCATCAGCAGCTGCACATGGCCTCAAGATGCCGGACCCAAATGTCCTCCTTGTAAAAACGCCATCAAGGTTCCGCGACACAGCCCAGGCTGAGGACATCGTCCCTTCAAAAGGAGTACCTGCTTGGAAGAGAGAGTTTTTTGAAGCGGTAGACCTTGTGAGCTGTGAACTGGACCGGCGGTTTGATCAGAGTGGGATGGCAACAGCTGCTCTGAGGGAGTCCGTGCTGCTCAATGCAGCCAAAGGATCGTTTGACACAGAGGCCCTGAAGACCCTGAAGTTGCCAGAAACCATCAAGGTGCATCATCAGCGCCACACCAGAGCGCAAGGCAACCTTTGGAGTTATTCCATCTGTTAAGCATTAAGCAATGCTTTTAATTAAGTTTGCGTTTTCTTAATGTTATCAGGCTACTCTCTTTCAGAATAGCAGACTAGGCCTAATTGGTCCTGTGTATTTCTTTTTTTCATTACTTTGCTGTAGTTTATGTAACATGTTGGTAAATGTTGGTATGGTTATGGTTATCTTGTTTTTATTTACCAACTAAAAATGCACAACCTTATATGTGTGGTACCATGGACAGCTACGCGATCTGTTGCAGTGTCGCGTTCTGGCTGAGAATGCACTTCGTGTTTTTTTTTCCCCTAGCTTAATCAATAAATGAATGCACTTATTATGATTGAATACGCGTGAGTGTCTCATTAAATATAAGCTCATAACATTGGTGATTGGTGATTGGTTATGGTTATCTTGTGTTTTTGCCAACTAAAAATGCACGACCTAGGCCAGTTTCGCGCTCTGGGCGATAACGCACTTTGTATTTTTCCCCTTGCTAGCTTAATCAATTTTTTGTCTAAAAAATGAAATTCACTTGGCTATAAGCTTATTGCCTTTTTGATAAATAAGCCTGACAGCTATTTCTCAGTTATAAGTTCAGCCTCATGAGTGTTTGGTACCGCTACTGTAAGCGCATATCTGGTATGGAAGTGTTATGTCGCGCTTGTTGAATAGATGAGGTGTGTTATAATAAACTGTTATTTATTAACACATCAATAATTGATCAATTAAAGATACATAGTCGTAGTAACATCAACCAACTGAGGAAATACTGAGAAAAACTCATTTTGGTCCTTTGGGCTAGATTTGGTGACGTCATCCGATTACATACAGCACCCCCCACTTCATATGACTTCCTGCGTCCCTGCTGGCAGCAAGCATTATGCAAGACATTGAAGGAATGACTGTACATAGTTGACAGTTGGGCATACTGACCACACTGGACGCTCATTGGTAATTTGAGTTTGAGACCCCTGAGACATAACAGGTCTATGGACTTGCCTATATAGAGACAACATACACGTGCATTTTAATGAACATAAGATGCGGGCTCTCTCAAGCCGTTATTTGACTGCCATGGTTGCTATTTTATCGAATTTCCAAAACCCCATTCTCATAGGGATTCTCCTTACAAATAGCCTACGTACAAAAATGCTAATCCGCCGAATACAAAATGACGACGTTCACTCCCATACTCTATTAAAAACGGCGGCACATTAGCGCGAATAACTTAAAAAATTGAGTGAACTGAAGTCAAAAGACACCGTGAACCTAATGAGCTTGAAGAAAAAAGTGACGGGTGGCTTGACACCGGTCCAAAAAAACGTGTTCCGACCCAGGTCATTCTTGTGAAAATGGTAGGAGTAGCCTATAGGCTATTTATTGAGTGAAGAACTCGGGTAGCTAGGGATTTGTAAACTATCTACGTAGTCTACCTAAGTTATCTTTGAAACAATAGACGCTATTGTGAGGCTGAGCCAACGAAGGCAGTTTTTCCTTACCTTTTTTAAAAATGTAAGTACGCAGCCTTGAATCGTCAACACGTCCATCTGGGTCCATTATGCCAGGTAATCGTATAGATTGAAGTGTTGGCACAGGTGAGGCCACAGAGGCATATCGACGTGGGCGCCTTGTCTGATTGTAAGCAGCGTCTTTCATCGATAACACTATCCGTTAGTCCTTAAAGGTAGTAGTAGTTAATTCTCTCAACACAGCAGCAATCCATTTACTGACATCAAATAAGCAACGGTCTTAATGGTCAACATAATAAAAATAGCATCCTTAGATTTTAGGCTGCATTGTAAAAAAAAAAAAAAGATTATCTCGCCAAAATGGTCAGATTGTTCGACGTGAAGTAAGGAAGGACAACTCCACTTTTTTTAATCCTGTTAAAATGAGCTGGCATGCATATTTTCTGCATAGAAACAAGCATTATGCATATAACTCCACACGAAACGTATCTAGTTTTAGTTCTGTCCACTTCCACTGCAAATGACTCTTACATGTCATGTGACAGACTCAGCAAGTTTTTCTGCCTCGGTTTTAAATCAGTTTTCCTGTAGACTGGCTCCTTTCAACCGAAATGCCCTTAGCACTGAACTGTGACGGTGAAAGGCTAGTTCACAATTAAAAGTAGGCTACTATTTTCTCCAATGTAGACTGAAATGTGCGGGTGTATTCTTTAAATGAATGTAGGCCTAGAAGTCTAATTTAATTATAGTGAAGCGCTTAAAAATAATGTAATTTACGTGTTGAATAGCCCACATGCACACTTTTCTCAGCTGACGAGTTAATTTAAACAGCCTTGTCCTCCAGGCCTAAGCTATTCGACTTTATTTGTTTGAAGTAATGCTTAACCCTCATGCCGTGTTTCCATGGTTTGCTATAGTTACATTTATGGAGTATAAAGGTCTGACATAAATGTAAATAGTGATTGAATTAAAGTTAACTATAGTTAATAGTAATTTGTAATATATATATATATTTATTGAAATCTTTCTAAAAGCTTAAGCAATTGTCTTAATGACAGTTTAGTTGTATGCCTCTTTTTAATGATGATGTACCACTTGGTGTTATTCAAGGGATATTTTACAAAGTATCATACAACTTATTCATATTTAAATCCAGCCTAATGATTATTAGTGTGTGTTTGTATTTAGCAATAAACAACACACAAGAAGAACAGGGTACTATTCGGCGACGCTCGCTAAGCGGTTTAGCGAGCTAAATTCCAGGCTAAAAAAAGACAACACCGCTTTAGAGAGTTCGCCGTAGCAACTTTTGCTCAATAACCATGGTAATTAATCGCTTAGCCCTAGCCTGCTCCAGGACAGGCTAAGCAAAGTTTAGCTGGCTAAACTTGCCACACCCACGCCAAAAGGAGGGATCCCATTGACAAGGTTAATAGTTTGATTAGCGTAGGAAGAGTTCTTTGCGATCGCCAAGAAGATCCATTTTTCCATCATGATGAGTTCTTGTATGACTGCTACCGATCCACCCGACAAGGAATAATTAATTTAAAAGACCTTCTCGAGTCATTTATTGCATACACCACCGTCGAACATTGAATGTCTTCTATTTTTGTAATGTCGGCGATGCGGAGAACAAAGCACTCATAATTATATGACATTGGTACAGTTGATAAACCAGAAATAACTTTCATGCTCAGCCTGAGACGTGATTTTTAGTTTGCACATGAATACTAACGTTTTCTTTGATCCCAGGAAATTTGAGCACATAACCCATCACCATTACGGAGATATTGGCTAAAGTTGTTTTACCTACTTTAACTTACATCATTGCAAACGTTTAGTTTTGCAAACGTGTCTAGTTTTTGTGCAGTGGTGGATGTGGATGGTAAGGTGGTTGCATGATAAGAAGAAAGAAAGAAACACAATTTATTTGCATTGCTTCAATTTATTGAATTTCTTATTAATACATTTTCATTTAGTCATTTAGCAGACGGTTTTATTCAAAGCGATTTAAAACTACAATTTTTACGAAGGTGAAGGGAATCGAACCGGTGATTAACTGCATGTAAGCCCTACACTCTGCCGGCTGCACCAAAGTCACATGTTCGGATTAAGAAAAGATATCACTTTACCTGATGATTTTAGCCTGGGATAAATTAACGAGAGGTTAAAATAAATTAGCGCCCGTCGCCAGACGGGCTTGGCCTGTTCTCAATTAGCGAGCTAGTTAATCTCCAGTTGCGAGCTAAATTAATTATCTTAGCTTCAGTTGTACGCCGAACATGGCCCAGAATAGTTTGGACCAAGAAACACAAAGAATGGACATTTTGGACCAGTGGAAATCTGAACTTTGGTCTGATGAGTCAAAATGTGATATTTTTGGTTCCAACCACCGTGTCTTTGTGAGACGCAGAGAAAGTGAGGGGATGATTTCTGCTTGTTCCTACCGTGAAGCATGGAGATGTGGGGTAGCATTGCTGGTGACACTGTTGAGGATTTTTTTTTTATGTTTTTCAACAATGACCCCAAAAACACCTCCAGGCCATGCAATGGCTATTTGACCAAGAAGGAGAGTGATGGAGTGCTGCGTTAGATAACCTGGCCTCCACAACCATCCGACATAAATCCAATTGAGACCGATTGGGATGCGTTGGACCGCAGAGTGAGGGGAAAGCAAACAAAAAAGTGCACAGCACCTCTGGGAACTACTTCAAAAACGTTGGAAACCATTCTAGGTGACTACCTCATGAAGCCGTCATCAAAGCAAAAGGTGGCTACTTTGAAGAATCTAAAACATATTCTGGTTTGTTTAACATACTGTTTGTTTTTTGTTTACTACATAATTCCATATGTGTTATTTCATAGTTGTTTTTATAGTTTCAGCATTAATCTACAATGTAGAAAATAAAACAAAATAAAGGAAAAAAAACATTGAATGAGACGGTGTGTCCAAACTTCTTACTGGTACAAGTGGTAAAGACTGCTATAAGATCTTCTAAAAAAAAGTGTCATGGTTCACAATTGTGTCATGTGATGTCATGTAACTGAGCTTTTTTTGTCCTTTTATATGGCATGTGGCGGCACTTTCATAGAACTTTGCTACTTAGAGATAGTTAAGCATCTGCTTAACCTAACATAGGTCTGAAAACACTGGTTTCTGGTGTAATTTTGCTATTATATTTTATAGAATGAAAATAGTATGGTGCTTGAAATTTAGCAACTTTCATCTGTTCTCTGTGATGAGTCAGCTGGCTCTTTTGCCCTAGCTGAAGGTTCTGAATGTCATTGGTTGCTGCTGTTGATAAATAAGCCCTGCCCACTTTCTGCCTATGTTTTTCTGGAGTGTGGTCAAAGGTTATAGGGCCGGATGAGATTTAAACACTTAATACAGTCGAATGCTTAAATTGGGTGTTGAACAAATTGGAAAAAGAGGCATACAACAACCAAACACGGTCTGAAATAAATGACCAGACTGATGAAGAATTATTGAGATAAAGCTAAATAAGCAGGTAAGGCCAAAGCCGCGATCAGGCACAATTCGCGTGGGCGAGAGTCGCCACTTCGCTTCACGCGAATCAGGCACAAGGTCAAGCAATGACATTTATTACGTTCTACGAATCCAACTTACATTACCACTGCACACTCACAACCTCTACCAAAGTATTTACCGTTTTACAATACAACATCCAACACTGGCGCTCACATGTGACATCACACAGGGGGTTGGCCAAGTAGCCTACTGAGACAACGGAATCTAACCAGAAGAACCATAGCAGAAGAGTGCAGAGTATTCTGCATATGTATAGCCTAGTGGTAATATAAAGATAAATAGATGGGATATATACAGTATACGATATATGGGGTATGAGCAGTAGTAACATTGGCAGCAATAGTTGGCCATTAGTGCAGATATGATACAGGTACAGGTGAAGGTAGCAATAGAAGTTATGAATGAGGTAAGAGACATGATAAGATATAAGTACAATGAATATGAGGTAAGAGTCATGATATGATATAAGTACAATGCAACGGAATCTAACCAGAAGAACCATAGCAGAAGAGTGCAGAGTATTCTGCATATGTAAAGTGGTAATATAAAAATAAATAGATGGGATATATACAGTATGATATGACAGTACAAGATATATGGGGTATGAGCATTGGCAGCAATAGTTGGTCATTTGTGCAGATATGATACAGGTACAGGTTTGAGTTTGAGTTTGTTTATTTGTTGAAGAGGGACAGTAATAAACATTAAAATGTAAATGCACCCAATTGTAGCCAAACGGCTAGTTTCCATTGGCAGTCCCCCTGCCAGAGTGTTAATGGCTAAACAACTTAAAAAGGCATTAACATATATATATATATACACATATACATATATATACAAACATAACATTGACAAGATAAAAATAATATTAAAGATAAAAATAATATTAAAGATAAAAATAAAATGAAATGAAATGAAATGAAATATATAAGTTCTACTGACCCACTAATGCTCACATTTTTGGTTATTTATTAACCATTTTTTAAGATTTATTTTAAAGCTGTTAAATGAGGTTGATTCTCTAATGTTCTGTGGGAGATGGTTCCATTCCTGGGCTGACCTAACTGAGAAAACCGACGGTCCAAATACACTTTTTTTTAAAGGAATATCACAGTCTCCTCTTGCTGCCCCTCGAGAAGCACTGGTTGCTGATGTTCTAAACTTGACTAGGCTGCATAGTGGTGGGGGGGCAGGTTAAACCGGATTTTGAACATTAAACAGCAGTTCTTAAATGTGATCAGATTGTCCCAACTTAAAAGTCTGTATTTTTGGAGGACAGAACAGTGATGGTGTGAATTAGGTTTTTTATCAAGTATTTTGAGAGCCTGTTTGTAAAGAGACATGACTGGTTTAAGAGTAGTGGAGTTTGCAGTAGACCCGGTGGGTAAGCAGTAGCCTAGTTAATGTGAGATAAAATCAATGAGAACATATACATTTTAGCAGCCTCAGTGGACATGTGATTTCTAAGATGCCTAAAGGTGAAGGTAGCAATATAAGTTATGAATGAGGTAAGAGACATGATAATATACAATGAATATGAGGTAGGAGGCATGATATGATTAAGCAATAAGACCCAAGAGGCCGTGCTTTGCGCTGATTTTAGAACAGGTAAGGGGAGTTGTTAGGCACGACGCGAAGCTAAAATCAGCGCAAAGCACGGACTCGCGGGGCTTATTGCTTTTCTAAAACTGTTACTACAAATATTTGATATGGTTTCATAAATAAAGACAATTCAATTTAAGAATCAATAGTTTAATGATAAACCGTCATTCTTCTGCCACTAAAAATTATAGTTCCTATAAATCGTTGCCACGCAACCCTTGAAGCAACGCAACAGCCAGATGGAACACTGGGTATGAAATGCGCTATATTAATGCCTTGCCATTCACTGCGCAGTAATATGGAATGTAATCAGGTCAAATTACAGGTAATCAGGTAATGCCGGATTTTACAACGGCTTTTAGCCAATCACAATCAAGGATTTTAACAATCAGGTTTAGAATATAAATACAATGAATAGGGACAACAATTTTAGATAAGTATAGATATGAATACACTATAAAATGTTAAGTGGCTGAACAAAAAATATAACAAAATACCAATTCAACCCCCACAAGGTAGTTTACACAGCACCAGGTTAGAACCATCAAGGCGGCTCCTGGCCTTTTGTCTAGGTTGATGGGCCATCAGTTTTTGTGTCTTAGAGCCATTAGACTGATTGTTGGTTTTTGAAGTAAATTACTTTAAATGACATTGCTTGACCGTGTAGCTATTTGTCTCTGTTTTGTTATCGGCTTTCAACCACGAGAATGAGTAAGATCTTTAATAAGGGTCTCAATAACGTTTATAGGCTACGTGTAGCTATATTTTTTGTCTTTGTGAGAATGAGTAAGATCTTTAATCTCACAACTTCACAACGTCTCAACAACGTATATGTCTCATATGCGACCATCTCTGTGCAATTCAGATTGCGTCTAAGTTAAGCGCGCTTCATTCACAAAGTGGTATATAGTAGGCCAAGATCTTTAAGAGTCTCAACAACGTATACATCTCATATGCGACCGTCTCTGTGCAATTCAGATCGCGTCCTAGGTGAAGCGCGCTTCATTCACAAAGTGGCGAGTCTCGCCCACTCGAATTGTGCCTGATTCGAGTGAAGCGAAGTGGCGACTCTCGCCCACGCGATTTGTGCCTGATCTTGTCCCGGACCTTAGATCAGACACAATTCGCGTGGGCGAGAACACTGGAAACCTGCAGTTGTAGTTCCTATCTTTAAAAATGGTGATCCTCACTCAGCAGCCAATTACAGACCTATTAGTATACTTCCCATAATGTCCAAAGTTTTGGAAAAATTAGTAGTAGAGCAACTAATTAATCATATTAACCTCTTAAACTCTGTTAGAATTTTGATGTTTTTTGGGATATTCTATCTAAAATTCCATGCCCAAATTTAAAGGCCTACTTTTGAGTCTTAGGCATAGTATGGGGGCAATTTGATGTTACAGAGTACCCCTCAAGCTATGATAAAATACCTTTAGAGTACCATATTTGTTATCTAAAAATTAAGATGTTGATAACCTTCCCAAAATGTAGGCGCTCCCTAATTTTTTTTTCCTTTTAGATCTAGATTACTGTGGATGTAAGTGGGAAAATGAATTGAACGGGCCAGTTTTGTCATATAATTGTGTGCCCCCAAGGGTATGCCATCACCTTAACAAATTTGGAACTGATAACACTTCCCAATCAAAAGTTAGAAGATAAATAATCGGTGACCTCTCCATACTCTTCCGTGACTTTTGCTGCCTTCTGATTCTACCAGACTCTCTATTTCAATCTTTCTCATCATCCAACCATTGAAGCTCTTCCAATACTGCTGTTACCCCATAAAATGGGGCTGTTTCTCTGTTTTATTTTAAGAAGCCATAATGATGTAGAATAAATGTGCTTCGTTGTACATCTGCATTTTGTTATAGAACTGTCTAAAACTTGCGTGGCTAAACGGCAAAACAAATGCACGTGAATTACTGATTACATCCCACCTTCTCTGTTGTGCACTCGGATATCTTTGCATCTCATTGGTCTACAGTCAGGGGCGGATCTAGCCATTTTTTCACCATTTTTCATGTTCAAAAAGTAGTGCGTGCTTGTAAAGCGTCTGCCCTGTTTGTTCTGGGGGAAATCTCCTCGTAATTGCACTGGTGCTTTCTGAACAACGCTCAGAGTATGTAAACTTTTCTGGCCAATGTGCAGGGTCATTTTCACCGAGTCGCATACAGATCCCTCTGCTTTGGTTTGAAGTAACGTTATTTCGCGCTGCGCGCGTTACTACGTCATCATATTCTGGACTAGTCCAATGCACAATGGAGGGGGGCATGTGTGCTGGAAAATTATTATTTAGGCATTAGTTCGGCGTTATGTTGATATTTTTGTTATTTTTTTCTACTAGAAATGTGTGTTTTTTTTTTTACTTTACTTAAGTAATGGCTGGGGGGGTCAGATTTGGGGGCCCCTAATAAAGACAGATTTGGTTGGGGCCCTAGGCACTTGCCTAGGTTTCCCTAATGGAAGATCCGCCACTGTCTACAGTCATGATTGACACACGTGTGGACCAGTCAATGAAAGTATTAGTTTATGTTTTCCACATACAGACTTAGCATAGTTTACCATAGCAACCATAGGCATATGATAACAACTGAAAAATATAGCTGCAAGCAGCGATGGCGGTTTCCTCCTCCAGACATTGCGAACCAGGGAAAAATTTATTTTTGTGACAATTTGTCACTGTATAGAAAGATCCATGCTGCAGACTTGCCAATGGGATATTACATTTCAAATGCATTACTTTGAAGGTCCTCAAGGGCCATGGCTTCAAGCTAAGAGTGAGAAGGGGTGTGGTCATCCCTACATTTCCTTAAATGATGTGTGTGTGTGCTTGCGCGTGTCAAAGGAGCCTGTCCCTGTGTGTGTGTGTGTGTGTGTGTGTGTGTGTGTGTGTGTGTGTGTGTGTGTGTGAGAGAGAGAGAGAATCTGGAGCACACACGCGAAAAGGAGCAGAGAGAGAGACCTTCTACTGAAAATCACCCTAGAAATTAGCCAAGCATGCATGTTTCAAATATTCACCAAAAATCCACTTTTCATCTTACAGTCAACTTTTTTTCAGATTTGCATTACTTTGAAGATCCTCAAGGGCCATGGCTTCAAGCTAAGAGTGAGAAGGGGTGTGGTCATCCCTAAATTTCCTTAAATGATGTGTGTGTGTGCTTGCGCGTGTCAAAGGAGCCTGTCCCTGTCCCTGTGTGTGTGTGTGTGTGTGTGTGTGTGTGTGTGTGTGTGTGTGTGTGTGTGTGTGTGTGTGTGTGTGTGTGTGTGTGTGTGAGAGAGAATCTGGAGCGCATACGTGCGCAAGACCAGAGGGGCAGGGGCAGAGAGGCAGACTTGAGAAACACCCTAGCAATTAGCCAAGCATGCGTATTTCAAATATTCACCAAAAATCTACTTTTCATCTTACAGTCAAATTTTTTTCAGATTTGTGTTCTAAACATTCTCAAGTGTCTTCACATGAACTTGTGATTCAATCAGAGTATCACTTTTTGACCTGTTGATGTGTAAAGCATTGTTTTAGCGTTAACAATCTATCCAATTTGCTTTATATCAATAATTTTTCAAGATATGAAGTTTCCTTTGCACATGGCAACATGTTGTAGTGTCTTCCAGTGACATATAAAGTTTGGTGTTGATTTCACAAAGATTTGCCAAGATATGACTTCACTTCCTGTTTGGCGACTTTTCAGCTGAATTTGAGTGGCTGTACCGGACAAACGGTTGTGAGGATCAAAATTCTTTCCATAAATTTTGTGAAGCTAGGTCTGAAGATCATCTCTGGTGATTTTGAAGAAGATTTGCCAAAAATTGTAGGAGGAGAAGGCTTTCAAAGGTTTTTGATAAAACCGGAAATAGCGGAAAATCTATAAACCGGAAATTGACGCCATCCCAGATAGCAGGGAGAGGTTGGCCCAACGTTGGCAATGGTTGGCAACGTCGGCGTTGGAATTCCAACCTTGGGCCAACGTTGAACCAACGTCGGCAGCTCAACCAATAACGTCAAAATGCAACGGTTGGGCATTTGACGTTGGTTCAACGTTGGCCCGAGGTCGGAATTCCAACTGTGTGTTTTACAGTTAGAGTTGGAATTCCAACGTTGGGCCAACACTGGCCCAACGTCAACTGCCCAACATTAATGTCAAAATGTCAGCTGCCCAACATTTTGTGTTTTTTTTTTTTTTTTAACCATTCCACCTTTTTCTGCAGGGCATATTGGTAATCAATCATGTGGTTTTTTTTTATTAAGATAAACATATTAAAAGCATACAGCCTACTGGTGGCCAGACATTGTGATTCCACGTCTCTGTAAACACTTTCAGAATCTGTATCACTGCGTAACAATACAAATAGCCACGAGCTTATTTTAAAATCAAAAACCGTTAGCAGATATTGTGAACTGCCTTCGTCACTTTTTTCTGACTGTAGCAAGTCATTTCAATTTTCAACAAGTAATTTAAACTTTTGATCCACATTCATCAGTAAAGGTAGGAACCGTATCGTTAATTAACCACATAAGACGTACTATCGACTAGGTAACTGCAGCGACACACATTCTTGTCTACGCTAAGCGTGATTTTGTTAGCTGGCTAGCTACCTGTCATTTAGTTAGCAGCTGAGCTATCTCTACGGCTGGTGATCCGGTGTCCAGGGACAGCAGCAGCAGCATGGATGACGGCTCTGAAGCGGGCTAGCCTACCAAGACTAATTTATTTGTGTGTTCGCTTGTTTTTTCTTTGCTTGCGTGTTGCCTACAATAAATGATTTTTACCTGTAGGTAACTGCTGTCTGTTTAAATTCCTTACGGGCTGTGCCTAGGCTATCGACTTTGTTGCCATTTCGCGACTGTACAAAACAAATTCGGAAAATTCGGAAATAATAATATGTTCCTGCTGAGAGTCAAACAAGACTTCGTGCATTGTCTACACACCTGTCACTTCTGAAATATGTAAGTTTGATTCATTAAACCATATTTATATTGATAAAAACATATTTGTTAAGCGGATTTTTTTTGGTGGCCCGCGGGATAATAGGTCGCGTTACGATAGGTTGGTTTAAGTTTTTGGATGCATTAAATGTGGTGGCAAGAAGTATGACCGTCCTTGGATTATGGGACACTGTAACACCTTATCCTGATTTGAATTATTGAATTATGACATTGAATAGACATCGGGTGGACTTCTGTAAGATCGTAGAAAGCCCAAATAGCTTTGGTTTAACAATAACTAAGATAACGTTGGCAATTGGTTATAAACCAACGTTGGCAATTGGTTATAAGCCAACGTTGGCAATTGGTTGGGCCAACGTTGGCAATTGGTTAAAAGCCAACCAAAACCCGACTCTCACTCCTATTTGCCAACGTTGGCCCAACGTGTCCCCGACGGCCAAAAGTCCGTTGGCCCATCGTTGGCATGCGCCGTCGTGCCAACGTCTGTGACAACATTGGGCCAACGTTGGGCCAACCTCTCCCTGCTATCTGGGATGGGTAGGGTTTAATTCGTCTTGATCCAGGGAATCCAATGGTACCTAATTTTTTGGTGGCGCTAGAGTGGTGTAATGAGAGCCATGAAACTTGGTGTGAATGAAGAAGGGACTGTCCTTAATGAGTGTGCCAAATTTCACAAAAAGTTACCATATGGTTCTAGGGGCTGCCATTGACTCCCATGGTACTAACAGAAGAAAGCCTACAATAACAATAGGTTCCCAGGTAGCAATCTGACGTTGGGCCAACGTTGGGTTTGGTTGGCTAGGTTGGGGTGACCTATGTAACGTTGGGCCAACGTTGGTACAGTTGGCCATTTTTGGCTGACCTGTACAACGTTGGGCCAACGTTGGGCCAACGTTGGTAGAGTTGGCTGTGTTTGGTTGACCCACACAACGTATGCCCAATGTTGGGCCAACGTTGGTAGAGTTGGCTGTGTTTGGCTGACCCACAAAACGTATGCCCAACGTTGGGCCAACGTTGGTACAGTTGGCCATTTTTGGCTGACCTGTACAACGTATGCCCAACGTTGGGCCAACGTTGGTAGAGTTGGTTGTGTTTTGCTGACCCATATACCATATGCCCAACGTTGATCATGTTGGCCACTTTTTGTTCACCTATGTGACGTACGCCCAACGTTTACAACCAATCCTGGATTTTAGAAAATGTGTTAATTTGTTCATTGATTGATTGCTTTAAAATACAATATTATGATCTGAAAATGTGTTCATTTGTCCATGATTGGATGCTTTGAAATACAATATTATGATCTGAATAATTACAAGGCAGTTTTAGCCTATAGTTAGGGTACGCCTACCCTTGATGGAGGCCTTCTCACATAATATAGGCTAACATTATATTCTCATGATGTGCGGTTAACTGAAATGGGTGCCTGTCGCTTTAAATCATTAATTTTAGACTGCGAAGATATTCGAAGTATTTGTAACCAAGGTTAAACAAAACATATTTTAGATTCTGATATGAATAAATAGTGAATTAAAGTCTAATACATTTTGTATTGGACTGATTAGTATACAGCCGCGGAAAAAATTAAGAGACCACTTCAAAATTATCAGTTTCTCTGGTTTTACTATTTATTGGTATGTGTTAAAGTAAAATGTACATTTTTGTTTTATTCTATAACCTACTGGCAACATTCCTACCAAATTTCAAATAAAAATATTGTCATTTAGATCATTTATTTGCAGAAAAATGACAATTGGTCAAAATAGCAAAAATGATGCAGTGTCTTCAGATCTCGAATAATGCAAAGAAAACAAGCTCATATTCATTTTTAAACTACACAATACTAATGCTTACACTTAGGAAGAGTTCAGAAATCAATATTTGGTGGAATAACCTTGATTTAAAATCACAACTTTCATGTGTCTTCATGGGATTCAGGTCTCGAAATTGGGCTGGCCATGACAGGGTCCTGATCTGGTGGTACTCCATCCACACCTTTACTGGCCTGGCTGTGTGGCATGGAGCATTGCCCTGCTGGAAAAAACATTTCTCAGAGTTGGGGAGCATTGTCAGAGCTAAAGGAAGCAAGTTTTTCTTCCGGGACAACGTTGTACTTTGCCTGGCTGAGGTTTGTAAAAGACCATAAGGATTGAAAAAAGCGGACTGGAGGGTCTTCTAGTTTGTCTTCTCTGATGAGTCCAATTTTCAGCTTTGCCCAACACATGGTCGTCTGATGGTTAGACGGAGACCTGGAGAGGCCTACAAGCCAGAGAGTCTTGCACCTACTGTGAAATCGGACTCATCAGAGAAGACGAACTTAGAAGAACCTCCAGTCCGCTTTTTCAATCCTTATGGTCTTTTACAAACCTCAGCCAGGCAAAGTACAACGTTGTCCCGGAAGAAAAACTTGCTTCCTTTTGCTCTGACAATGTTCCCCAACTCTGAGAAGTGTTTTTTCCAGCAGGGCAATGCTCCATGCCACACAGCCAGGCCAGTAAAGGTGTGGATGGAGAACCACCAGATCAGGACCCTGTCATGGCCAGCCCAATTTCGAGACCTGAATCCCATAAAAAACCTCTGAAATGTGATCAAGAGGAAGATGGATGGTCACAAGCCATGAAAAGAAGCCGAGCTGCTTGAATTCTTGCGCCAGGAGTAGCATAAAGTCACCCAACGGCAATGTGAAAGACTGGTGGAGAGCATGCCAAGACACATGAAAGTTGTGATTTTAAATCAAGGTTATTCCACCAAATATTGATTTCTGAACTCTTCCTAAGTGTAAGCATTAGTATTGTGTAGTTTAAAAATGAATATGAGCTTGTTTTCTTTGCATTATTCGAGATCTGAAGACACTGCATCATTTTTGCTATTTTGACCAATTGTCATTTTTCTGCAAATAAATTATCTAAATGACAATATTTTTATTTGAAATTTGGTAGGAATGTTGCCAGTAGGTTATAGAATAAAACTAAAATGTACATTTTACTTGAACACATACCAATAAATAGTAAAAGCAGAAAAACTGATCATTTTGAAGTGGTCTCTTAATTTTTTCCGCGGCTGTATATTTATAAGTACTTTAGGAATTTAGCATATAATATTGTTTTAATGAATTAATTGTAATAAATTAAATGAAATGTAATGTTGGAGCGCCCTCTACAGGACGTAGTGCGTGCCTAATAGCACGCGCAAATTTTATTTTGAAAGAAGGAAAAAAGAGACGTTGACTCTCAGTGCGGGCACATGATGGCAGCACTCCGATCCTATCCGATTCTCTCCATGGGGTCTCCATGGGGGGTTAACTGCTCTATCTCAAAGCACATGGAAGTGACAAAACTAGATCAGTTCAAATCAAATGCGGAATGTTTACATCTGCTACCGTTGATTATACAGTAAATACGTTGTGAAATGAAACAAAACCGTTGATTATACAGTAAATACGTTGTGAAATGAAACAAAAACACACCACAGTTAAAGTTGTATTAGTATTGATTGATTCACATCGATATGAATGGATTACATGACTAACAACGGGTGGAAAAGTAATATGAAAATATTTGTTCACTGAATTAGCGCGTTCTGTCCCAAACAGTTGCGTTCCAGTTTCTAAGTTTCACTTTCGCTTTCAGTATTTCAACGTGAATGAGAGGGAGCACAAGAACTGAGCGTCTAGCAGCGTTTATCATATCATATACATTATATATGATGCATGTATATGTCTGTGGGCACGATCTCAAGCACGTGCAAAAGTTGTTGTTGTCCAATTTGAATCAGATACGAGAGACACATGCGCGCCCAGTCCAATTACCAGCGGAATCGAATCGTGTGTCCAGGGGTTTACATCGGAGTCCAGTCGGACTCAAGTCGGACACAATGAATCTAGTTCTGGGGAGACACATGTGTCCAATATCCAATTTAAATCGGACTGAAATCGGAAATTGGACACATGTGTCCACACTGACTCAGAGAAAAACGGTTTCAAAAAGCTTACGGTCACAACTTTTTCAACTCACAACAAGTTAGCGTCTTGATGACCCAATTAGTTAGAAAAATCAGTTTGATGATATTTAGAAGTTGAATTGTTTTATATGAGTTTATTGAAAACGTACAGTTGTAGTAACAAGTTGTAATTTATGATTTATGTTATGCTAATGGAGTGCTAACGTGTAGCCTAGCCAGCTAGCTACAGTGAAACTACAGAGGATCTACTTGATGTCTGTACAAGGATGTTTGTTTGAATATCGTACCCTTGAAGATCGAGACGAGGATTGTCCTTGTGTAGTTATCAACACTGAATTATTACTGACTTACCGACTGACTTAAAGGTGCCATATTATGAAAATTCCACCTTTATAGTGCTTCTACACGTTAATTTGAGTATCTGGCATGTCTACCGACCCAAAAACTCCGGTAAAAAACAAATCCCGCGATCTGTTATTGTTCTCGTAGGTCAGAAACGTCATGCTTGAGTGACTGCCAATGAACTTCCTTATCATTAGGCTGTCATACTGATTTTGGCCCGTCCCCCCATCTCATCCCCCCGCCCCCCCTACACTCATTAAAGATGCGATATTTTTCAATTCACTTCACTCCATTTCTGTACACCTGGGATTCACTTGGAATAGCGAAGTAGCAGCATGAAGCCAACTATACGCCCTCAAGATGCTCTGTGGTCGGTTGTACACAGAGGTTAAATTGGGCCGGAGCGCTACGGAGCTCCGCTCCGCCTCCTTAGGTCCACAACAAACCCCGCCGGAGCTCAACTCCGTTTCCCTCATTGTAAAATAATCATATACTACTTTTAATATTTTTTCATCTCCTGACTAATGCATTGCAATATGAGACTATATAACTCACAAGACTACTCGAAGACACTGTAGCCAATCAATGATGCATGGAATTATGAGACGTGATATGGCATTCTACTGATTCTCTCGCGAAGGGCACGTCAGTAAATGTCAAAAATCGACAGCTACTATCTTTGGTGATTGTTAAAATGGTTTTATAACGGAACATTGTTGTTGTTAGTAAGCTCTCCACCAAATAACCACCGCTAGAATGTGTGCAGAAGGTTCGTGTTTTATGATCTGTTTTTGCTGTTCAGACTGGCATTTTCAGCCTCAAACAATACATGAACTAAGCTAACTTTAAGAAGCAGCCAAGCAGTTTAGCCTTCACTCAGAACAGAACCTAATAGCCAACGAGTTAAGCTATCCTAACCCAGAAAGAAAAAACATTACACCACTTTACGACAAACTGCAGTTAAACTCGCATTAAGGGGCTTATATTCATAGGGGAACAAGGGCACAACAAATGCATATGATGGCCAATAACGCCCGCACTAAAAAGCGAGTAACACCATACAAACCACTGGCTAGCTAGCCGCTAGCAAACGTCAAATCTTGTAGACTATCGCTACCTGCTTTAATTGTTTTATTATGATTTCTTAGTTCATTGACTGACAAAGGGGTCTTTAGTGTTACCTAGATTCCTATGGTCTTTGCTATATAGACCTAACTGAAGTAATCAAACTCAACTATTAGTTTTCCAATATATTTTTGACAATACCAGTTTAACTAAAATACTAGGCTAATATGATATACGTATAAAGACATGTGTCCCTCTGTTGTGGCTTCAGCTCTGAATTACACACAATATTTAAGTTCACATAGACTAACTTAAAGTTGTTGGTGCAAAGTCATTTTGAAAAACTGTAGGCTAATAGGTTTCCAATGACCCTGAAACAAGTGATGATATAGGCTACTGTATAAAAACCAATATCTGAACTAATGTACTCATGAGCATACATTTTATATTCTTCATGCAGCTTTGTTATGTGCAAATAATAAATACGTTTCATAATGATGTTTGATATTTGAAAAAAAAAACATGAATTGTAGCCTTTTTGCTTGAAAAACTGTTCAACCCCTGCGCATAAGAGGAAAAAGAGCCCCTTTAGTGTAATAATGCATTAATTCATAATGTATGTGAGAGCGGTATTAATAACCATGCTTTTGAAAGATGACCATTGACCGCACACAATGGCTCCCCCTCCTCACAAAAGCCAATTTAACCACTGGTTGTACATTTCAGCACAGATCTGTACATAATCTCCCGGCCTCAGAAGAAACAAGAGAGAAATGGATTGAATTCATATTCAATGGTAATGTGCTGGAAAGAATTGGCAAATGTCTGTTGGTGTGCGCAAGCCATTTTGAATTGGACTGTTTTACGAATCTGGGCCAATATAACGCTGGACTGGCAACAAGATTGAAATTGCAAGCGGGATCTGTACCATCTATTCGTTGCAGTTCAGTCGCGGGAATTGTAAGTATCTCAAAGTAATTATTTTGACCGTTAATGTGGGGAGGTTAGAGATGTTACCATTGTTGCGTTTTGGGGAAATGTGTATGTAGTTTTCGCTAACAATAACTTGTAACATTAGCGTGTAAGACCTGGATACTTTTTACAAAAAGCCTCGTAGCCAGCTGGTGTAAATAGCTTAGTAGTTCGCTAGAAATGTGGCCAATGTGTGGAGGCTTTTTGTAAAAAGTATCCATTACATAGGGAATGTATTTCACGTATGTGTAGAACCTATTTCGAATGGCTGGCCTTATATACAACGGCGGGGAAAAGAGTCTGGAGGCAAGCATTACTTGTGCTTCATCAGCTTACTAACGTTACACTTATTAGCATCAATTTAGCAGCGAGGCTAGCTAGCTACTATGCTTCCATAGGTCTAAGCGCTAGCATAGTGTGACATGTTAAATCGTGAAGGAATATCCGACAATCGTGTAGTTGTGAACCGGCCATAAGACCTTGCCTCTGAGCCAGCTGGTGTATGTAGCGTGCCGTATGCCGTTAGTAGTTCGTCGTGTACAAGTTAGCGACATTAGCATCTTGTAGTGTGTAGGAGCCAGCTGACACATCAATTGCTAAAGTGGCCAACGAATTTTTGTGTGAACAGTTAGGCTAGCCTATTTAATCTTGGTTATTATTACTATTTAGAATGGCTGACCATACTTAAAACGGCAGTGAAAGAGACTTGAGCCAACAAGAACTTTTGCCTCTATGAGTGGTGCGTGCGAGAGGATATTAGCATGCTAACGTGTTAATTTTAGCTACAAATTCGACTGTTGGCGTATGCAGTTAGTAGTTCGCTAGAATGTGATACCTTAGGCTAGTCATACTGTATGCCTTGTACAGCATTTAGTTTGAATTTGCCTACGGCAAACAATAAGAAGATTTCTGTGAAGTAGTTTGTTAGGACTTCGAGGTGTTGACACTAAAGAAACCGGAGGGGCTTTGTACAAGTTAGTGACATTAGCATCTTGTAGTGTGTAGGAGCCAGCTGACACATCAATTGCTAAAGTGGCCAACGAATTTTTGTGTGAACAGTTAGGCTAGCCTTCTTAATCTTGGTTAACAGTAGATGGTTCGTTTGGATGTCTATGAAGGGGAATTTGTGTCAAAGTATATAGTGTCTTTACGAGAAATAGTTTTCTCATCCATAACATTCCCTTGTGAAAATGCTTTGTGTTGGGGCGGAGGGAGGTTAGTCACCTGCAAATACGAAGGCAATTAGTCCTGCTGGTGACACCTTCGACACAACAATGATGGGGTCATACATGTTAAATGGGCACTTAATTGTTCATGAACGACGTGATTAGCAGCTAAGAGACTCACCTGCATTTACCAAAACATGCATAACATTGCTGCTCTCTTATTATTTAGGCAAGCACCTCTACTCAGGGCCAGAGAGAGAGGCTAAGTGGACCTCCATCCTGAACCATCTCCAAGACATCCACTCCCATGATGACCCTCTCTACCCAGTGTTTGCATCAGCCACGCATTTCAAGGGACAAAAGCAAATGGTTGAAAGCAGGTATGTTCACCCAATTTGCATTGTAAATGTAAGGCTTGTGTTTATCTATACATGTATAAACAAACCAAATAACCAATGCCATAATCACTTTGAAGCTATAGTTTTTTTTTTTTAAAGGGACACCAGCCTTCTTCAAGTTAGAGAAGGCGTTGACTAACAGGAGGGTCCTGAAAGATGTGGGGAAGCTGAGCCCTCACTACCAGACCTCGTCGTTGGAGGCTTTCCACAGACTCATTCTGCGTTTTGCGCCCAAAAACGTAGTCTTTCCTTGTCTTGGAATGTTATGCAGGTAACAGTACGATAATCTTTTCTAAGAAATGTATACCTATTATGTATTATACTAACTATTATACACACATGCTCTCTACCTGGCAGCCCTGCATTTCAATGAAAATGCTGGGCGTCCCCAAGCAACAAGTTCAGCTGGTGAGCCGCTATTTAAAGTGAACTTCCCAAAATATAAGAAGGGCGAGTGCACTGCAAAGCCTGTGAAAGCAGATCCAACCTTCCGTGACTGGCACAGGCTTTATTTCAAATTCCACAAAATCAAACAATGTACAAACAGTATGTGAAACATAAATAGCATAACATTGTCTTTTTTAATAGTCTTCATAATAAATAGAATATAATTACCAAATAATTATAAAATAAAATAATATACAAAAATGTGCAACAATGTAAAAGTTTTGGATTGTTTTTTTGTATTATAGGGTACGTGGATAACCTCTTGGACCTCATCTTTGACAAGGTTTTTCAGAACCTGGCCCCATATGTGAATGAGCTGCTGAAGATCCCAATACCCGCGTTTCTCTCTGCCCAGTTTGAGAAACCTGACAAGCAGGAAGTTATAGACCGCTATGTGTCCAGGTTCAATCAAGGGCAGGTCTGAACCCCGTATACCTTCCCTGTGCATCAGGGAACACTCTGCGTATCTGGAGCACAACGCAAGAGCACTCTGATTCTTCGGCCCAGATAGCCCCAACACCAGCTAACAAAACTTCTGTACCTGTAACGTCTGAACAAATGTTACACTGTGTTTAGAGAATAAAAGGTTACACACATATAAAGTGTTCCTTTTTTAACAGTATGGCAATTGATAGCACAAAGTGTAATTTTGTGATCAATGTTTTTAATATACCTTTGTATTTATAATATACCTTGTATTTATTACCTATGTACCAGCCATTACATTTAATAACTAGGTTTAAAAAGCTCTATGGCATTCATTCTAGCAATCTTTCTGACAATAAAAGTGTGTATACACAGTTTTGTGTGCCTTCAGTGTTTGATAAGTCACATGTCAAAAATTGACACACGTAAGAAGAGCAGTTAGCAAAGTAATACAGAGGGAAGGGTAATTTATTGTATTTTTATCCTTGGTCATATTTTTATTGCAGAAATGACTGATAACTCATGCATACAAAAAAAAAACGTACTGCTCTATTCCTCTTTCACGTAAAGGCCCATAATCTGCCCTATATATGTTATGCATTCTGCAAAGAATAGACATTCAAACACACAGGTTCAAGGCCTGGATGGTCAACCATGCATGCTGTCGGGTTCTCGAGCTGAAGTATTCTTCTTGTAACCTTGAATATTGAGAGTAAGTGACGTGGAATATAAAACAGATGATGACTGCATATTTACAATGTCAATGTAATTCACAAATACTTCTACCTGTGGTATCTCCCTGCAGCATACATTTCCAGGCTCTGTAGGCATTTTAGCACACTTGCCACAAGTACACCTGTATAAACAAAGAGTATTATCAAGTGACAACCTTGCAGGTAAACTTTATTTGAACGTTGTGTTCATATTACAGACATAAGTCATCAAATACAACGATTTAAACGCTAATAAATGCAGGTAAAACAATAGAGAGAGAGCCTGTACTTTTATCTAACCTGCGAGGACGTGGGTGGGCCCATTATACATCTACTATATGCAACTCCGGAGTCCTGAGGTAAGTTGAGTGAATGTTCACAACAGAACGTACTCATGTAGAAATGATATCTTTATGGCGTTCCCGTTACTTGCATTTACATAAACACTTACAAACAGGAACTTATAAACACACTGTATTTGCTACATACTCCTACATTCACACATGGTTCACGTAACTAGATTCACTTGTATGGGCATAGATTTGTCTCAAAAATAACTGCAAATGCACAGAGGGTAATCTGCAAATATGCCTTGAGTTGTACCCGTGTTTTGCAATCCACAAATACAAATTTCCGATTTGTAACTTGTGTATTGGTTTTTACAAATATATGTGTATTTGTAAATATATAATTTTACATTTGTGAAACAAAAAGACATTTGTGAAACTGAAAATTATGTTTGTGAATCGTGTCTCAGCATTTGTGGATCAACAATCACATGTTCGTATTTTTGAGACAATCGTTCCGCAATTTTGAGACATTCTTTCCACTAACTCGTAACTCGTAATCTCGTGATTCAAGAGCACCATCCAGCAGATGGCGCTGTTGTTCACTGATATATCTTTAGCTCTACTTTAGTGGGCCTTCATTTCTTAATTTCTGCGGGAAAACCTTCGAAATCATGGCCGGACAAGAAGAGCAGCCACCTTCCTGTGTGAGTACAAAGAATTTTCCAACTAATTTCCCTTGTCTTGTATTAAGATACATCTAGTATCATTATTAATCAATCAATCTTACATATTTCAGTAGAGGTGGTGTCTAGATAACGTTAAGTCTTCTATTATGTTGTGCTTCGAGACCAACATTTGAATCGCTAACGCTTGGGTGTAACACATAGGAGTGACAGAGTAACTAACCGTTTAAAGTAGCCCACTTCAGCTTCACTAGCTAAATCTATTTTCATGGTTTTCATGGACGCGTACTTACTGTTAATATTTCATGAACGTAGCGGAAACCTGTTAGCTCACGTTAGATGGTATTTGGTTGATATGCTTTGATCATTTGGTGGGAATGCTTTAACTTTCCTAGCTTGCTAGATATCCTAGCTAACATAGCGTTGCTGGTGAACGTTAGGTAACCATCTCCCTTAGTTGAGTCATTAAGCAGAGAAGTAATGTAATGTTCATTAACGTTTTTTTATTCAGTTGTCAGTGAGCCATGGTAAATGAGTAGTGGTTTGTTTTGGAGGATAAGACTCATGTACCATTAAAGTTATCCTTTTATCTAACATTGAAATACTGATAGCAAGGTGGTAGATGTCATTTTTTTAAGTTAATGTTAGCTAATGAGTTACCTTGCCAGATACAATATTATATATATTTAAGCCAAGATAAAAGTTTTCAAGAGTACAGCTGTCATTTGGGAGGGCTTCCTGTCATTCATTATAACAAAGAAACTGTTTTTAAGTCTGCTGGTTGCACAGACATGTACCAGTTGGCAACCAAGAGAACAGCTGATGTGTGTGTGTGTGTGTGTGTGTGTGTGTGTGTGTGTGTGTGTGTGTGTGTGTGTGTGGGGGGTGTAGTGTGGTTTGTGATATTGTGTGCCTTTCTTGGGCATCTTTGCTGTTAAATGTGCTGTATGGCAGATAGGTTCTAGCCTGTAATATCTTGTACCACCTCCACCACTCTGCTTTTCATGATACTCCTGTGACTCTTAATTGTCAATGTTTTGTTGTGTTGCAGACAGGATATGTTGAAGAAGAGGCTGACTTTGCAGAGACTGTCTACAGATACACTCGTGGACATGCTACGTTATCCATCAGGAAACCATACAGTCAAGGGAGTTGAGCCAGACAGACAGCGAGACTGAAAAAGGGACAACTAAGTGCCAAACAACACAAGAGAATGCAAGGACACTATATACAGCAGTGTTGTTCTTAAAAAGACATCTTAGTGGCAAACTGTTGTTCCCCTTGCACTAAACAATCTAGTTAGCTGAATTATAGGCGCCAATGAGGAGCCGACACTGGATCATTATGTCAACATTGCTGATGACTTGCATTTGAAAGTTTTCTGTTTGTCAAGACATTGTGTACCTTGATTCCAAGGGCTGTAAGCAGACGAAGTAAGGGCTGAGTGGCCTTAATCGTTTATTCCTTTTTTCTGTTTTGTACACTTTTATGTATCATATTTCATATTTTTCATAAAGATTGTTTTTATGGTTCATCAGTGTTGTTTTCATTTGTGGAAGAATGAATGAATGAACGAACGAGCAAACAAATGGTCATTGGTGTAAGTGCAATAACTGCCTTTTATTGATACAAAGAAGGAGGTTTATTTGTCACATAAATAGAAATACTAACATAAAGCATGCAGTGAAATTTCGTTTGGTGTTAAGCTTTTTCTGTGCGAGTGTGAAGAAAGAAAGATCAATAAATATTTTTCATAAATAGTAAGAGGGAATATAAAGTGAAGTGTGTACAGTCCATGTGCAAGTGTGAAAGAAAGTGTAATTGCAGTTTATGAAGTAATTTGTGTTCAGGATACAGAATGCTTGAGGAAAGTAACTCGTCCTCATTCTCTGTTCTGATCTTGTAGCAACAGAGACTTTTGTCTGACCTCAGTATTTTGAAAAGTCCCTGGTCAGGATGTTAGGAGTCCTTTACAATACTTTGGGCCCTGGTACATAGTCTTCTCTTGTAGGTCTCCTGCAGAATAGGGAGAGATGCTCTGATGGTGCGGTACTGCAGTTACAGCCTTTACAGTTCCCATACCAAGTGATGATGCTGTCAGGACACTATTCACAGCTTCCTCAGCTGACGTACGAAGTACAGTCTTTGCCTTGATTTATTCAGTGTGTGCTGTGTCGGTAGTCCTACAAAAGACTTCATTACCCACAATTCCCTTATCACCCAAAGTCTTATCTGCAAGAGAAAGTATTGGCTGAAAACAAGGTGTTAAAAAACGTGACGCACTTTCTCACTATAAACTGCGTTGAAATGATACATTCACTCTCTTTGCGCACTCTCTCTCCACTGGCCTTGGCCAGGCTCACGTCTCCTTCCACTCACCTCCAAAGGTGAAGAAACAACTTTCCTTTGTTCTCTCACAACGGAAGAGAACAGACTAAGCTCTCACCTTTGTCCACGGCAAAACAATTGCCTAAGATCCCTCGTTAGCTAAACACTGGCCGCTAACTGAGACCAAGTAAATTTAGCAAAGCAGCTAACAATTAGATCTGCAGCTAACTCTGCAACGGGAACAAAGCACAACAGAGACCTCGCGGAAACTGCAACATTCCGAGCGATCAACTCCTCCGAACTGAACTGCAGTGAAACAACGACATCACAGTAAGGACAACTTTCTCCATCTCCGGACAGCATCATCTCTTCTCTGCCTCGTCAGCGTCGGATACGCCAGCACAACACTTTTCCAAAGGACTGGTAACTTCGACTGGGCAGCTAGCTATTCACAACCTGGCTAAGCATAGGACTGTTTACATATGCCATTGTTCATGTATTGTATCTGTTTTGTTTACCGAACATAACTGTTATATACTTTCATTGTTAGTTGGTAGTTGGCTTCGCCACACCATGTAAGGGTTAACGTTATGATTGTTTCTCATATACATCGGGACTTGCATGCGTTACTAACCATTTCCCTCTTCTAACATGGCATCTTAAATCACATACGATTACAAATACATTGGCCTTCATATAGCCACACACGCGAAGCTCATAATCGAACTTGGCGCTGCATAAAGGCTCGTCCTTTTTCACACCACATAGTCACGAACGTGCACACAAATGCACGCGGACCTGCGGTGGTCAGGACAAAGGGACACACGCACATACTTTCAGGCGCGCTCCTAAAAGCGCAACACCGAGTTTACAAGCTCGCTCACACACATACTCCCTCTCCCTTACACATACATATACTTCTTCAATTAATTAGTTAGGTACATTTAGCTAGATTACATATTGTGTGTTATTTCTTTATCATTGTGTAATAAATACGTTGATTTATATACGCTGGATTATTTAATGTTACACAAGAATGGACGTTGTCAACCTCTTCTATTCAGAACTCCAATGACCTTCAACCATACTATTAATAAGGTAACTTTGTTTGTAGTTATTAATTTAATTATTAATCAGAGTTCCAAATTGATAGTATAATATATTTTATGAGACTGATATATTTAATGAGACTGATTTGTGGATTATCAACTTAATTGATCTGCCTTTGTGTTGAATGGTTGATCCCTGTCCAATCGGGTGAGATTACCAACATATTGTTGCTGTTGCAAGGACAGCACCAGTGTGTCTTGGTGGCCCTCGTGAAGTCAATATCACAATTCATACACAATTGCACCCACATTCACCCGGCGCCTGCTCACTGGGTAAGATACCTACCTAATCTGGTACTCCCAAATGAGAATGGTACCCATATTACCCACATAATATGGCGCCCCTGCGTGAGGATAGTACTGTTGGCAATCATTCATTATTTGTGTAATATTAATGACCGTTTAATTTCAGGCCCAATTCAGAATTTGATATTCTAGTGTTAGACTAGTCTAAAAGTCGTAACACTCACCGCCACTAGTCTGTCATAGGACTAAGCCCTAGCTGTACTTACAAATAAGTGCAAAGCTTTATATATCAAATTGAGCTTACAAGCTATTTGATATTTTATTAGTGAATTATCACTTTTTCCAAACCTTGGAAATCTTAGAACTTGCTATTGCTGCTAGCCATTCAGGTTAAACCTACTCTGTAGGAATTGTGAATTTCTGTCCAGCATTTGAATACCACGTATTCAATGCAACATTGTCAAGCTGTCAGCTGTAACTGTGCTTAATCAAACTGTTTCCCTTATTTTTAATTAATTCACAGCGTGCCACCGGCCCTGTGAAAGAGAGCTCGTACCTGACTGTTACTGCCACGCATTCCAGCCAGCGATTGGAATAGAGACTGAGAGAGAGCCACAGCGAGCTACCGGCCCTGTGAAACACTTGTGTACCTAGCTGTTACCACCACGTGTTCCAGCTTGAATTTAGGTAACTGTGATTGACCCTAACTGTAACTGCCCTGCATCTCAGTTAGTGTGCCCAAACTTTTACGCCCACTAGACCCACTAGATGGTGCTGTAGCTACACCTCATTCACAGGAAGCTACTCCTCATAGCGTAGGTAACTACACTTCTAGGTTAGGCTAGTGTACTGCCCAAGTTACACTACAAGGTGTCTGCCACTGCAACACCATAGCCAAGTACCTAAGTTAAATTCATAACCTACCCTATTTTTACATTACTTTAGCTTACCCCTCTAGCTAAACATAACAATGGATAACCCCTGTGTAGATCAGTTTATCTCTTCCGTAGCACAAAGCCTAAAACCCGGCTACCCTGAACTCATTAACAGTTTGAGTTTCAGTGAATGCAGGAAGGAGATAGACTCTCTACTAAATAACAGGTATGATGCGCAGACTGCATCCAAAGACCCATTGTTAATATGCTTGCTACTGAACTTTCACAGGCAAACCAGCCTTGCCTTTCAGAACAATGCAGCATTAGAAGTGCAGAATGCTAGTCTCCTCCAAGAGGTACAGACAGCTAACAAGAAAGCTATGCGCTACCTAGGAGACCTACACTCAACAGAGTTAGAACTCTGTTCACACAAGGAGGAGCTACTGAAGGTTAGGTCAGAACACCCTGCCCCACCACAGTCGTTCAGCCGATGTGAGTCTGGTTACTCTGATTCACACTCCTCCCTTGGCGAAAGGTCTACCCCTCCTTCATTCAGATGGGAACACTTCCCAACTGACCATCAGTCCTTGGGAATGAAGTCAGCTCCTCAACCTCCACTGAGAGACCGAGTTAACAGCCTGACTTCCCATTTGCCCCTAACAGATACAGAAGAAACAGGTAGTTTATTCCCCAGTAGATATACTGCCCATCCTTCTTCTCAGCCCCTGTTAAATAACACTTTCTTCCGTGCCCTTCCCTCCGAAGGCAGGACTAGGTCATGTACAGACTGTTCAGCCTCCTCTCCATACATCCACGAGAGTGAGTACCGCTGTCCAGCATCTGCCTCTCACCCAGAGAGAAGCACATTAGAATGTGATAGACATGTCCGTTCCCATGCTAGATTAGTCTCGCCTTCTTCAGAAAAGACCCTACAGAGTCCCCGTCTAGAAGTGCTTGAGCTCATAGCTAAGGACATTAAAATGTTTGACCCAGACCACCGTGATCAACACATTGACGATTACTTTAGGGAACTAGACAATAACATGACTGACCTACCCAATGCAAACCAAAGGGAGAAAATTAAACTCATGTGGAAAACCAGCTCTAAAGCAGTCCACAAGTTTATTCAGGCACAACCTCCCCGTATCAGAAATGATTACGCCGAGCTCTGTCATGCTTTAAAAGAAGAATACTCTTCTCCTGTTGACGAGATCGCATCATTGGTTGCTGCCTCCCAAGTCAAACACACCCGTCGAGAACACCCTAGGGATTTTTATAAACGTTTGAGACATGCATACTTCCAGGGCAAGAATGCACCAGGCTTAGAAGAGAGTTCCACCTTCAAGTCTCTGTTCTTGCGCAACCTGCACCCATGTGTGCGCACTCACGTTTCCCTAATGACGCATGAAGGTAACCTCTCAATGAATGAGATCAGGAAGATGACACAGATGGCTTGGGAAACTGTTGTCAATTCCAAAGAAAGGGGGAAAACAACTGAGCCTACCTGCTCAGATAACAAAGCGTCGACCAAATTCACGGCCTCACAAGTTCACCCTCACTACAGATCAAAGGGGGGTGACAAACGGCCACATAGGGACACTGAGCGTAACCGCCATGTCCATCATCAGCGTCGTAATGGAAATACATCCCCTAGAAGCAGCAGAAGGCCATATTCCGAAATCATGGCCCAGAAACATGACCTGCCCCTAGATTCGACGGACGATGACTACCGGTACACTGACCGACACTCAGACCATGGCCGCAAGGCCACAGACAGTGATAGTGCCTCTGACTGTCCCTCTGACTATGGTTACCCCGAGCGTTACAGCCCTGAGCCACGAGTCAGACGACACTCCAAGCGCATGAACTCCAGAGTTCGCCACTAACTGTCTGTTGAGCCAAGCAACACAAGCCCACTACTCTGACAGTAAGACAACTGCTTGCTCAGGGATCTCACTTTTCTTGTAGTTGTAAAGGCCAAACTTGGATTTGTTAGCAACAGCAGCAACTTCCATTATTCTGAACTGGTATTTCATTTAAACTACCGCAGTAGCACACTAGCTTCATACATCGCAGACAAAGCTAGTCATGCACATGTCCACATCAAACACAAGTTTAGGACATTACCATACTGCCACACAATACCTTGATACAGCCATTTGAGCTTTAAGATTTTGAGATCAAGATGACACCCTTCCGCAGCAGAACATGCCTGAAGGACAAAAACAGCAAAGGCTGCCAAGACTAGTCAGTCCTCATCTTCTAGTCAGTATTGTCATCCAATCTATTGAGTGATTCAACAAACACACTCTTGGATTCTCAAGAAATGGTTTTATCATTGTATCAGGTGCCACTATCTCTGCATTTCAGCCTAACAAGTTGACATCACTAACATTTCCTATTCTCACTAACCCTGATGAGTAGACGACCCACTGGTTTATTTGTTGTATGCTATGTCATTGTCATTACTGTTTATTTTGATTTTATCTTTGTAACTTGATGACCTTGTACCTGCTTAGCCAGAATAGATAGTATCAACAAATGCCCAGTACTGATGTTACAACTTTGACTGTCTCACCAATGAACTCTTTCCACACATGGACTATGCACTGTTGTGCTCACTGGATCACACATCCGGTGCTATCAAGTGACCACAGGGGGGATGTCGGTAGTCCTACAAAAGACTTCATTACCCACAATTCCCTTATCACCCAAAGTCTTATCTGCAAGAGAAAGTATTGGCTGAAAACAAGGTGTTAAAAAACGTGACGCACTTTCTCACTATAAACTGCGTTGAAATGATACATTCACTCTCTTTGCGCACTCTCTCTCCACTGGCCTTGGCCAGGCTCACGTCTCCTTCCACTCACCTCCAAAGGTGAAGAAACAACTTTCCTTTGTTCTCTCACAACGGAAGAGAACAGACTAAGCTCTCACCTTTGTCCACGGCAAAACAATTGCCTAAGATCCCTCGTTAGCTAAACACTGGCCGCTAACTGAGACCAAGTAAATTTAGCAAAGCAGCTAACAATTAGATCTGCAGCTAACTCTGCAACGGGAACAAAGCACAACAGAGACCTCGCGGAAACTGCAACATTCCGAGCGATCAACTCCTCCGAACTGAACTGCAGTGAAACAACGACATCACAGTAAGGACAACTTTCTCCATCTCCGGACAGCATCATCTCTTCTCTGCCTCGTCAGCGTCGGATACGCCAGCACAACACTTTTCCAAAGGACTGGTAACTTCGACTGGGCAGCTAGCTATTCACAACCTGGCTAAGCATAGGACTGTTTACATATGCCATTGTTCATGTATTGTATCTGTTTTGTTTACCGAACATAACTGTTATATACTTTCATTGTTAGTTGGTAGTTGGCTTCGCCACACCATGTAAGGGTTAACGTTATGATTGTTTCTCATATACATCGGGACTTGCATGCGTTACTAACCATTTCCCTCTTCTAACATGGCATCTTAAATCACATACGATTACAAATACATTGGCCTTCATATAGCCACACACGCGAAGCTCATAATCGAACTTGGCGCTGCATAAAGGCTCGTCCTTTTTCACACCACATAGTCACGAACGTGCACACAAATGCACGCGGACCTGCGGTGGTCAGGACAAAGGGACACACGCACATACTTTCAGGCGCGCTCCTAAAAGCGCAACACCGAGTTTACAAGCTCGCTCACACACATACTCCCTCTCCCTTACACATACATATACTTCTTCAATTAATTAGTTAGGTACATTTAGCTAGATTACATATTGTGTGTTATTTCTTTATCATTGTGTAATAAATACGTTGATTTATATACGCTGGATTATTTAATGTTACACAAGAATGGACGTTGTCAACCTCTTCTATTCAGAACTCCAATGACCTTCAACCATACTATTAATAAGGTAACTTTGTTTGTAGTTATTAATTTAATTATTAATCAGAGTTCCAAATTGATAGTATAATATATTTTATGAGACTGATATATTTAATGAGACTGATTTGTGGATTATCAACTTAATTGATCTGCCTTTGTGTTGAATGGTTGATCCCTGTCCAATCGGGTGAGATTACCAACATATTGTTGCTGTTGCAAGGACAGCACCAGTGTGTCTTGGTGGCCCTCGTGAAGTCAATATCACAATTCATACACAATTGCACCCACATTCACCCGGCGCCTGCTCACTGGGTAAGATACCTACCTAATCTGGTACTCCCAAATGAGAATGGTACCCATATTACCCACAGCTGGGTGTTCAGTTTTCACAGTCCATGTTAGATCGTCAGTAAGGTGTATTCCCAGGATTGTCAAACTTGATCTAAATGACTTAACATAAACATGACATTATCGTATATTTTGCCGCATTGTTCTTCTTGGACGCGGCAATGTATACAGCACTATTTAGAATCAATTTAGTCCACTTTTGAGGATGTTCGGTTGTTTTCCTCTCTATCAGTAATGTTCAATCTAACCACGGGCGCAGTGTAGATTAGAACGATCACTTGTCGAACCGTGCCACCATTCGCGACCAAGATCCTATTACGCTCTGAAGAAACTAGTTCTGAATAAAATAAAGCAGATGGTAGTATTGACTGAAAATTCAGCGATGAACTTTTTTTTGGTATGTTAGCACGACTTGTTCTTTTTTATTAGCTAAAGATTGTGTAGATGCCAGACATTGGAGCGGGTTGAAACGAAACAGGGTTCACCTTATGGCCTAAAAGGCGAGGTAAAGATACATCAGTGAACAACAGCGCCATCTGCTGGATGGTGCTTGTGAATCAAGAGCTCACGAGTTTGTGGATGTGTGTGGATTTGCGGAACGAATGTCTCAAAAATACGAACGTGTGATTGTTGATTCACAAATGCTGAGTCACGATTCACAAACTGAATTTTCAGTTTCACAAATGGCTTTTTTTTTCACAAACTGAATTTTCAGTTTCACAAATGGCTTTTTGTTTTACAAATGTAAAATGATATATTTACAAATACACATATATTTGTAAAAACCAATACACAAGTTACAAATCGGAAATTTGTATTTGTGGATTGCAAAACACGTGTGCAACTCAAGGCATATTTGTAGATCACCCTCTGTGCATTTGCAGTTATTTTTGAGACAAATCTAACTCCATACACTTGCACCATTATGCTACCAACACCGCGAACGAGACTGTGGCCCATTAACAAACAAAAAAAGGAGGTTTACAAAGTTTACTCACCATTCAGAAACGTTTTGTTGAGCCCTAACTTCTTGAATATGTTCGGGAGCCTCTTGTTCTGCTTCTGGGTCTGACTCTGGCTCAAACAGATACGGTTGTACGATTCTATCTTCTGCAGTAGCCATATTGTAGTTGGCTGTGCAGGCTAAGGCTAAGGAGGGCTAAGCGAGCGAATCTGTTGGAGGAGGGGGAGGAGTGAAGGGGAGAGGGGGGAGGGGGGAGCTGGCTCATTAGCATTTAAAGGAACAGGCACTCAATACAGGTCAATCTGTAGGGCGCTGTATTTGACAGGGTGAAAAGGGTGCTGTATTAAATTATTCTTGTGGTATTTTGACCAAAATATTTTACTGGCATTTCATAAAGACCCCAAGGAACCATTTCAACTTGTGGTAAAATGGGCATACGATGGGTCCTTTAATACCCCTTGAACTAAGACGACAACTGGATGGCGAGCTTCCCACCGAACTAGAGAGAACCAAATTCTACATCACAAGTGACAGTTTGTTAGCTTCATAGCTGAAGACCCACGAAACCCGTAAGACTTTACATGTTTTTATTTTAAGAAGAAATGAAATGAACTTTGATATTTTGAACATTGAACATATTGATTGGATATTTGAATGTATTTATTGTAAATGAGATATCTATTAATGGTTTATGCTAGTTACTGTAAACTTGTAACCTGTGCAAATGTGTTTTGTGCATTTAGGTTAAGAAATAAGGTTAAGATCAAATGCAAGTTGCTGATCAATAAATACCATACATAAGCCATTGAATAAATACATTAATAAAGAGGAATACACGCATACATAGAATGAATAGTTTTAAATATAGTGTCCAAACAAATAGCTCTTGAAATCACCTCTTGAACTCACTCCACTACAGAATGATGGGAGTGTATAGTGTTGTTATTTTCCACCTTTTGACAAGCTTAATCATGTATGCACAACTATTTCTTTTCATAGGCAAAACATCTCATGGGTTTGGGTTGGACAACCACAAAGGACATCGTGAACAGGATAATGCCAGAAACTCTTAGCAATGATTTAGCTGAAAGGTTGGTAGCCTACACATTCATTATATTATCTACCCTACAGAACAACACTTATGTCATGTTCTAAATCAGTGGTTTCTAAAACTGATTTCAAGAGGTGGTGGAATAAATAATATCTTCCTGTTTGTCTTTCACAAAATATTAACTGTCACTCTCCATTCCTCCAAATTCACCACGGCAGAGGCTGAAGAAAGAATAAAAACATGGCTGAAATACAGCGGTGATCGAAATGGAGGAAGGAAGAGAAGATCGGAAAAGGGTACAGATTTCAACAACCAATCAAACAAATATTTTTCTAATTGCCTGTATGCTTATATTGCTGACTTATCACAGTGGTGAAATATTAAGTATTTAACTTTAATTTCTTTCCTCAATTTAGAGAGGCAGGTGCATCCTACAACACATCCTCCATCGAGTGAATCTGAGTCTGAATTATCTGACATTGTAAGTTTTTTTTTAGTCATTAGTCCACAGTCCTAATATTACAAATGTCGTAATCTCTTGTTTACCAACACATGTTCTTATGATGAAGTTATTTTGAGCAAGCAAAACAAAATAATAAAATAATTTCTGTTATTTTTATAGGAGCAGAACTGATTGATCAAAGGATTCCAAAGAAGGAAGGATCTCATCAATAATAAAAAGTGTATTATTAAATCAATGTTTGTTATTAAATGTATTTATTTGAACCCTTAATCGTGTGTTGGTATATCACTATTAAGATTACAAGTTCAGGGCAGATTGGTAAATTCATTGCAGTAAGTCATATCTAAATTAGGCCTACTGTACTAATCATAAAGGTGGCAAAAATGTCAAGATGAGTGTTCTGCTGAATTAAGCAGTCAGTTTAAGATTAGAAGGTTAACATAGTGTTGGTATTGCTTTTTAAGTTGGCATATGGTTGGGTAAGGGTTGGCAAAAGGTCTGCTGATGGTCTAATTAAATGGTTGGGCCAACGTTAGAAAAGGTAGGTTTTGGGCAGTGCTGTTGTCTAGTTTTCTGTGGTGGGTATACTGTCTGTGATGGGTCGGTGCCACAGCTCCCCCCTGGCCTAGGTTTTAGTGGAGACATAGGTTTTAGTGGATATACGCAAACCCACAAACGTTTTAAGTGGTAATACGGCGTATACCTGCGTATCACGTAGACTACAGCCCTGGTTTTGGGTTGGCAAAGCGTTGGTTAGGTGTATTTGGGGTTGGCTGGGCAGGCGTTATAAGTTGGCATATGGTTGGGTTAGGGTTGGCAAAAGGTCTGCTGATGGTCTAATTAAATGGTTGGGCCAATGGACAAAATTACGTTGGGCCAACGTCAGCAGCCAACGTTGGGCCAACACAACCACTGACGTTGGACCAACGTTGGCCCAACGTCAGAATGCTACCTGGGTTACCTCCTACCGGAGGAAACCTAAATATAGCTGCAAGCAGCGATGGCGGTTTCCTCCTCCAAACATTACGAACCAGGGGAAAATTTACTTTTGTGACAATTTGTCACTGTATAGAAAAATTCATGTTGCTGACTTACCAATGGGATAATACATTTCAAATGCAATACTGTGCTAGAAGGCTGTGAAATTTGGCACACTCATTAAGGACAGTCCGTTCTTTATTCACACCAAGTGTCATGTCTCTCAATAGATTCTTGCTGCAGACCTACCAATGGGATATTACATTTCAAATGCAATAGGACAGTCTCTTATTCACAACATTTGTTGGCTTTATGGCTGGTAGTTGAAGAAGTTTGTTGAGTAAGGAAGAAGAAGTAGTGGTTTAAGGAGAGAAGTGTTTTATTTGGTAAATGTAGAAATATGCAAATAAAGACATACAAATGATGTTGGAAAAGGCAACCACAGAGTTCTTTGATGTCAGTGTATTGTGTTGGTGATGTTGGATCCAGTGGTCCAGATAGTTCATGCAGTGATGCTTCACATCTTTGTGAATTAGGGTTAGTTTCTGTGGAAACATAACATAGACAAATAAGTATTATGTGTATAAACAAGACATTGAAGTAGTGTGACATTACAGGGTGCATTTGGAAGATATGCATGTGGTACATATATTTAACAAACAGTAAACTGTGTGTAGGTGAAGTAAAAGTTATAATTCATATATTTACCACATGGTGGGAAGGAGTTGTTGAAGTATTGCGATGATGATGTTTATCTTCACCGTTGTGAAATGTGGGTCAGCCACAGAGTCTTTTGATGTTGTTGGATCCAGTGGTTCAGATAGTTCATGCAGTGATGCTTCACATCTTTGAAAATAAGGGTTAGCTTCTGTGGAAACACAACATAGAGAAGTAAGTATTATGTGTATAAACAACACATTGAAGTAGTGTGACATTACAAGGTGCATTTGGAAGATATGCGTGTGGTACATATATTTAACAAACAGTAAACTATGTGTAGGTGAAGCAAAAGTTACAATTCATATTTTTACCACATGGTAGGAGTGAGTTGGGTCATATCAAGCAGGTTCCAAGACACATCATACTTGTCAGCATACGACTAGTAGTTTTCCAGGGTAGTTGGAGGGAAGATGTCAAACCTTTGTTTGAAATAAGGAAAAGGTTTGGCAAGGTTAGACAAATATTTGGTTGTTGCAGTTGATTAATGTACGTAAGATAGACATTTAGTGTTAAAGAAGTGTGTTATTGTTTGTAATTGTAAAAGCATACTTGTGTAGTGATGTTGATTTGGTGTTTCCAGACTGAAATAGGTCAGTGGTGAAAGCTTTGGTACGTCCACAGGGTTTAAAGGCTTGAAGGTGGTAGCTGAAAAACAAACCATGAGCATGTTATGAGAATAATGTACGCAATGTCACCTGTATTGCATTGGAAAAATGTGATATGTGTAATGTACTTTACATGCTGTAGTAATGGTGGGGAGAGATTTATACTCACCTGAAAGCATCATTGCAAGCATATGGATGCTGCAAGTAGATTTCAATGCTGGGTTGGATGTCTTGACAAAGTCCTGAAATTGCAGGTTAATATATGTTTTAGTGGAGTGAAACAATGTACAAAGTGAACAATTTGTGTCCAAGACAGAATACCATTTCTATAAGAAGAAGAGCATACCTTGTAATTGTTGTTGCTTGATGTTTGCCATTCCAAGATCGATGCATGATGAAAGCAATGATTTTCTTGAAATAGCTCAACTTGGTATGTTTGTGGCCTGTATACAACAGCAGCGATTAATTGAAACTGAGGAACGTGGAAGACTAATGATTCAAGGTTTGTATGACATGGTGTGTTGACTTCAATGTTTTGATCTGTTTGACAATATATTCCAACACCTCCATTTGCCTGAAATTTTAAGGTCTTTGTGAAAGTGTGACTGTAACAATTGAAACGTGTGTTGTTATAGAACATGAAATTGGGTAAAAGTAAATGTTCCGTTGGAAAGTTTGGTTGAAGCCATGTTTCAGCCAGACAAATGCATTGTGATTTCAAAATACTTTTGTTTGCTTGCATGTTTTTGAAATGTGCATTTAGACTTTGAATGTTATGAAAAGCAATTGTGAACAATGGAGTGGTTGAACGACAGGGTGTGGAAAGAAATGCCGGCATGGTTGCTAGAACAGATTTGATGTTGTTGTTGCAGTAAATCTTGGAGTCTTTGAAGTCTTCAACTACTAAGCCTGACAAACACGAAACACGACTTAAAGCGACGTAAGCTTGTCCTGGTGAAAATATTGTTTTTAAGTTTACCACTGCACTGTTAACTGTTAGACCTTGAACTTTGTGCACTGTACATGCCCATGCTAATTGTAATGGGTACTGCCGGCGTATCCCGCCATGGTTGGACACTTTGTCTTCTACTGGTGAAATGATTGTGATGTGTCGATTAGTATTATTTGGTGTACTTGTTTTAGCTCTTTGGAGTTGTCCAATTTTGCCGTCATCAAACTCAACATTCAATTCAATTCAATTCAATTCAATTTTATTTGTATAGCGCCATAACAATACAATTGCCTCTCGGCGCTTAACAGAGCCCAGAGCCTGAACCCCCTTAGTGCATGCACAACGGCAACAGGGGCAAGGAAAAACTCCCTGTTAGGCAGGAAGAAACCTTAAGCAGAACCACGGCACATAAGGGGGACCCATCTGCTTGAGGTCGGCCGGGTGGAGACAGGAAGGTGGGACGGGGGGAAGGGGGGAAGGGGGGAAGGGGAAGGGTAGTGTGGCAGAAGGGGAAAGAAAGCAACAGGGGCAATACACAGCCAGCATTTGGTCACTGGACATATGTGTACATACATCTGGTGGTAAATACATGATACAGACAAGACCAGATTACTGTGGCAATAGGGTTACTGTTACAGGGGTAGGGGATGTAGGGACAGAGAAACATTTCGGTGGAGGCTATAATGTATATTGTACATAAATGCTAGCATAGGGTATTGGGTAGAGTAGGTGTACGGCAATGCAGTGGCAGTGGGTGCGGTTGGCCGAGGGTTTCTCTAGGTAGACCAGGTAGAGAGACTACGTGCAGAGTGGTGGGGGTGGGGAGGGAAAGTTCCACATCCATCAGCGATTGGAACACGCCTGGCTCCGGGGAGGCAGTGGACCTTGCAGGGGCCGCTTGTTGAAGGGGGGGGTGTGGACATCTCGGACCATGGAGCTGCCGATGACCAGAGTGGTGGTCGTCACATCCAGCGGGAGAAGTCGTCAAGGGGATGATGACTGAGTTGAGGGCCCAGGATGGGGAGCAGGGCGGCGTGGGCGATGCTGGTGTTGCTCTGGAGCCGGTCTGCAGGGGCGTTTCGGGGCGTTTCGGGGCGGGCTGAGGAGGGGAGTGATCAGGCCCAGGAGGCTCCTCCTGATCCATCTAACAAACAGGAAATGACGAATCAGTCTGCAGGTCTGTCAGTCGGGAATCAGCACAAACAAACACACAGATGAATCATTTCACCAACCAGGGACATGTCACCTGTGTGTCGGTTTGCCTGTTGCATATTGCAGTACTTAGATATGTTTAGTTTTTCTGGCATTGAACATTTTGTTTTTTGTTGTGATCTGTTTGCCGGGGCCGTACATGCATCCACTCGGCAAACAGGAAACACATTTGATGTTGCGGTACTAAATTACAAGTAGTAATTGAATTATTTTTTTGTTGTGATCTGTTTGCCGGGGCCGTACATGCATCCACTCGGCAAACAGGAAACACATTTGATGTTGCGGTACTAAATTACAAGTAGTAATTTAATTTGTTTTTTGTTGTGATCTGTTTGCCGTATTGACATGTATTGCAGAAGGGAAGTATTCGTCTGTATCAAAGACGATTTGGAGGACAGTACCGAAGGCACCATTTACAAGTCCATCTTGAACATGAATGTTTTTAGTCAGCATAATGCGAGCTTGTATTCCCATATGGACACGTGGCTTAAGACAGGAATTAAAAACTTTGTTGTGGTGTTCATTCTTTCTTTGCATACGGCCTGTTTTGGGGTTTCGGTCAAAGTCTTGTGCTTCAATAGTTATAGCATTAGGGCAAATTGAATTGAGCCTTTCAGAGTTGTAATCGCAAACCTCTGCATTTGTAGCATAAATGTGCAATGTATTCAAGACTTGTCCTGTTTCACATTGTTTCAAAACATCAATGTCTTCCTGCAACATAGGGGTTGTTTTTTCACGGACACGTATACGATTGAGCAGCTCAGCAAAAGTACAATCTTTTTGTCTCACAACTTGTGTCAAATTTGCAACTTCAAAGTGATCGTTCCAAATCAGTGTACAGAGGTTTCCCTTTTACAGGTGGTAACTGGTAAAAATCTCCAACAGCAACAATGCTTACTTTTCCAAACAAAGAATGATCTCCGCACTGTTTTATTTGTCTCAGTCGTCCGTGAATGTATGCAAAGAGTTTGGTGTCAACCATTGATATTTCATCAATGATCAGTAATTGTAAATTGGAAAATTTTGCTCGTAAACAGTTGATCTTTTCCTAACCTAACGGCTGGTAAGGTAATCGCACATCTGTGCCGATAGAAAAAGTATTGTGGATGGTAGCAGCACCAATGTTATACATTTACATTTACATTTACATTTAGTCATTTAGCAGACGCTTTTGTCCAAAGCGACGTACAAGGGAGAGAACAATCAAGCTAAGAGCATTAAAAACATGGTGTAACAATAAATACTGCTTATCAAACGACATAGAAAGAATAAAAAAAAGAAGTGCCGGCCTGTTGCTGCTTAAGTGCAGGTTGAGCCAAGGTGCCAGTTTAGGAAGAGAGGTGCTCTTTGAAGAGTTGGGTCTTCAAGAGCTTCTTAAAGGTAGGGAGGGACGCTCCTGCTCTGGTAGTGCTAGGCAGGTCATTCCACCAACGTGGAACTACAACTGAGAATAGTCTGGATTGCCTTGCTTGCACTGAGGGCAGTGCCAGACGACGCTCACTGGATGAGCGCAGCGTCCTGGGTGTAACATTTGCCCTTACAAGAGCATTTAGGTAGGTGGGAGCAGACCCAGTAAGCACTTTGTAGGCAAGCATAAGTGACTTGAATTTGATGCGAGCAGCTACTGGCAGCCAGTGGAGCTCAGTGAGTAGCGGGGTGACATGTGCCCTCTTTGGTTGGTTGAACACCAGGCGCGCCGCCGCGTTCTGGATCATCTGTAGTGGTTTTACCACGCATGCCGGCAGGCCCGTTAGGAGGGCGTTGCAGTAGTCGAGGCGGGAACTCACCAAGGTTTGCACCAGGAGCTGGGTGGCATACTGGGTTAGGTACGGCCTGATTTTGCGGATGTTGTAAAGTGCAAAGCGGCATGACCTCACGACAGAGGCAATGTGGGCTGTGAAGGTTAGTTGGTCGTCAATAATGACCCCGAGGTTTCTTGCTGTTTTGGATGGAGCCAGAGATAAAGAGTCAGTCTTGATGTTGATGTTGTGGTGGATGAACTGTTTGGCTGGGAAGACCATCAATTCTGTTTTGGCCAGGTTCAGCTGGAGGTGGTGGTTTTTCATCCATGTGGATATATCAGCAAGACAGTCTGAGATCCGTGCCGAAACAGTGTTGTCCTCAGGAGGGAAGGACAGAACCAGTTGAGTATCATCGGCATAACAGTGGTAGGAAAAACCATGCGAGCGGATGATAGGGCCCAGCGAGGTGGTGTAGATGGCAAAGAGAAGTGGTCCCATTACAGACCCCTGGGGCACCCCAGTGGTGAGGTGGTGGGGTACAGATAGATGAACTTGCCATGACACCTTGAATGAGCGTCCAGAGAGGTACGATTCAAACCAGGAGTGCGCCTTGCCTGAGATGCCCATACTTGATAGTATGGACAGAAGAATGCGGTGGTTGACTGTATCAAACGCAGCTGATAGGTCAAGCAGGACAAGAACTGAGGATTGAGCTGCTGCTCTAGCTGTTTTTAAAGCCTCTGTCACAGATAGCAGGGCTGTTTCGGTGGAGTGACCGCTTTTGAATCCAAACTGGTTTGGATCGAGGAGATTGTTTGTTGACAGGAACTCTGTGACCTGTTTGGAGGCTGCCCTCTCAAGTGTTTTAGATAGGAGAGTGAGAAGTGAGACCTGTCGGTAGTTTTACACCTGAGTGGGATCGAGAGACGGCTTTTTGAGCAGCGGCGTCACCCGAGCCACTTTGAATGAAGAAGGAAATGTTGCAGAATTAAAAGAGGCATTAATCACCTGTGTTATTGCCGGTAGGACGGCAGGGGAAATGGCTTGAAGGATGTTGGATGGGATAGGGTCCAGCGGGCATGTAGTTGGACGGCTACCTGCTAGGATTTTGGAGACCTCACTCTCAGTGAGGGGGGTGAAGGAGGGAAACGATGAGTTATTGATGGTAGCGCCCTTAGGGGGGGAAGACAGTTTGTTGAATTGTTTCCCAATGGCTGCCACTTTCTCTGTGAAGAAGGAAGCAAAGTTATCGGCTGTGAGGTTAGTAGCTGGGGGAGGAGGAGGAGGGTAGAGCAGGGTTTTGAAGGTGGAAAATAGTTTCCGAGCATCAGTTGCACTGTTGATTTTGTCATTGAAAAAAGTTTTCTTAGCAGCAGTGATGCTGGTTGAGAAGGAGGCCAGCAGTGTCTGGTAGCTTGCAAGATCGTCCTGTGCTGCAGATTTGTGCCACTTTCTCTCAGCCGCTCTGAGATTGGAGCGCTGCGTTCGGAGGGTATCACTCAGCCATGAATGAGACTGGGTAGCTTGCGCAGGTCTGGTAGAAAGTGGACACGCGGCAACGCCTGTAGGTGCTGTTAATAGCACTGTAGTGTCATCAGGGTTTGAACATAGTTGGGCTAGAATTCGAGACACCTCATAATGTATGGCTTTGATCAAATGGCTCTTTCCTGTGCCTGCTCCACCAGTGAGAAAAAGGTGTATTTGCTGTGGTTTTTGTCCCCATACTGTTTCTAAACTCCACTGACGTAGTTTGTAAAAGATGCGTGCTTGTTCATCATTTAAAGATCTCATTATGTCCCATGCTGCTTCTTTGGTTATGAATGTTTTTCTAACTTCTATGTTACCTGTGATAGCAAAGTTTCTGTAAGGTCTGGAATATTTTCAGAAATGATCTGTACATCAGTTTCATCATGAATAATCTCCTGTGATTGTAAACACTGAAGGCGTTCCATTTCAGACTGCGGGCAAATTTGGGCCCAAGCATCATCCAAGTCACCCTGTTGTTCCGTAACAATTTGAGCCTCATGTAGTTCGTCAGAATGTTGTTCATAGATGGACCTATTGTTCTCAACAATGTCTAGAACTGTGTGTATGTCATCATTAAAATCACGTACAATACCAACTTTGAAAAAGTCTTCGTATGACGCAAAAGGATTTGGTTTCAATTCACAGTCTTCATAATGGGGCAAAAACAATTGAAGTTGACTATGATGGTATTTTTCAGGGTCTTTTGTGGGTGACAGTCTTGCATATCTAATAACAGCGGGTTTTGAGCGTGTTCTTTTTTTGACGTAGCCATATTGGTTCAAAAGTTGCACGACAGTTTCGCTTGGCTTTGTTGGGACTTCACTTTGGCTTAAAACGCGATATTCTGAGCAGAACGTGGCAAGGCACATATTTTGAAACGGTGGTGTTTGTGGTCTATGTTTATACCTATCTGTTACACTTGTCATCCATAAGGTATTTTCTTCATTGTTGTCATTCAGTTTTCTGTGTCGCAATACACTCAGAGGTAAACTCATGCGCATAGGGTGTTCTCCTGTCGGTATGAAAGTTACTTTGCGTGAGCATTCCTTCAAATGCATTCCAGTTAGTCTATACACTGCTTCTTGTGCAGACACTTCTCTGTTGTGAAGATAAACACTGCCAAGTGACTTGAATGCAGCTCTGGCGTCCAGATTGCCTTTAGTTCCTTCTTTCTGTGCAGAATTTAGCAACAATCCCATTTCTCTTTCTGCTTTGGAGATATAAGAAATAATGTACACTACACAAGAATATGCATCCACAATGAATTGAATATCCATGATATTGGCATTCCAAGCTCGTAACAGGTCTTTGTTAAATTGGTTAATCCAAACGTCACTGGGCTTTCTTTGAAAAACAACATTGGTTTTGTGGGTTAGTTTTGAATTGGCGATTTAAAAAATCAATTGTGAAATTCCGATGCTTTGAAAGAGTTCCTCTGTGGATTCAAATGTTTGGTCACTATTTAGTAAACTCCTTCTGACCATTTTCAAAATCTTTTCAGCCAAGGCTTCTGTCATGAGTTTTCTCAATTGGTCTTCCTCAGTCTCTGGGTCATCTGATTGTGCATCATTGACATTTAAGTTTTCTTCAGCGTTGTTGTGTTCTTGCATGGGCATTGCAGGGTCATGTAAGTCACTTTGAACTATTTTTTTCTTTTTTTTTGCAAGCTTCACATTTCGATCTATACATGTTCGACAAGAGGGAGGTCGTGGAAAGTTAAACCGACATTCTGTGTTTTTTTTCCTACAACTTTTGGAGTGCTTAGTGCTATGCTTTTGAACACTGTTTACAATCTCACACAATTCTTCATCGTCTGATGATGGCAGTTCACATGACACATATTTGTCGATAAAGTCCACAACTTCCTCATCAGGGTCTACGTCAATTTGAGGGGCAGATTCCACCCAGAATAAGCAATGGCAATGAGGGGAGCCTCTGTTTTGAAATTCAACTCTGTAAAAGTAGTCTGATATTTTGCCAATAGGAGCAGCGGGAGACAAAATCACATCTTTCAAGAAACTGTGCCATCTATGGTCAAACATTCTTGCAGCTGTAACTGGGTTTTGTTTCAACAAGGCACATTTCTCCGACCAACTGAGCTCATCTATAGGCACATTTTGCTTTTGTTCATGACTGAGTGTTGTTAGCATTTCAGGCCAGCGCATGTCAGCTGAGGAAAATGAACAAAACCATGTCATAGCAAACAAATCTTTTTGTGCAGATTGCCAAAAGGGGGGTGTTCCACGTATAGGTCGTAAGAACTTGTAACCTTCGTCATTTTTTAACACTTGTTTTAAAGATTAGAAAATTGCGTTGCTCTTTGTGCGGCATTTCAGTGCCGTAACCTTTGCGCATGGCAATTGATGCATTTGATAGAACTTGTTCCACCTCTGATATGTACTGGGCATAGAATATAAAGTCTGTGTTTTTAGCAAATCTGCCATCAGCATTTAGTAGACGTGTGTTTAAATATTTTGCCAGTGTGAGTTTTTCTTTGCGAAGGTCATGAAAAGTCGGAGCTCCCGTTGGATATAAGACAGGAAAACATTTTGCTTCATTAGTAGCATCTTGTAACAGCCTTATGGGATGATTATTCTCAGCAGGGGCAACTGATAACACAGAGTCAAAATGTTGATCCAAAACTTCTTGAGCAATATCTACTGGTTGTAAACATGTGTCTAGAAACATTCCATGTGTTTGTTCTGTGTATGTCAACTCTTCTTCAGGATCATCAGTTTCTGAATCATTTTGCGGGTTTTTGTTTGTTCTTTCATTACCAACTCGTGCTGTGTGCATTGGTACACTTCCCATTTGCGTTGGCACAGCAGTAACATTATTTGTGTTGTCATTATTGCACATATCCATATGTGTACAATCTGAATTTGCCGCATGTTGGGGTGTGGCATTGATGACATTTTGGTGCTGATCACTGACTTGCACATCGTCAATTTTGTCCAGAGGGTTAACCCATTCTTTATTGATGTTAATGTCATGATACCATTTGTTATTTAACTTTAAGTACTCTAAGGCATTGTAGACATGGTTTGTATGTACATGTTTGTATTCATAATGGCCCTTGTATGTTAATTTGCGTTTTAGTTTTATTCGTAACATTAAATCATTTCCATCATTTCTTGGCAGCATGTTTGTTACTTGATTGACATTAGATGGAACACACACGACAGGTCCATGACAACCATTTTGTCCACCCTTTGGTAGGCTAATGCCAAAAGTTTCATAAAAGGAATATGTTTTGCTATTAAGTGTTGCTCAAGGGAATTTAAGCACTGAAGCTGAGAAGGAATGGCTTCCAAATGCAAATTATTGGCTACACTTTGTTCAGGCATTTTACCAGCATATATTTTACGGTGACATGTGTGACATATCCACAACTTAGATGATTGAACATGTGCAGTGCAGTTATCATCACATTCTTCACAAGTCTGTAAATATGTATCTGTAATGCAGTGTTTTGCCAAAGCAAGTACAGTTGGACTTCTTGTGTAGCTGTCATGTTTACATTCAATGACTTGCTTTCGAAAAAGCTGGCGATAACAAACTGAGCAAGCAAATTGTGGCCCTGTTTTTACATTTTTCCTAAAAGATTCAATAACCAAATCCATGGAATATGTGGCATTTTTCTTATCAATGTATGTTTGCCTGCTGTGTGTTTTCACACTGTTTTGAAAGTCAATATCAAAATTGTATTTCTTCTTGCTAGATTCTTTAACTTGACTTTGAAACTCTGGATCTTCTTGGTATTTCCTTTGACTGTATTGTTTCACCTTACTTTGAAAGTTTTCATCTCTTCTGTAATGCTCTCGGCTGGACTGCAATTTGTTTTTTCTGTATTGATCATTTGTCGCATATAATTTCTGTTTGAACATAAGGCCATTTTGCCGAAATTGAATATCATTGTGATATTTATGCTTCTGAATAGCAGCTTTATCTTGACAACGTTGAATGTGACCAGTCGTTGATATTCTTTTCCTTAAATTTATATTACACTTTGGCATTGTTTTTTTGGCTTGGCACAATGATGCACATCCACCGTCAGAATGCGTGTCTGTTACACATGTTACCAATTCATAATGGTTTCCATTGACATGGTTCAAATATATGGCATTGTCAATTGTTCTTGAAAAACTTTTGTACATGTTCCAGCCATTAGAACTTAATGTGTAAATGTCGATATGGAACAGATCTGCAGCACTTATGATTTCCAATTCAGTGCCCCACGTGTTTGCATACATAATTCGTGAAGACTTTATGTAATGTTCTATATCAGTATATTCTGTTCTCAAAAACCTTTGAAATGTGTTTTCATTAAGTGTCTTACCACTTGCTTCCGTATTTTCATACGAGGCCTTTCAGTCCCGGAAATTGCCATAGCCAGTGACCGGAACAAGCAGTTTCCATCTGCTTTGATAGATTTCGTTTCACATGGAGAACTTAATACTGTGCATTGTTGAATTGTGGGTGAATCACAGTTATCATTTACATTCTGCAAATCTAGCTGTGTACGTAGTTTGATTGGTAAATGTTAAAGGAGAAAACTTCCATGTTGGCAGTGTCACATGACCAATAACAACATCAGTATCGTTACTCAGTTCATCAACATTGTAGGCAGTGGTTTCATGCGTGGCAGTTTTTCATTGAGTTTGTACATACAAAAGTGCTCTCAGGAACATGAATAATTTCATCAAGAAATACCCCTGTTGTTACTTGTGGTTTCAAAGCATCGAATTTGCGTTTCCGTCCAGACCTGTGTACTGGTGTGGTGTTTACGTTGGCTCCGCGTTCACATGGCATTGTTACGCTGATTCCAGTTACCTCAAAAGGTTTTCCAAAGGCATTCATTGAACTTGCAAGCCTGTTAATGTGATGATTGTACATATCATCAAAAGTCTGAAAGAAACACACAATACTTTTTCCTGTTGGAAGAACAAGGCCATCATTGCTGCGTGCGTGGGAATCAAAGACTGCGTAACCACTGGTGTGTTTAATAATGGCACAAGTACTTCTATACATTGTCAAAAAGCAGCCGTTATGTCCCAGTAGTACCCTCTGCAGTGCTTCATAAAGGCTTATTGACAAATCTGCCAATTCTGGATCATAATCATGTAGTCCTATTACTCCACTGAATGCTTGCCCAATATTAATTGTAAAATCAACATGATACAGCACATGGGATGTTGGCAAATCACTTACCAAAAGATGAGTATGATTTACCTGATTGCAGTTTTGCACTGACGTGTAAAGCTTGTTTCCATTCACAAGAATATTATCAACGTCACTAGATTGCCACGTGCACACATCTTTTAATTCATTCATCAAAATTGCTGTTAAACTGTTTGTTACACATTGTGCACCTGCATTTTCTCCAAACATCACATGTGCTTGATGAAAAGATCCTTGTACATATCTTTTATTAAACTTTGGATACATGGTGTTGCATAACACAGCAGAAGGTATTGCTTCAATATTCTCAAAGTTTAGTTCAGGGCTCAGCTCACAGTGCATTTCAGAGTTTTGTTCAGAGAGTGTTTCAGAGAGTGTTTCAGAGGGTATTTCAGAGGGTATTTCAGAGGGCATTTCAGATTGTAATAGTGCATGGTTTTCACCATGGGATTTTGTATGATGAGAAATCACCAAAAGAACAGTGTGCTTGTGTCGCACACCTTGCAGATCTCGTTTGCAGAGGCGGTGTGGTGGCCTTTGAAAGAGACTGGCAGATGTCTGTCTGACAGCTCGACAGAAGAGGCAGAGACTGTGAGTGAGTGTCACAGGGCCAAAAGACAGATGACTGAGATGTCGGAAGAGGAGGAAAATCAGAGTAGGTGAAGTTTGGGGTGGGGGATGAAGATGAAGATGGGATATGACAAGGGGAAGAAGGGGGATCAGTGGATAGGGAAAAATCAGATAAGGCAGCATCAGTCTTCTCACGCCCTTTCGGCCTGGGTGTCTGAAAAACAGGAAAACAATATCAAGAAACAATAACGACACATCTTCTGGACAAGTCTATATAAAACAACATTGGTATGTTTCTGAAGTGTCCGAAGTGCTATAAGCACTCATAGCAATTTTGTTTTTCATATTGGTGATCTACAATACATGGTTCTTTACTATGGGGCAGATAAAAGGTACAAATATTCCATACACATGGTACTGTTTAAATAAGTAACAGCAACCTGAAGACAATTCCATTTTCAACAATACAAAACAGAAACATATGGAATGCAATGTAGAGTCATGGTCTGTATTGTGTCCATTGGTAAGAAGAGTGCTCCACCAACTGCATCCAGCTGTGCACCCGGCGCTGTAGGCCACTCACGGGACATTGTGGGGGGTCATCTTCAATCATTCAATGTCATCCAGTTGTATACAAGTCCCTTACAATGATAATTGTATTCAGTGGCATTATTCATTCATCAGCAACGTTCAAGTCATGTCTCATGTGTGTGTGGAAATAACCCAGTCATCATTGGAACTTTGGTATCATCAATTCTTGTTCTAACCAGACAGACCTGTGGCGATTGTAACTCATCATATCAGTACCCAGAAATACAGTTCTTTTTGGGATTTAATCTATATCCCCTATTTTATATCCATACAGGAAAACAGTCCTCCAAATAGCTCATTAAAGACAATTTCAGTGATAAGCATGTTATATGAAATAGGACACATGTATTAATACATGATTCAGACAGTGAGGTGAGCAATACAAATTCATTTTCCCCATGAAATACAATTTACACATGCAAAAACCAAGCGTTAAGGAATTCAAGTGAACTCTCTGCCCACAGTTAAATGACCAAGTGTAGTTTGTGTACTTTTATGGACTCTACAGTTGACATTAGAAAATACATCTGTAAGCCCAACCCTTACTCCAGACATTAGTCTGTACCTGTTATGACCCTCTTTTCTTAACACATGTCAATGCATGACACATGAATTAGCTGTGTAACTAAAAGACATGTTTATGTCAGAAGAGAAAACAATAATAATTCAATTTTATACAGCGCTTTTCTAAACACTCAAAGACGCTTAACAATGGCAAGCAAACAGGACAAGACAAGGCAACCAAACAAGACAACACAACTGAAAAATAAGAAAGACAACAGATCAAACCAAAAAACAAACAGACAACTACAAGTCAGAAAAAATAAAACTGGAGGACATGTGAGTAGAGGAGGGGAGGGAGCAGGGGAAATTATCAGGTGAACGCGAAGTTGAAAAGGTGAGATTTGAGGGACTGTTTAAACAGTGCTATGTTGGGGGCCTGACGGATGTGGATGGTGAGGTCATTCCAGAGAGAGGGAGCAGCAGGAGAGAAAGCCCTGTCACCCCAGGTCCGGCGCTTAGTCCTGATGGTCTCGACAGTGGTTGCGCTGGCGGACCTGAGGCAACAGGTAGGGGCGTGTAGGGGGAGGAAGTCTGAGAGGTAGGGAGGGGCCAGGTTATTTAGGGCTTTGAAGGTGGTGAGCAGTGTTTTCAAGATGATCCTGTGTTTGATCGGGACCCAGTGAAGGTTTCGGAGGACCAGGGTGATGTGTTCATAACAACGGGTGGAGGTGAGACGATGAGCAGCAAAGTTCTGGACATATTGAAGTTTATTGAGGACAGAGGTTGGGGAGCCATAAAAGATGCTGTTGCAGTGCTCCAGTCTGGAGGTCATGAGGGCATGAATGAGAGTTTGGGTGGTGGCAAAGGACAGGAAGGGTCAGGCGTGCAATGTTCTTGAGGTGGAAGAAGGCGGTTTTGGTGATGTGATTGGCGTGGGGTAAGAAAGAGAGGGTGGGATTTAGGATGACACCAAGGTTACGGACCTGTGTGGAGGGGGTGATGATGGAGCCGTCAATGTTGAGGGAGAAAGACTGGGTTGAGTGGTTGAGGTGTTTAGGGCCGATAAGTATTTCTGATTTGTTGCAGTTGAGTTTGAGGAATTTTTTTTGCATCCATGATTTTATTTCAGCTAGACAGATGGTGAGAGTGGAGTGCTAAACAATAGCAAACAAAAGCAAATGGCAAAAAATGTATCCTATGTAGTGAACACATGCACTCTGCAAGACTAAACATACATGGGGTGTCACCCATTCCTTCCCTTTTGTGTTACCAGAGGTTTGCTGTGTCATCAAGTGTATGTTAAACAGTTTACACATTTTAAAATGCCCATGTGCAAGTGAACAAACAAAACACACAAAGAGCACAATCCTTGTACCAACATGAACAAAATACCTAATGTAGTAAGGGAGTGCACTATGAAGCAAACCATTTTAACAAAATATTTACAACATTAACAATGATTTGAACGTGCAGTCTCTGTGAAAAACTGTAAAGAACCAAATGTCTGCCCAAACACCAGACAACTGAGAATTTCATGTGGAACACAGCTGATTGGTAGAGGGCAGCTGATTGCTGGTCACAAAATTGGGAACCACCAAACACACCTTACCAACATGTAGCACATAGGAAGAAAAAGGGGACAATAGGAAAGAAAAACAACACACAACCACAACTATACAAACACTGATTAAAGAAGGAAACTTACACCTATGGATCTGTAACAAAGACATTTAAAAAAATTCTCAATCACATTAATTTTTCTCAATTAATCTTATTACTTAAAGCAGCTGGTTTTGCTATTTTCACAAGGAAGTCAAACCTTAACAGTGGCTTGTGCAGCGTTCCTGTTCTTCGCTGCTGTAGATCGCTTGCTGGACCGTGGCATTTATTTATACATGATTCAGACAGTGACTGTAGCCATAAAAATTCATTTCCCCATGATATACAAATTACACATGCACAAAAACAAGTGTTAAGGACATTAAGTGAAATGTCTGCACACAGCTAAATGACAAAGTGTAGTTTGTTTACTTTTATGGAACCTACAGTTCACTTTAGATCATACATCAGTAACCCCAACCCTCACTGCACACATTACTCAGTATCTGTTATGACCCTATTTGGCTTACACAGAGGGAATGTCAATGAGTGACACATGAATTGATAATTGTGTACCTAAAAGACATGTTCATGATACAATTGTCACAAGACGAAAACAATGGAGTGCTTAACAATACCAAAGAAAAGCAAATGGCAAAAAATCTATCTGATGTAGTAAACACATGCATTAGGCAAGACTAAACATACATGGGGTGTCACTCATTCCTTCCATCCTGCGTTACCAGAGGTTTGCTGTGTCATGGAGTGCAAGTTGAACAGTCTACAAATTTTAAAATCACAATGTGCAAGTGCACAAAAAATACACACTAACAAGGCACAATCTGTGTATCAACATGAACAAAATAACTGATATAAGGCATTACACTATGAAACAAACCATTCTACCGAAATATTTACAACATTAACAATGATTTCAACTAGCAGTCTCTGTGAAAAACTGTACAGAAACAAATGTCTGGCCAAACACCAGACAACTCTGTGAATTTCATGTGAAACTACACAGCTGATTGGAAGTGGGCAGCTGCTTGCCAGTCACAAGATTGGGAAACACCAACAACAACACCATACCAACATGTAGCACATACGAAAAAAGAGGGCACAATAGAAAAGGAAAAAAAAAACACAACCACAACTATACACACACAGACTAAATTAGGAAAATAACACACATGGGTGTGTAACCACGACATTGTTAAGTAAGCTCATACACATTCATTTTTCTCAATTAATCGTATTACTTAAACAAACTGGTTGTGCTATTTTCACAAGGAAGTCAAACCTTGACAGTGGCCCGTGCAGCGTTCCTGTTCTTGGCTGCTATTGATCGCTTGCTGGGTTGTGGCATCTAAAGCACATAAAAAAAACATCAAACACTATATAATGTAACACACCACATGTGAAGAGGTTGGGTGTTGGCACAAGATTAATTTTGTTGTCACCATGGAATGTTGATAAGAACACAAAAGCAACTCACAGGCATTTTTCATGTATTTTACTCAAATAACTTTGGATGTCTATATGTTTGTTTGTCTGTGGTCTAAAACAAAACAAATATACAAACTTTTAAAGTTTGTATAAAAACAGGAATACTTTAGTATGTCATCTCAGTTACACTATCAATGCTAAGCAATACTGTGACTTGCTTAAGTGAATGGCAAATACAACATAACATTTCATAATTATATCAGTTAATTAAACAGCTGCAATAACCAGTGAAATGTTAAATATCGCTAACTGACGTTAGTTACCTACAACATTGGGTAACTCAAAATTGATGGGCCGTCGTAACAACCTTCAAGCTGACCATAAAACCAACATGGCATTTTATTTAGTTTGAGTTATACCTTATCTAAGTGGGCAAAGGCCATGTCTTTTCCACTTGGCCTAAAAAAAAACACTTGTCCCAAAAAAGTAAACAAAGCGTAATATGTCAACTGCTAAAAAAGATACAGCTCTCATCTATTGCCATTCCATAATGAATATTCTGTCAAGATCAAAAAATGTTGCGACATACCATGCCATTTCAGATGAAAGTTGTGTGGAAGCCTGCCTACACCAATGTGTAAACATTAGAAAAACGGTAACTGCGATTGTTTGGCAAAACGAGTCAATTCACTGAACAAATACTTTCAAATTATTCTTCAGCCTCTTGTTAATCATGTAATCCATTCATATAGCTGTGACTCAATCAATATTAATACAACTTTAACTGTGATGTGTTATAGTTTCATTTCACACGTCATTTACTGTATAATCAACGATAGCACATACCCGCTTGTCAACATTCCACATTCAATTTCAACTAACTACGTCAAGATCTATATTTGTGACTGTCATATACCCTGAGATAGAGCAGTTTCCCCCATGGATAGAGAACCTGGACTTTCGCCAATATGGGGTTTATGCCATCATGTAAACGTACTGAATGCTCAAGTCACATCATCACTTGCCTATAACCAACTGAAAACAATAATTAACACGAGCATTAGTAACTATAATATTGCACACCAATTTACACACATCTGTCGAAGCCAATGTAACCAAACACTAACGCAAATAAATGTACTTATAGCAACCACCAACCGCATGTCCAAAGATTAGGCCCGTCTCTGCTTTGCAAGATATAAATTATAGGCTAACATCCACAACACAATACGGAACCACAAAGCAATGCTGGAAGATGTCAATAAAACACTTACTTTTTATTCATCAACGCAGACGAACTGTGTCAAAGTTCTATCGTTTGGTTAAATCACTTTCTGAACACAATTCATTACACATCTAGCTATCGCCTCTCTTTATTGCCTTCTAGTCGAGCCCTGCAACTTTGCTAATATTTAAAGCTTACACATTACCTGTGCAAACACATGCACATCACAGTATGAACTGAACTTTTCTGTTCAAGCCTGATCAGCGTCCAACAGAGTAATAACCAAGCCCGGCCCAAGTTCGCCAGCCACTCAAATATGATCTTCCCAACACAATTCTTAACACATCTAGCTATCGGCTCTCTTTATTGCCTTCAAGTCGAGCCCTGCCAGACTATGATAATATTTAAAGCTTACACAATTACCTATGCAAACACATGAAATTACAGCATGGATGGGGCCTAATTTCTCTGTCCAAGCCCGACCACCGTCCAACAGAGTAATAACCGAACCCGGCCCAAGTACGCCAGCCACTCAAATATTAACTTCCAAAACGAGCCCCTACATTTCTCAACTGTTTATACTAATGCCAAATTTACATACGTTTCTTATGAATAGCCTAGCTTTATGAAACTCAGGCATCAACAAACAAATGCTCACTCACACAAACAAGATCTGTTAAACGCAATAACGCCAGTTGGCCACCTCGTGCTGGGGTCCTGAGGCATGCCTGGACATGCCTCTCAGCCCCTCTCTGGCCTATATAAAGCCAACCCTTCAGCACGTTGAGGGTGAAAATGGTACAGCAACAGATAGATAACAGTGATGCTTATAGTTTTGATGTTGCGAATGGAGCCAAAAACGTGCTGTACAAGTGTGTCAAGAATACATCCTCAGGAAGAATACAGTCGCCATTTATTTACTTACCAGCAACAGACGGGAAGGAAAGCAATTAACCGCGAGGTCACAAATACTCCACTGCTATCTCCGACTACGGCTAGACGCCGGGACATTTTAACAAACGGAATGAAATAGCCTACACATTACACACGCCATCACCAAGTGAAAACAATAATTACTACGAACAATACTAACAATAACATCTCACATGAATGTACACACATATACATGTGCTAACAGTAACTACTAACCGCATGTCGAAAGACTGTCTGTGCTTGCTAGCTACCACTTCGACCAAAAACACATGCACTGTAAAAACTACCGCAAATAAATACTGCAAGACTATGCTAAAATGTAAAGCCTACACAATTACCTGTGCAAACACATGCACATCACAGTGTAAATGTGCCCGAACTTTTCTGTCCAAGCCCGACCAGCGTCCAACAGAGCAATAACCGAGCCCTGCCCAAGTCCCACAGCCACTCAAATATTATCTTCCCGACAGAGCCCCAAGGAATCCATTTCTCAACTATATACTAATGCCATATTTACGAGCGTTTCTTATGAATAGCCTCGGGCTTCAACAGATAAATGCTAAAACAAGACCTGTTAAACGCACAAGCGTGCACAAAAACGACAAGAAGCATATTGAAATGAAAACATTCACATTGCAAGACCAGCAGCAGAGGGGAAGGAAAGACATGAACCGCGAAGTTAAAAACATGCATTAGTAAGTCCACCATACAGTAACTACCAACCATGTGTCGACCAACTATCTACTAGCTAGCTACCATTTTGACCAAAAACACTGGCGCTGTTAGAACATCAAACCACTTGGAAATCAGACATTTAAACAACACAATTAGCTACTTGACGAACAAATAACCCAACCGTACATATACATACAGTACATTAATTTCATACGCCGTCTCACACAAGTCAAAAAAAAAATATAGCTTCAATAGTAATGCCATATTAACGTACGTTTCATATGAATAGCCTGGCTTTGTGACACTCGGGCATCAACAGATAAATGCTCACTCATCAAAACAAGATCTGTTAAACGCACATGCGTGCACAAAACGCTAAGTAGCATATTGAAATGGGAACATTCACATTGCAAGAACGTCTTTTAAAATGGCGCGGCACCTTCAAAAGAGTATGGTAGAGCTACATAGAGACAACAGTGATCAGGGCTCGAAATTAACTTTTTGCCTTACCAGCCAACATGGCTGGCAGATGAAAAAATTCACCAGCCAATTATATTTTTTACCAGCCAAAATTAAACCTGCCATTTCAGACCTACTCTGACATTGTTTGATATAAACAATCTTCACCTATGATTTTAATATCATCGTTAATCACTCTCAGAATGGATTAAAAGAAATCAACCAATATTGCCCAATTGGCTGGTGACAGCCGCAACACATGCTGTATCATGCTGTACCCGGGAATCCTTAAAGGCCCTCCTTTACGATACGTTAATTATGTAATTTACTTTTGCATGACCTTTTTTTAAAAAGCACATTCAGGAGTTTGCTATTAAAAATGTACTTCAGATGAATTAATTTAACCTCATAAGAAGCGCTGCATTAGGTCTACTAAAAAAAAAATCTAAATTAAGCTTTTAAATGACACCTATATGATAGCTACATATTGTCCAACTAACACTACAGCATAGATATTCAAAAGCTTATTATAATATAGTCTTACTGATCTGACAAAAAACCGCATTGAAAAAACAGATGGAAGGCAAACAGTACCTCTGCTTCACTGAAGGGGGCGTGCGAGAGCCCACTGGTCGGCGATAAGCTTATTCAGCCATTGCTCTTCTACTAAGCTTAAACTACAACCGTCAACGTATTTCGGCTCCCCATTATTTGTAATGAGCCACCTACTGCAACATGCTCTTGGTGTAGCTGTAGCTGCTGTTGTGGCTGTTGTTTCTTCCTCCCTAGATGTTCTCTGCACCTTTTCTTGAGGTGATGCAACGGCAATGAATCGGCACATTATTTTAGCTTTCGTTTAACTGCGTTAACTTGCGTGAGGTCAACTAAGTCGGTTTCAACTTTTGATTCGTGCTCAAAATATTAGAACTTTATAAGCTCAAAGTATTAGAAGTTTGTACGCTGGCAAAATATTAGAACATTGTATTCGCTTGCAATTTGTAATTGTTGTATTCAAATTCTAAGAACTTTATAATACCCTTTCACTTCTCCCGTTCGTGTTGGCGTTGCAAGCTATTTTTAACCATGACGGGCGCAATAGTCGGGAGATTTGCTCCGCAATGTCACTCGCCAAGTGGCGGAGCATCGGAGACAATTTAGTCGCCAGCCCAAAAATCTACACGCCATTGGCGCTTGGCGGGTGCCAATTTCGAGCCCTGACAGTGATGCTTAAGCTAGTTTGGATGTTGCGAAGGTAGCCAAAAAACGTATGTGCTGTACACGTGTGTCAAAAACACATAAAGAATACAGTCGCCATTTATTTACTAACCACCAGCATACTGGAAGGAAAGACATGAACCGCGAAGTTAAAAACATGCAATACTAAGTCCACAATACAGTAACTACACACCACGTGTGGACAAACTATCTCTGCTAGCAGGCTACCATTTCGACCAAAAACAAGTGCGCTGCAAGAACAGTCACAAACACTTGGAAATCAAAAATGTAAACAACACAATTAGCTACATGACGAACAAATAACCTAACCGTACATGCACATACATTACATTAACTTCACTCGCCGTCCCACAAGTCAAAATGTTTTATACCTTGCTATGCTAAAAGACATAGCCCATTGCTTACGAACACACATTAATTCAGCACCTCAACTTTACACAGCAACCGAGAATACAAACACAATACAATTGTATTGAGGTTAACATACAAATTAAACAGTAGTAGACACGCTTCCATTACTTACGGTCAAATGTAAATGACAATCTTCTAAACTCCCAAAAAAATCGTGTACCTCACTCAAAATGACAAAATGGTTGTCTGTTCAGTGTTCACCTTCCAGCGTTGTTATGGGTACCATGTGTCGTCACTGTGTCTAAACCACGCGGCGCAAAGGCACACATTCCTTTGAGAATCACCCTAGCTCTTACTCAACCATGCGTATTTCAAATATTCACCAAAAATCTACTTTTCATCTTACAGTCAAGTTATTTTCAGATTTGCGTACTTAACACTCTCAAGTGTCTTCACATGAACTTGTGATTGAATCAGAGTATCACTTTTTAACCTGTTGATGTGTAAAGCATTATTTTAGCGTTAACAATGTATCCAATTTGCTTTAGATCAATCATTTTTAAGATATGAAGTTGCCTTTGCACATCGGAACATGTTGTAGTGTCTTCCAGTGACATATAAAGTTTGGTGTTGATTTCACAAAGATTTGCCAAGATATGACTTCACTTCCTGTTTGGCGACTTTTCAGCTGAATTTGAGTGGCTGTACCGGACAAACGGTTGTGAGGATCAAAATTATTTCCATAACTTTTGTCAAACTAGGTCTGAAGATCATCTCTGGTGATTTTGAAGAAGATTTGCCAAAAATTGTAGGAGGAGAAGGCTTTCAAAGGTTTTTGATAAAACCGGAAATAGCGGAAAATCTATAAACCGGAAATTGACGCCAATGGGTGGGTTTAATTCGTCTTGATCCAGGGAATCCAATGGTACCTAATTTTTGAAAATCGGTCATACGGTTCAAAAGTTGCGTGTGTTACAAAAGTCCAACTTTGACCTGTTGGTGGCACTAGAGTGGTCTAATGAGAGCCATGAAAATTGGTGTGAATGAAGAAGGGACTGTCCTTAATGAGTGTGTCAAATTTCACAAAAAGTTACCATATGGTTCTAGGGGCTGCCATTGACTCCCATGGCAGGAGAATAAATATAGCTGCAAGCAGCGATGGCGGTTTCCTCCTTCAAACATTGCGAACCAGGGAAAAATGAAATTTTGTGACAATTTGTCACTGTATAGAAAAATCCATGCTGCAGACTTGCCAATGGGATATTACATTTCAAATCCAACATTTACAATGCTTTTGCCTTGAAGTTAAGACTGAGTGGAGGTTGTGTGTGTGCGCTTACCCTGTGTGTCTGAGAATGTATGTGTGTGACAGCAAGCTGTGTGTCTGTGAGAATGTGTGTGCGTAAAACAAAGCCTGTGCGTGTGTTAAGGGGAGACTGTGTGTGTGAGATTTAGGAGCCGCGCGGATGAGGAGACAGAGAGACATAGAGAACCACCATAGCAAGTAGTCAAGCATGCATGTTTCAAATATTCACCAAAAATCTACTTTTCATCTTACAGTCAACTTTTTTTCAGATTTGTGTACTAAACATTCTCAAGTGTCTTCATATGAACTTGTGATTGAATCAGAGTTTCACTTTTTGACCTGCAGATGTGTAAAGCATTATTTTAGCGTTAACAATGTATCCAATTTGCTTTATATCAATCATTTTTCAAGATATGAAGTTGCCTTTGCAAATGGGAACATAGTGTAGTGTCATCCAAGTGATATACCAGTTTGGTGTTGATATCTCAAAGATTAGCTGAGCTATGACTTCACTTCCTGTTTGACCGCTTTTCTGCTGAATTTGAGTGGCTGTACCGGACAAACCATATGGTAACTTTTTGTAAAATTTGGCACAATCATTGAGGACAGTCTCTTCTTTATTCATGCAAAGTTTCATGTCTCTCATTATACCACTCTAGCGCCACCAACGGGTCAAAGTTGGACTTGTGTTAACACACGCAACTTTTGAACCGTATGACCGATTTTCAAAAATGAGGTAACATTGGATTCCCTGGATCAAGACGAACTAAAACACCCTATGGCGTAAATTTCACTCAAATATTTGCTGACATATGACTTCACTTCCTGTTTGGCCGCTTTTCAGCTGAATTTGAGTGGCTGTACCGGATAAACGGTTGTGAGGATCACAATTATTTCCATAACTTTTGTCAAACTAGGTCTGAAGATCATCTCTGGTGATTTTGAAGAAGATTTGCCAAAAATTGTAGGAGGAGAAGGCTTTCAAAGGTTTTTGATAAAACCGGAAATAGCGGAAAATCTATATAACCGGAAATTGACGCCAATGGGTGGGTTTAATTCGTCTTGATCCAGGGAATCCAATGGTACCTAATTTTTGAAAATCGGTCATACGGTTCAAAAGTTGCGTGTGTTACAAAAGTCCAACTTTGACCTGTTGGTGGCACTAGAGTGGTCTAATGAGAGCCATGAAAATTGGTGTGAATGAAGAAGGGACTGTCCTTAATGAGTGTGCCAAATTTCACAAAAAGTTACCATATGGTTCTAGGGGCTGCCATTGACTCCCATGGCAGGAGAATAAATATAGCTGCAAGCAGCGATGGCGGTTTCCTCCTTCAAACATTGCGAACCAGGGGAAAATGAAATTTTTTGACAATTTGTCACTGTATAGAAAAATCCATGCTGCAGACTTGCCAATGGGATATTACATTTCAAATCCAACATTTACAATGCTTTTGCCTTGAAGTTAAGACTGAGTGGAGGTTGTGTGTGTGCGCTTACCCTGTGTGTCTGAGAATGTATGTGTGTGACAGCAAGCTGTGTGTCTGTGAGAATGTGTGTGCGTAAAACAAAGCCTGCGCGTGTGTTAAGGGGAGACTGCGTGTGTGAGATTTAGGAGCCGCGCGGATGAGGAGACAGAGAGACATTCTATAGAGAACAACCCTAGCAAGTAGTCAAGCATGCATGTTTCAAATATTCACCAAAAATCCACTTTTCACTTTACAGTCAACTTTTTTTCAGATTTGTGTACTAAACATTCCCAAGTGTCTTCATATGAACTTGTGATTGAATCAGAGTTTCACTTTTTGACATGCAGATGTGTAAAGCATTATTTTAGCGTTAACAATGTATCCAATTTGCTTTATATCAATCATTTTTCAAGATATGAAGTTGCCTTTGCACATGGGAACATGTTGTGGTGTCTTCCAAGTGACATACCAGTTTGGTGTTGATATCTCAAAGATTAGCTGAGATATGACTTAACTTCCTGTTTGGCCGCTTTTCTGCTGAATTTGAGTGGATGAACCGGACAAACCATATGGCAACATTTTGCGAAATTTGGAACAATCATTAAGGACCGTCCCTTCTTTATTCATGCAAAGTTTCATGTCTCTCATTATACCACTCTAGCGCCACCAACGGGTCAAAGTTGGACTTGTGTTAACACACGCAACTTTTGAACCGTATGACCGATTTTCAAAAATGAGGTACCATTGGATTCCCTGGATCAAGACGAATTAAACACACCCTGTGGCGTAAATTTCACTCAAATATTTGCTGACATATGACTTCACTTCCTGTTTGGCCGCTTTTCTACTGAATTTGAGTGGCTGTACCGGACAAACGGTTGTGAGGATCAAAATTCTGTTGATAACTTTTGTGAGGCTAGGTCTGAAGATCATCTCTGGTGATTTTGAAGAAGATTTGCCAAAAATTGTAGGAGGAGTAGGCTTTCAAAGGTTTTTGATAAAACCGGAAATAGCGGAAAATCTATATAACCGGAAATTGACGTCATGGGGTGGGTTTAATTTGTCTTGATCCAGGGAATCCAATGGTACCTAATTTTTGAAAATCGGTCATACGGTTCAAAAGTTGCGTGTGTTACAAAAGTCCAACTTTGACCTGTTGGTGGCGCTAGAGTGGTCTAATGAGAGCCATGAAAATTGGTGTGAATGAAGAAGGGACTGTCCTTAATGAGTGTGCCAAATTTCACAAAAAGTTACCATATGGTTCTAGGGGCTGCCATTGACTCCCATGGTACAAGAATAATAATAATACCTACGATAACAATAGGTTACCTCCTACCGGAGGAAACCTAATAACTAGAATGCGTTTCGGGAACGAACTGCGAGAGTGTGCTTGCTCTGTTGCGGCCATGACCGAGAGAACAAGTGCCTTGGAATTGGTGCAGGTGTCAGCTCTCCAGCTCTCCCTGCTGGATGAGCATGCACAAATGAGTATGCATGAGTGAGTATGCATGAGTGAGTAAACATGAGTGAGTATGCATGCGTGAGTATGCATGAGTGAGTAAACATGAGTGAGTATGCATGAGTGATTATGCATGAGTGTGTCAACATGAGTGAGTATGCATGAGTGAGTACGCACGAGTGAGGAAACACGAGTGAGTAAACATGAGTGAGTAAACATGAGTGAGTATGCATGAGTTAGTATGCATGAGTGAGTATGCATGAGTGAGTAAACATGAGTGAGTATGCATGAGTGAGTATGCACGAGTGAGTTAACATGAGTGAGTATGCACGAGTGAGTAAACATGAGTTAGTATGCATGAGTGAGTATGCATGACTGAGTAAACATGAGTGAGTATGCATGAGTGAGTATGCACGAGTGAGTAAACATGAGTGAGTATGCATGAGTGAGTAGAGCCCTGGTATGGAAGGTGTCTCTTAATATTCCTAGTTATACAGTTGAATGGAGAGGGGCAGAGAGAGAAGAGGAGCCGTGCGCAGGTGTCAGTGAGAGTTGTCAGTGAATCACAGGTGCAAGCCAGTTTAATGACCCTATTATGATGTCATAATGGCACAGAGTTCTGCCATGCAAGTCTATGGAGAAAAAAGGTGATGGAAAAAGAGGAATAAAAAAGGAGTGGCAAGGAGTACCGCCACGAAAAGTCATAGCAGGTTGCACCGGATTGGGCCGGACATTTCGGTGTTTGAACGGCGTCTCTACCTCGAACGGGCGAGGCGTAGTTAGCTGCAAGAAAAACGGGGAGAATAAAAAAAACGAAGAACAATAGTGTGCTTCCCTTCGGGCAAGCACACTAATAAATATAGCTGCAAGCAGCGATGGCGGTTTCCTCCTCCAGACATTGCGAACCAGGGAAAAATGTATTTTTGTGACAATTTGTCATTGTATAGAAAGATCCATGCTGCAGACTTGCCAATGGGATATTACATTTCAAATGCATTACTTTGAAGATCCTCAAGGGCCATGGCTTCAAGCTAAGAGTGAGAAGGGGTGTGTTCATCCCTACATTTCCTTAAATGTTGTGTGTGTGTGCTTGCACGTGTCAAAGGAGCCTGTCCCTGTCCCTGTGTGTGTGTGTGTGTGTGTGTGTGTGTGTGTGTGAGAGAGAGAATCTGGAGCACACACGCGCGCAAGACCAGAGGGGCAGGGGCAGAGAGGCAGACTTGAGAAACACCCTAGCAATAAGCCAAGCATGCGTATTTCAAATATTCACCAAAAATCTACTTTTCATCTTACAGTCAATTTTTTTTTCAGATTTGTGTTCTAAACATTCTCAAGTGTCTTCACATGAACTTGTGATTCAATCAGAGTATCACTTTTTGACCTGTTGATATGTAAAGCATTGTTTTAGCCTTAACAATGTATCCAATTTGCTTTATATCAATCATTTTTCAAGATATGAAGTTGCCTTTGCATATGGGAACATGTTGTAGTGTCTTCCAGTGACATATCAAGTTTGGTGTTGATTTCACAAACATTTGCCAAGATATGACTTCACTTCCTGTTTGGCGACTTTTCAATTGAATTTGAGTGGCTGTACCAGACAAACGGTTGTGAGGATCACAATTATTTCCATAACTTTTGTGAGGCTAGGTCTGAAGATCATCTCTGGAGATTTTGAAGAAGATTTGCCAAAAATTGTAGGAGGAGAAGGCTTTCAAAGGTTTTTGATAAAACCGGAAATAGCGGAGAATCTATATAACCGGAAATTGACGCCATTGGTTGGGTTTAATTTGTCTTGATCCAGGGAATCCAATGGTACCTCATTTTTGAAAATCGGTCATACGGTTCAAAAGTTGTGTGTGTTACAAAAGTCCAACTTTGACCTGTTGGTGGCGCTAGAGTGGTATAATGAGAGCCATGAAACTTGGTGAGAATGAAGAAGGGACTGTCCTTAATGAGTGTGCCAAATTTCACAAAAAGTTACCATATGGTTCTAGGGGCTGCCATTGACTCCCATTGCAGCAACATAATAAATATAGCTGCAAGCAGCGATGGCGGTTTCCTCCTCCAGACATTGCGAACCAGGGAAACATTTATTTTTGTGACAATTTGTCATTGTATAGAAAGATCCATGCTGCAGACTTGCCAATGGGATATTACATTTCAAATGCATTACTTTGAAGATCCTCAAGGGCCATGGCTTCAAGCTAAGAGTGAGTAGGGGTGTGTTCATCCCTACATTTCCTTAAATGTTGTGTGTGTGTGTGCTTGCGCGTGTCAAAGGAGCCTGTGCCTGTCCCTGTGTGTGTGTGTGTGTGTGTGTGTGTGTGTGTGTGTGTGTGTGAGAGAGAGAATCTGGAGCACACACGCGCGCAAGACCAGAGGGGCAGGGGCAGAGAGGCAGACTTGAGAAACATCCTAGCAATAACCCAAGCATGCGTATTTCAAATATTCACCAAAAATCTACTTTTCATCTTACAGTCAATTTTTTTTCAGATTTGTGTTCTAAACATTCTCAAGTGTCTTCACATGAACTTGTGATTCAATCAGAGTATCACTTTTTGACCTGTTGATGTGTAAAGCATTGTTTTAGCGTTAACAATCTATCCAATTTGCTTTATATCAATCATTTTTCAAGATATGAAGTTGCCTTTGCACATGGCAACATGTTGTAGTGTCTTCCAGTGACATATCAAGTTTGGTGTTGATTTGTCAAAGATTTGCCAAGGTATGACCTCACTTCCTGTTTGGCGACTTTTCTGCTGAATTTGAGTGGCTGTACCGGACCAACGGTTGTGAGGATCAAAATTCTTTCCATAACTTTTGTGAGGCTAGGTCTGAAGATCATCTCTGGTGATTTTGAAGAAGATTTGCCAAAAATTGTAGGAGGAGAAGGCTTTCAAAGGTTTTTGATAAAACCGGAAATAGCGGAAAATCTATATAACCGGAAATTGACGCCATAGGGTGTGTTGAATTCGTCTTGATCTATGGAATCCAATGGTACCTAATTTTTGAAAATCGGTCATACGGTTCAAAAGTTGTGTGTGTTACAAAAGTCCAACTTTGACCTGTTGGTGGCGCTAGAGCGGTGTAATGAGAGCCATGAAACTTGGTGTGAATGAAGAACGGGCTGTCCTTAATGAGTGTGCCAAATTTCACAAAAAGTTACCATATGGTTCTAGGGGCTGCCATTGACTTCCATTGAAGCAACGTAATAATAAATATAGCTGCAAGCAGCGATGGCGGTTTCCTCCTCCAGACATTGCGAACCAGGGAAAAATGTATTTTTGTGACAATTTGTCACTGTATAGAAAAATCCATGCTGCAGACTTGCCAATGGGATATTACATTTCAAATGCATTACTTTGAAGATCCTCAAGGGCCATGGCTTCAAGCTAAGAGTGAGAAGGGGTGTGGTCATCCCTAAATTTCCTTAAATGATGTGTGTGTGTGCTTGCACGTGTCAAAGGAGCCTGTCCCTTTCCCTTTCCCTGTCCCTGTGTGTGTGTGTGTGTGTGTGTGTGTGTGTGTGTGTGTGTGTGTGTGTGTGTGTGTGTGTGTGTGTGTGTGTGTGTGTGTGTGTGTGTGTGTGTGTGTGTGTGTGAGAGAATCTGGAGCGCACACGCGCGCAAGACCAGAGGGGCAGGGGCAGGGGCAGAGAGGCAGACTTGAGAAACACCCTAGCAATTAGCCAAGCATGCGTATTTCAAATATTCACCAAAAATCTACTTTTCATCTTACAGTCAAATTTTTTTCAGATTTGTGTTCTAAACATTCTCAAGTGTCTTCACATGAACTTGTGATTCAATCGGAGTATCACTTTTTGACCTGTTGATGTGTAAAGCATTATTTTAGCGTTAACAATCTATCCAATTTGCTTTATATCAATCATTTTTTAAGATATGAAGTTGCCTTTGCACATGGCAACATGTTGTAGTGTCTTCCAGTGACATATCAAGTTTGGTGTTGATTTGTCAAAGATTTGCCAAGATATGACTTCACTTCCTGTTTGGCGACTTTTATGCTGAATTTGAGTGGCTGTACCGGACAAACGGTTGTGAGGATCAAAATTCTTTCCATAACTTTTGTGAGGCTAGGTCTGAAGATCATCTCTGGTGATTTTGAAGAAGATTTGCCAAAAATTGTAGGAAGAGAAGCCTTTCAAAGGTTTTTGATAAAACCGGAAATAGCGGAAAATCTATATAACCGGAAATTGACGCCATAGGTTGGGTTTAATTCGTCTTGATCCAGGGAATCCATTGGTACCTCATTTTTGAAAATCGGTAATACGGTTCAAAAGTTGTGTGTGTTACAAAAGTCCAACTTTGCCCTGTTGGTGGCGCTAGAGTGGTGTAATGAGAGCCATGAAACTTGGTGAGAATGAAGAAGGGACTGTCCTTAATGAGTGTGCCAAATTTCACAAAAAGTTACCATATGGTTCTAGGGGCTGCCATTGACTCCCATTGCAGCAACATAATAAGAAAGCCTACAATAACAATAGGTTACCTCCTACCGGAGGAAACCTAAATATAGCCGCAAGCAGCGATGGCGGTTTCCTCCTAAAAACATTGCGAACCAGGGGGAAATGTACTTTTGTGACAATTTGTCACTGAATAGAAAAATGGATGTTGCAGACTTACCAATGGGATAATACATTTCAAATGCAATACTGTGCTAGAAGGCTTTGAAATTTGGCACACTCATTAAGGACAGTCCCTTCCTTATTCACACAAAGTGTCATGTCTCTCAATAGATTCATGCTATCAATGCTTGCCAATACTGTAACTTGCTTAAGTGAATGGCAAATAGAACATAACATTTCATAATTATTTCAGTTAATTAAACAGCTGCAATACCCAGTGAAATATTAAATACAGCTAACTGACGTTAGTTATCAACAACATGGCTAGCTCACAATTGATGGGCTGTCGTTACAACCTTCAAGCTGCCCATAAAACCAACATGGCATTTTATTTTGTTTGAGTTTTACCTTATCTAAGTGGGCAAAGACCATTTCTTTTCCACTTGGCCTAAAAAAAAACATATGTTCCAAAGAAGCAGTCAAACCGTAATAATGTCAACCGCTAAAAACCATACTGGTCTGATATATTGCCATTCCATACTGAATATTCTGTCAAATTAAAAAAATGTTGCATGCTATTTCAGATGAAAGTTGTGTGGCCTGGCTACACCAATGTGTAAACATTACAAAAAAGGTGACCGATTGTTTGACCGAACGCGTTAATTCACTGAACAAATACTTTCAAATTACTCTTCGACCACTTGTTAGTCATGTCATTCATTCAAATAGCTGTGAATCAATCAATATTTATACAACTTTAACTGTGATGTGTTTTAGTTTAATTTCACACGTCATTTACTGTATAATCAAGCCATAGCCGCTTGTCAACATTCCACATTCAATTTGAACTAGGCCTAACTACATCACTGCCATATACGCTGAGATAGTTGCCCCCCCCATGGATAGAGAACCTGGACTTTAGCCAATATCGGGTTTATGCCATCATGTGAACGTACTGAATGCTCAAGACACATCATCACTTGCCTATAACCAACTGAAAACAATAATTACCAAGAGCATTAGTAACTATAACATCGCACACCAATTTACACACATCTGTCGCAGCCAATGTAACCAAACACTAACGCAAATAAATCTGTAGCAACCACCAACCGCATGTCCAAAGATTATCTCTGCTTTGCAAGATATTAATTATAGGCTAACATCCACAACACAATACGAAACCACATCTAACATCCACAATACAATACGAAACCACAAAGCGATGCTGGAAGATGTCAATAAAGCACTTACTTTTCATTCATCAACGCAAACGAACTGTGTCAAAGTTCTATCCTTTTGTTAAATCACGTTCTGAACACAATTCATCACGCGTCTTTGCCTCTGGTAATTGCCTTCTAGTCGAGCCCTGCAACTATGCTAATATTTAAAGCTTACACAATTACCTCTGCAAACACATGAACATCACAGCATGAACGGGGCCGAACTTTTCTGTCCAAGCCCGATCAGCGTTCAACAGAGTAATAACCAAGCCCAGCCCAAGTCCGCCAGAAATTTGAACAACACAATTAGTTTCATGGTGAACAAATAACCTAACTGTACATGCACATACATTACATTAACTTCACTCGCCGTCCCACAAGTCAAAATGTTTTATACTTTGCTATGCTAAAAGACATAGCCCATTGCTTACGAACACACATTAATTCAGCACCTCAACTTTACACAGCAACCGAGAATTCAAACACAATACAATTGTATTGAGGTTAAAATACAAATTAAACAGTAGTAGACATGCTTCCATTACTTACGGTCAAATGTAAATGACAATCTTCTAGACTCCCAAAAAATCGTGTACCTTGCTCAGTGATAAAATGGTTGTCTGTTCACCTTCGAGCGTTGTTATGGGTACCATGTGTCGTCACTGTGTCTAAACCACGCGGCGCAAAGGCACACATTCCTTTGAGAATCACCCTAGCTCTTACTCAACCATGCGTATTTCAAATATTCACCAAAAATCTACTTTTCATCTTACAGTCAATTTTTTTTCAGATTTGTGTTCTAAACATTCTCAAGTGTCTTCACATGAACTTGTGATTCAATCAGAGTATCACTTTTTGACCTGTTGATGTGTAAAGCATTGTTTTAGCGTTAACAATTTATCCAATTTGCTTTAAATCAATCATTTTTGAAGATATGAAGTTGCCTTTGCACATGGCAACATGTTGTAGTGTCTTCCAGTGACATATCAAGTTTGGTGTTGATTTGTCAAAGATTTGCCAAGATATGACTTCACTTCCTGTTTGGCGACTTTTCAGCTGAATTTGAGTGGCTGTACCGGACAAACGGTTGTGAGGATCAAAATTATTTCCATAACTTTTGTGAGGCTAGGTCTGAAGATCATCTCTGGTGATTTTGAAGAAGATTTGCCAAAAATTGTAGGAGGAGAAGGCTTTCAAAGGTTTTTGATAAAACCGGAAATAGCGGAAGATCTATACACCGGAGGCTTTCGCGGAGCGGGGACCATTTATTCGTCTTGATCCAGGGAATCCAATGGTACCTAATTTTTGAAAATCGGTCATACGGCTCAAAAGCTGCGTGTGTTAAAACAAGTCCAACTTTGGCCTGTTGGTGGCGCTAGAGTGGTCTAATAAGAGCCATGAAACTTGGTGTCAATGAAGAAGGGACTGTCCTCAATGAGTGTGCCAAATTTCACAAAAAGTTACCATATGGTTCTATGGGCTGCCATTGACTCCCATGGTACAAGGATTTTTGCCTACAATAACAATAGGTTACCTCCCTACGGAGGAAACCTAATAATAGGAAAGCCTACAATAACAATAGGTTACCTCCTACCGGAGGAAACCTAATAATAGGAAAGCCTACAATAACAAAAGGTTACCTCCTACCGGAGGAAACCTAATAACAATAGGTTACCTCCTACCGGAGGAAACCTAACTAGTCTTGGGTGCACGCGTTGTGTCAGACTGACAGGTCAGTCAACCTATGATATTAGTTACAGGTTCGCGTATCTTGCTGGCTGATTGGGTTATCCTGATAAGCAAGGGGTCATTGAAGAGCTTAGATGATGGCCTTTCAACCGTAGATATACAGCTTTTAACCGTGTACAACACAAGACTTGCCTGAACCGGAAGTAGTTTCCATTTAATCGTAAATGTACCTGTACATTTGTAGTTGTGTGGGTTTATCATGGAAATTATGAATAAAAACATGGATTAATGTGGATAATTATGGTGTTGTTTTACAGTTTGTACTTTAGGGTAAGTGATTCTACCGTTTGTTTCCACCGAACTTATTAGACTGCACATGAAGATACATTACGCTATAAACTTTTGAAAACTGAAGACATTTTTTTTTTTTTTTCTTTTTATTCTGCTTGTGTCCACGTTTAGTCGATTTAGGTTCATTATACATACTTTTGACATGCACGATCGTAAAGCCAGTGGTCTTGTCGTTCGTTTGACATATAGTTTGTTTACTTTAGTGAACATTGATATTACGCTAGCTTGACAGTAATAGCATGAAGATTTAAATAGAATCTCGGCCCGCCGGCGGGCCAACAGAGTTTAAGAGGTTAACTCTAATCAGCTTTTACACCCTATGCAGCATGGTTTTAGATCAAATCACTCCACCGAGACTGCAACAGTCTATTTTATTGAAAGGGTCAAATCCCTTATGGATAGAGGAGGAGTTGTGGGTGCAGTTTTTCTAGATCTCCGGAAAGCGTTTGACACCACAACATACTTCAGTCTAAGTTTGATCAGTTTAACATCTCTTCTTCTGCATCCAACTGGTTCAAATCATACTTATCAACGCAAACTCAGTGTGTTAAAATAAACAATGTATTATCCAACTTCAAAAATCTGTCTACAGGTGTTCCCCAAGGTTCAATCCTGGGTCCACTTCTTTTCAGTCTTTACATTAACGATGTTCCATCTGTCTGCCAAGATTGTGAGGTTCTGATGTACGCAGACGACACTGTGATCTTTGGGTGGGGTAAGAATAACGTAGAGGTCGCTGCTAGGCTTACAAAGGTCATGGTTGATGTGTCTGACTGGTTAAACAAATGTTGTCTTCAGCTTAACAATTCCAAAACCGTTTCTATGTTTTTTTCTAAAACCAGCAAGTCTCACACTGAAACCGATGTGTTTATTTCTGATCAAAGAATCAAGAATGTGAAGGAATACAAATATCTTGGTATCTTGATTGATAATCAGCTTACTTTTAAAAAACATGTAAGAAAAATATGCAAAAATTTAAAATTCACCTTGGCCAACTTTAGGCATCTTAGAAATCACATGTCCACTGAGGCTGCTAAAATGTATATGTTCTCATTGATTTTATCTCACATTAACTACTGCAAGGGTCTTCAACAGGGGGTCCGCGACCCCCAGGGGGTCCGCGGAGGTACTGCAGGGGGGTCGCGAAATCTTTGGTTGATAAGATAATTTTTTTTAATATTTCTAAAAAAAATAAATAAATAAAAAAATCAACCAATTTTTTTTCCACAAATTTAAATGTCTTCCAAATCAGAATTGTATTTATTCCCTTTAAATTTACATTAACATAAATCCAACATATTGTAGCGAACGCATAAATTGATCGAGAAGACGTTATCTTTCAGTCCAATCGACACCCACAGCTACCCACAGGAGCTCTTTCAAGCTGGGCACCGGTTCACTCACAGCACCTTTCATGCACAGGCACTAGCCAATCAGATCGCGTTTCTGCTCAAGTCTAAAGAGCGCGAAGGTCAAAAATAAAAGATGGCGGACCAAACTCCATAGCTGGTCTTGTTTGTACCTATAAATTGTTAGTTTGACATTTTTTTGCTTAGATTTCAAAAAATAATAATAAAGAGAAATAGACACTGTAAAAGGTCAAAAAACGTTAATTGTAACTGAAAAATAAGTGAGGATTTGCGAGGTGTGTGAGCCTCCTAGCTAATGTTAGCATGCTACTACCTACAATCTTAACAACTCTAGCGGTGTGATTGGTTTGTTGACCTGTCAATCTCACTATAACATCTATGTTGTCAACACAACTCCATGCGCCAGACTCCTCCTCCGTCATCCGTTGGATCGTGTCAGTCAGGAGTAATTGAAAAGAAGATACATCTCACTAATGTGGGAGGATGTGTGCCATCGACACAATAACAGGGTAGCTATGTTTTTTTGGCACTAGGCCCAGTATATTATAAACAATATTTTATGCAATTTATATAGTAGGGGGTCCCTGCTCATCTCGCCATCAGTTTGGGGGTCCCTGGCCTGAAAAACGTTGAAGACCCTTGAACTACTGCTTACCCACCTGGTCTACTGCAAACTCCACTACTCTTAAACCAGTCATGTCTCTTTACAAACAGGCTCTCAAAATACTTGATAAAAAACCTAATTCACACCATCACTGTTCTGTCCTCCAAAAATACAGACTTTTAAGTTGGGACAATCTGATCACATTTAAGAACTGCTGTTTAATGTTCTAAATCCGGTTTAACCTGCCCCCCCCCCCCCCCCACCACCACTATGCAGCCTAGTCAAGTTTAGAACATCAGCAACCAGTGCTACTCGAGGGGCAGCAAGAGGAGACTGTGATATTCCTTTAAAAAAAAGTGTATTTGGACCTTCGGTTTTCTCAGTTAGGTCAGTCCAGGAATGGAACCATCTCCCACAGAACATTAGAGAATCAACCTCATTTAACAGCTTTAAAATAAATCTTAAAAAATGGTTAATAAATAACCAAAAATGTGAGCATTAGTGGGTCAGTAGAACTTATATATTTCATTTCATTTCATTTCATTTTTATCTTTAATTTTTTTTTTATCTTGTCAATGTTATGTTTGTATATGTTTATGTGTATATACAGCCGCGGAAAAAATTAAGAGACCACTTCAAAATTATCAGTTTCTCTGGTTTTACTATTTATTGGTATGTGTTAAAGTAAAATGTACATTTTTGTTTTATTCTATAACCTACTGGCAACATTCCTACCAAATTTCAAATAAAAATATTGTCATTTAGATCATTTATTTGCAGAAAAATGACAATTGGTCAAAATAGCAAAAAAGATGCAGTGTCTTCAGATCTCGAATAATGCAAAGAAAAAAAGCTCATATTCATTTTTAAACTACACAATACTAATGCTTTAACTTAGGAAGAGTTCAGAAATCAATATTTGGTGGAATAACCTTGATTTAAAATCACAACTTTCATGTGTCTTGGCATGCTCTCCACCAGTCTTTCACATTGCCGTTGGGTGACTTTATGCTACTCCTGGCGCAAGAATTCAAGCAGCTCGGCATCTTTTCATGGCTTGTGACCATCCATCTTCCTCTTGATCACATTTCAGAGTTTTTTTTATGGGATTCAGGTCTCGAAATTGGGCTGGCCATGACAGGGTCCTGATCTGGTGATACTCCATCCACACCTTTACTGGCCTGGCTGTGTGGCATGGAGCATTGCCCTGCTGGAAAAAACACTTCTTCTCTGATGAGTCCAATTTCACAGTAGGTGCAAGACTCTGTGGCTTGTAGGCCTCTCCAGGTCTCGGTCTAACCATCAGACGACCATGTGTTGGGCAAAGCTGAAAATTGGACTCATCAGAGAAGACGAACTAGGAGACCCTCCAGTCCGCTTTGGTTCAATCCTTATGGTCTTTTACAAACCTCAGCCAGGCAAAGTACAACGTTGTCCCGGAAGAAAAACTTGCTTCCTTTTGCTCTGACAATGTTCCCCAACTCTGAGAAGTGTTTTTTCCAGCAGGGCAATGCTGCCCTTCAAAGCAAAAAGGCAGTAACTGCATTTTTTGGCGAAAATTAGTTATTGTCGTTTTGGAGAAAATTGTTGGGTGTTTGTACAGTAACTACAAAAACTGCTAGTAAAGCAAAGCAAAAAGGTAGTAAACGCCATTACTGTAAGGGGGTAAAATACAAAAAATAATAAAATTACTAATATCTGAAAAGAATAAGGTATGGAGTAACAATACTGCCTCATGTCCAATAATCTACCTACAACTACTTGGACTGGACAACTAACTTTAAGGTAATTTTTCTCAGTTTAGTGCTCTGTGCAGTTACTGCCTTTTTGCTTTGTAGGGCAGTTTGCCTCACAGAGAAGAAGCGTATCTTTGTAAAATTCTAATTTTGAGTTGCCATTTAACGTTAATGGTCTCCACATGTCAATTTTAGTCATAGTGTGTTAGTTATTTGACGGAGAATACGCGAATTAGCGTGAAAGTTTAAGTAAGCTAACGTTAGCCTCCAGCTACAGCAACCAGCTATGTCATTTTAAACCATTTTTCCCCGCGAAGATTTTCCTCACATACAAGTAATGTATAGTTGTTTTGGATGTGTAGTTGTTTTGGAAAGCTCAAATGATGTGTTCTCATTTAATGTTGTCCACATGTCTAGGTATAGAGTGTGTCATTCGACTGAGAATACACAAATTAGCGTGCATTTAAAGTAAGCTAACGTTAGCCTCCAGATGCAGCAACTAGGAGTGTGTTCCATGTCGACCCCTTGAGCCCTTCGAGCCCCGACTTTCAGGGGTTAGGGGGCCACACTGACAAAATCAGCAGAATGCAGGGCACTGAAAATGCCCGTATCATACCCTGAATTCGGTCGATTTATGTAGTGTTATTTGATGGTCACTACTCGCCCCAACGACCATCATCTTGGCTACATACGGAAGAGGAGGAGCCAAAGCTAGCTTTTCATTTTATAACGAAAACAATGGCGGACATGATGGTTAACGGTGGCTAAGGTGGCAGAGGCTGTAGATCACCAGGCTACAGACCGTAAATGTAGTAATTAAACAACTGTACTGATATTAAATGTACTACTAACATGCCATTATCAAATTAAAGCCAGTGACATCAGTATTTTGGTTGATTTCACGATGTATAGGCTACCGACAGTTAGCATACCGAGCTAGGTAGCATTACCATTAGAATTGCATTGCAGATATGCTAAGCTATCGGGCTATTCCCCCACCCAGTGCCTGTGGCTAGTCCGAAAAAAGGTGCATCTAAATAAACGACAGATAGGCTACCGACAGTTAGCATACCAAGTTAGGTAGCATTACCATTAGAATTGCATGGCAGTTATGCAAGATAGCTGGCTATTTAGTTTTCCCGGGAATCGCGAGCAGATTTGCGTCCGTCACTTCCACCAGGTGCTTCTATTTGATAAAGCACCCCCTGAGCGATGAGGAGTGCACTGTAGATGTCAGGGCCCTGTACTACAGGTCCCTGTATTACAGGGGTTAGTGCAAAGTGTAGGGTCGGAACACACTCTAGGTCATGTTATTTCAAAGGAGCTAATTTTAGCCTCCTGATTTGCGTTGCTTATATCAATCTTGCTTGACTTTCAATACTAATTTATTTGGTGCATGTGCATGTGCCTTGGATAAACAATGCCATATTAAATCTGTAAAACTGAAAGTTGTCTTTGCTTATTGTTTACAGGTGCTTCTTGGGCATCAACCCAGAGCAAGGCTCGAAGAAGAGGCGTGGATAAATGCAAATGTCAGCAAACTCCAGAGAAAGCTTGTCGACTTCGAGTGGTCATTGTAAATTTGTAATTGTTTTTGCATTTTTTTTTTGGTAATTGCATTTATTTTTTGTTTATATTGTATATGTTCCGAAGTTTTGTTTATATGTTATATGGTCTGAAGACAGACAGAGTTATTTAGGAGAGTCTACGTTCTGGAGTGTTGTGTGTAATTTGACGTGTTTTAAACTTTTTCAATTCAATTCAATTTTATTTGTATAGCGCCATAACAATACAATTGCCTCTCGGTGCTTAACAGAGCCCAGAGCCTGAACCCCCTTAGTGCATGCACAACGGCAACAGGGGCAAGGAAAAACTCCCTGTTAGGCAGGAAGAAACCTTAAGCAGAACCACGGCACATAAGGGGGGACCCATCTGCTTGAGGTCGGCCGGGTGGAGACAGGAAGGTGGGACGGGGGGAAGGGGGGAAGGGGAAGGGTTGTGTGGCAGAAGGGGAAAGGAAGCAACCGGGGCAATACACAGCCAGCATTTGGTCACTGGACATATGTATACATACATCTGGTGGTAAATACATGATACAGACAAGACCAGATTACTGTGCCAATAGGGTTACTGTTACAGGGGTAAGGGATGTAGGGACAGAGAAACATTTCGGTGGAGGCAATAATGTATATTGTATATAAAGGCTAGCATAGGGTATTGGGTAGAGAAGGTGTACGGCAAAGCAGTGGCGGTGGGTGCGGATGGCCGAGGGTTTCTCTAGGTAGACCAGGTAGAGAGACTACGTACAGAGTGGTGGGGGTGGGGAGGGATAGTTCCACTTCCATCAGCGATTGGAACACGCTTGGCTCCGGGGAGGCAGTGGACCTTGCAGGGGCCGCTTGTTGAAGGGGGGGTGTGGACATCTCGGACCATGGAGCTGCCGATGACCAGAGTGGTGGTCGTCACATCCAGCGGGAGAAGTCGTCGAGGGGATGATGACTGTGTTGAGGGCCCAGGATGGGGAGCAGGGCGGCGTGGGCGATGCTGGTGTTGCTCTGGAGCCGGTCTGCAGGGGCGTTTTGGGGCGGGCTGAGGAGGGGAGTGATCAGGCCCAGGAGGCTCCTCCTGATCCATCTAACAAACAGGAAATGACGAATCAGTCTGCAGCTCTGTCAGTCGGGAATCAGCACAAACAAACACACAGATGAATCATTTCACCAACCAGGGACATGTCACCTGTGTGTCGGTTTGCCTGTTGCATATTGCGGTACTTAGATATGTTTAGTTTTTCTGGCATTGAGCATTTTGTTTTTTGTTGTGATCTGTTTGCCGGGGCTTTTTTCATTGTGTATTAGGATATTGATTAATGAATTTGACGTGTCTTTAACCTTTGCTATTTGTATTTGGGTTTTGAGTTCTAGGGTAAGGGTATTGAGTAATGAATTTGACATGTGTCAAACCTTCAGTAATTGTTATGTAATTGGGTATTGATTTTGATTTATGAATCAAAATTGATTTGTTTTTAAACCTTTTTTATTGTAATCTATTAAGGTATTGAATAATAAATATGACGTGTTTTAAACCTTCATGAATTTGTATGTATTTGGGTATTGAGTAATGAATTTAAAAAGTAAAAATTAGTATTGTCTTTGTTCTTGCTTTGACTTTTAATTTAGCAAATCCAAAGCACATTTGTGTGGTAAAATCACAGCTAACAAGTCAAATGTGCAGTACTTAAATTGTAAATGTACAGTATAATGTACTAGTTGCATTACTTTTACAGTAAAAATACTGTAAATGATATAGGCCTACAGCAAGACGATGTAATTCCACAGCTACATACTGCAAAATCACAGTAATCCAATGGCATGACAACTGTGAAATTACAATATACCGCTGTAGTTGCATTGCATTTTACTGTGAATTTTTTACAGTTCATTACTGTAAAACATGTGCAGTACATTACTGTGAAATATTTACAGTAAATGACTGTAAAATTACCGTGAAATTAATGCAACGAGTAGCCAGGAGTTTACTGTAAAATTACGGTGACATATTTTACAGTGTAGGACGCGATCTGAATTGCACAGAGACGGTCGCATATGAGACATATACGTTGTTGAGACTCTTAAAGATCTTGGCCTACTATATACCACTTTGTGAATGAAGCGCGCTTCACTTAGGACGAGATCTGAATTGCACAGAGACGGTCGCATATGAGACATATACAGCCGCGGAAAAAATTAAGAGACCACTTCAAAATTATCAGTTTCTCTGGTTTTACTATTTATTGGTATGTTTTAAAGTAAAATGTACATTTTAGTTTTATTCTATAACCTACTGGCAACATTCCTACCAAATTTCAAATAAAAATATTGTCATTTAGATCATTTATTTGCAGAAAAATGACAATTGGTCAAAATAGCAAAAAAGATGCAGTGTCTTGATCTCGAATAATGCAAAGAAAACAAGCTCATATTCATTTTTAAACTACACAATACTAATGCTTACACTTAGGAAGAGTTCAGAAATCAATATTTGGTGGAATAACCTTGATTTAAAATCACAACTTTCACTTGTCTTGGCATGCTCTCCACCAGTCTTTCACATTGCCGTTGGGTGACTTTGTGCTACTCCTGGCGCAAGAATTTAAGCAGCTCGGCTTCTTTTCATGGCTTGTGACCATCCATCTTCCTCTTGATCACATTTCAGAGGTTTTTTATGGGATTCAGGTCTCGAAATTGGGCTGGCCATGACAGGGTCCTGATCTGGTGGTACTCCATCCACACCTTTACTGGCCTGGCTGTGTGGCATGGAGCATTGCCCCGCTGGAAAAAACCCTTCTCAGAGTTGGGGAACATTGTCAGAGCAAAAGGAAGCAAGTTTTTCTTCCGGGACAACGTTGTACTTTGCCTGGCTGAGGTTTGTAAAAGACCATAAGGATTGAAAAAGCGGACTGGAGGTTCTTCTAAGTTCGTCTTCTCTGATGAGTCTGATTTCACAGTAGGTGCAAGACTCTCTGGCTTGTAGGCCTCTCCAGGTCTCCGTCTAACCATCAGACGACCATGTGTTGGGCAAAGCTGAAAATTGGACTCATCAGAGAAGACGAACTAGAAGACCCTCCAGTCCGCTTTTTTCAATCCTTATGGTCTTTTACAAACCTCAGCCAGGCAAAGTACAACGTTGTCCCGGAAGAAAAACTTGCTTCCTTTTGCTCTGACAATGTTCCCCAACTCTGAGAAGGGTTTTTTCCAGCAGGGCAATGCTCCATGCCACACAGCCAGGCCAGTAAAGGTGTGGATGGAGTACCACCAGATCAGGACCCTGTCATGGCCAGCCCAATTTCGAGACCTGAATCCCATAAAAAACCTCTGAAATGTGATCAAGAGGAAGATGGATGGTCACAAGCCATGAAAAGAAGCCGAGCTGCTTGAATTCTTGCGCCAGGAGTAGCATAAAGTCACCCAACGGCAATGTGAAAGACTGGTGGAGAGCATGCCAAGACACATGAAAGTTGTGATTTTAAATCAAGGTTATTCCACCAAATATTGATTTCTGAACTCTTCTTAAGTGTAAGCATTAGTATTGTGTAGTTTAAAAATGAATATGAGCTTGTTTTCTTTGCATTATTCGAGATCTGAAGACACTGCATCTTTTTTGCTATTTTGACCAATTGTCATTTTTCTGCAAATAAATGATCTAAAAGACAATATTTTTATTTGAAATTTGGTAGGAATGTTGCCAGTAGGTTATAGAAGAAAACAAAAATGTACATTTTACTTTAACACATACCAATAAATAGTAAAACCAGAGAAACTGATAATTTTGAAGTGGTCTCTTAATTTTTTCCGCGGCTGTATGTTGTTGGGCCTCATTTATAAAACGTTGCGTAAAAACCATCCTACATTTTGTCTAAGACATTTCCTGAAATGAGCGTAGTGAGATCCACAGTAAACAGACGTACACACACAAAACACGTGTACGCCAATCCTTCAGTTATAAATCACAAATGGTCGTGAAATTGTGCGCAACTGAATCTCCGCCCTCAAAACGCCCCTATTTAATCTAATCAGCATATTATCAATGCACAAACAGAGCGCATCCTCAATGCACAAACTCTCTGTGACAGTGGCAAGCAAGAAAGAAACATGTAAACAGAAGAATTAAAGTGAGGCTGACATCGACGTTCTGCTGATGGAACAGCAGATGCGGGCCAAAACATCGTTAGAAAGCCTGTCTGGTGGCGTAATGGCAAAAGCAAAGTATGTGAAATGTATTAGACACGTCTCCGAAGCACCAGTAGCCGCATCTACGGCAGCAGCACCATGGCTTTGGTGCACTCTTCTACCGACCACGCACGGGCATGTGCTGTATTGAAGACAAGTGGGCTTCCTAGGCTGTTTGAGTGTGCAAAATCTGGATGAGAATACATTGGCAACCCTGTTTTACAATTTGCTGTTCCTGGGCACTGTATGGAATTCTAATTGATGCGGGCATATATGTAACACTTACACCACTAAGGTGTGTGTTCAGGTTCCAAAAGAATACATGAGTGAAGGAGACTGTGTACCACAATAAATGTCTTTAACAGGGCCGTGCAGAGACCTTTGGAGGGGCAGGTGCTCAAAGTTAAAAAGGGGGCACATGTAGCACGGATTTGTAAAAAATGTATTTATCTAGGCCTTTTCTATAGCCTATGTCCACTGGTGTGACGGTCATTTCCACCAGTGTGACGCTGAATCCATTTCACACTATAGGACAGTGTTATCACAAGGGGTTGGTTTATACCCCCAGACACATTACAGAGTCTCCACAGCTGCCAACAAACACAGACACATACATCCATTTCAAAAACAGGTGCATACTCATTAGGTTTTAAATGAGCAGGGGAACTATATGGGAACAAGGCCTTTAAACTTTAATTGTACAGGCAGCAAGTACTGTAGACAGCTGTGTTTCACTGTGAGTATGAAAGTTGTCAAAAGGGTGCAATGTTTATAGTCAATGTGGGTCCATTTCAACATACAATTTTCAATGAGTGAGATGGATGGAGAGAGAGGGAGGGAGTGAGAGATGGAGATAGTGAGAGAGGGAGTGAGACGGATGGAGAGGGGGGGGGGGGATCCTGCTCAAAACGGATTGTCTGCACTCAAATACACTGTTGCTTGCAAAATTGCCGTGTTTCAGTTTAAGTTGAAGCACTCAAATACACTGTTGCTATCAGAAATTCCCTGTGTTTCATTTTAAGTTCTCGCACTCGTTCTGCTCAAAGACTTCTGCTCGCTCTCGCTATCTGGCCCTCTCTCTCTCTCTCTCTCTGATTGATATGAAATAACGTTACCAAAATTCACCAACCAATACAAAATCATGACGTGAAATGAACGAAAATGCTCTCAGATTTGAAGACCACGCTCTATATTAAACGATACAAACTTCATACGTTGACAAGTTTATTTACGGGAGTTAATCAACTATTTTTGGCTCATATTTGCATGGAGACGCTTTTGTTCAAAGCGACGTACAAGAGAGAGGCATATAAGCCCCTATAGCAAACTTTACACCGAGTTATTCCCGTGTCATCATGGCACATTTGGCATTTTGGCATCACAAGGCTACTCGGCTTACCTCGAAAACGGGAGCTGTAGAGAAACTTATCCGAGGCGTCGGTCAGCAGGACACGTCAGGGCAGAGAGAGGGCACGTTGTGGATCATGTGACCGACCAAGGTAGATCTAAATTATTATCATTTCGTTAAATGTATTATTATTTTGGGCCGCACATAATAATAATAATAATAAAAAAACACTCTGACAAAAGGGCACTTTGGGCATCAAGGGCAAAAGGGGCAGGTGCTCAAGCCCCCTTAGCCCCCCCCTCTGCACGTGCCTGGTCTTTAATAAGTTCCTAATTGAGTAAAATGGTATTTCTACACAAGACAGAATAAATATGACTAGGCAAATGCCTGTAATTGATAATGACGGAATGCTATACACTGATAATCCAAATCATAAAAGGCAAGAAGTACATTTAAGGGCGAGTAAGAATAGGTCAACCGCGGCTAAAGCCTACACTAGAGGTAAGACTAGCTTAAGGGTTTGTACCAAGTAGCCAACCTTGATACTACACCACTACACACCACACAAACTGCAAGTCACAATGGCTATCCACTACACCACAAACGTCACACTACGGCCCCTAGTAGCGGGCGTTGCACAGCACACAAAAGTTGTAAGAGAACTTCCAGAACTTCCCTCTATTATAGCCCCCAGCTACGGCTGACCAAAAGAATAAAAGGAAAGAAAGTAAAACTCGCCAAGACACAAACAAGTAAATGGAAGGTGGTTTTACAAGGACAGCAACACTATGGCTACCTCAATACGAATACTTGTCATGTAATAAATAACTATGGGAAAAACAGTGATTACAGTGTTCCTCATAAAAAGTCCCGCATGCGATGTTAAGACGCCATTCCGTGTTCCGAATGCGTCGTAGATGTGAAACTGCTCGTCTGTTAGAGCAAGGGTCTTCAACAGGGGGTCCGCGACCCCCAGGGGGTCCGCGGAGGTACTGCAGGGGGGTCGCGAAATCTTTGGTTGATAAGATAATTTTTTTTAATATTTCTAAAAAAAATAAATGAATAAAAAAATCAACCAATTTTTTTTCCACAAATTTAAATGTCTTCCAAATCAGAATTGTATTTATTCCCTTTAAATTTACATTAACATAAATCCAACATATTGTAGCGAACGCATAAATTGATCGAGAAGACGTTATCTTTCAGTCCAATCGACACCCACAGCTACCCACAGGAGCTCTTTCAAGCTGGGCACCGGTTCACTCACAGCACCTTTCATGCACAGGCACTAGCCAATCAGATCGCGTTTCTGCTCAAGTCTAAAGAGCGCGAAGGTCAAAAATAAAAGATGGCGGACCAAACTCCATAGCTGGTCTTGTTTGTACCTATAAATTGTTAGTTTGACATTTTTTTGCTTAGATTTAAAAAAATAATAATAAAGAGAAATAGACACTGTAAAAGGTCAAAAAACGTTAATTGTAACTGAAAAATAAGTGAGGATTTGCGAGGTGTGTGAGCCTCCTAGCTAATGTTAGCATGCTACTACCTACAACAAGGGTCTTCAACAGGGGGTCCGCGACCCCCAGGGGGTCCGCGGAGGTACTGCAGGGGGGTCGCGAAATCTTTGGTTGATAAGATAATTTTTTTTAATATTTCTAAAAAAAATAAATAAATAAAAAAATCAACCAATTTTTTTTCCACAAATTTAAATGTCTTCCAAATCAGAATTGTATTTATTCCCTTTAAATTTACATTAACATAAATCCAACATATTGTAGCGAACGCATAAATTGATCGAGAAGACGTTATCTTTCAGTCCAATCGACACCCACAGCTACCCACAGGAGCTCTTTCAAGCTGGGCACCGGTTCACTCACAGCACCTTTCATGCACAGGCACTAGCCAATCAGATCGCGTTTCTGCTCAAGTCTAAAGAGCGCGAAGGTCAAAAATAAAAGATGGCGGACCAAACTCCATAGCTGGTCTTGTTTGTACCTATAAATTGTTAGTTTGACATTTTTTTGCTTAGATTTAAAAAAAATAATAATAAAGAGAAATAGACACTGTAAAAGGTCAAAAAACGTTAATTGTAACTGAAAAATAAGTGAGGATTTGCGAGGTGTGTGAGCCTCCTAGCTAATGTTAGCATGCTACTACCTACAATCTTAACAACTCTAGCGGTGTGATTGGTTTGTTGACCTGTCAATCTCACTATAACATCTATGTTGTCAACACAACTCCATGCGCCAGACTCCTCCTCCGTCATCCGTTGGATCGTGTCAGTCAGGAGTAATTGAAAAGAAGATACATCTCACTAATGTGGGAGGATGTGTGCCATCGACACAATAACAGGGTAGCTATGTTTTTTTGGCACTAGGCCCAGTATATTATAAACAATATTTTATGCAATTTATATAGTAGGGGGTCCCTGCTCATCTCGCCATCAGTTTGGGGGTCCCTGGCCTGAAAAACGTTGAAGACCCTTGGGTTAAGGCAACTCCAATGATTTTAAACCTCAAGATAAGCACCCGCCGATCTCGGAAACCAAAATGCATTGGGTTGGCCCAGACTGAAAGACGGAATGAAATGGAGTCACAGGCTGGTAATGGCCAGGCTAGCAGTCTACTGCCCAAAGCTAAATACATAGCCTGGCAAGGTGTAACACAAGCCGTGAATGAGGTCGGTGGAAACCAGAGGACCCTACCCGAGGTTAAAAAAAAAATGGGCACATCTAAAGCTGCACTCAAAGAAGCGCCTTGGCAGGCATATGGTAATGATGAGGGAGACAGGGGGTGGTGGAGCGACCTCCACTCTCAGCCAAGAGGACGAAAGAGTATGCGCCATCATTGGAGAGGAAGCGGTGAAAGGTGTGTGCGATGAGGGCGACACAGACCTTTTGTCTGCCGGTGCTTCAGAAGGTATGTAACATTTAGTTCAAATCAAGTGAGTTTTGCTTATTGAATAATGAAACTTGAAACAATTTTGTAATTCTACAAATGTATTGGTGCAGACGAGCAACCCATACGGAGGAGAGCTGGGGCAAGACAGGCACCAGCAGCCGCACCTGCGGCAGACACACCTGCGGCACGAGCGGCACCGGAAGCCGCATCTACGGCAGCACCAGAAGAGCCATCTGCGGCAGCCACAACAGCGGCAGCACCAGAAGAGCCATCTGCGGCAGCAGCATCAGGGCCTCGCCGGCCATCACCAGCCTCATCTTCGGCCCAGGGCTGGACTGGGGAAATTTTTCAGGCCGGGCATTATTAACCAAGAGCAGGCCACCACCAAGTATTGACGGGGAAAAATGTAAGCGCGCTGTGTGACAGCGTGGGTTTTTTCCACAACTGCTTTTGACATGCGTACCCCTTAAGCCTTTTTGTCACACCATGAGTACCCCTTCACTCATGCAGTGACTATGCTGCACACATTCGTTAATTTATCCACATACCCCCTGCAGTTTGCTTGCGCACCTCAGGTGGTATGTACCACTTACCCCTTGTTGGGAATCACTGCCTTAAACGATCAATGTGCACTAGGAGACACAAACATTTTAACACTATGAGAAGCATTATGAAAAGTAAGTTAGGCTTATCAAAAGTATGATCTATTGACCGTAGGTCACATTACTTTTTAGACATGTAATTTCTTTCAACCTTGTTACTTAAATTTAAGTAAAGGAATTATATTAAAAAATATTAATTCATTCATTTTAGTTAATATAATTATAATAAATGTAATACTGTAGGCTAAACTATGAATAATATATCATTACTTGTGTGATACAATGCATTATTAAAGCAAGAAATGACTGGATGACTGTACCAATGACTGGATGCAAAGGCTGACCTGAAATTGCAATACACAAAAAGGCCACAAGATGTTTATCTCACTACAAGCTACAAGTAACAGCAAGGATTTCTCTTATTACCAATTTGTGTTGCTAATCAACTGTCAATACAAAATAAAATGTTAGGTGTGTGAAATTATGCCAGGACTTGGAAAGAATAGGATTTTCATCCATTTAATTTTGAATATAAAATAAAAAGTGATGACACACATAACAATTGAAGTTAAACAATGAGTCAATAAATACTTAACTGTACAAAATAAAATAAATTGCTTAACTTAACAAATCACTTAACTGTACAAAATAAAATAAATAGAAAAAATTAAGTAAATAAATACACAATTATACTGTATATTAAGAATATGAATATCAATAAAACAAACATTGAAACGAAAAGGAATGGGTAACTTACATGCAGCATGCAAACCAATGAGAGCTTTCAAATGGACCAGAACACACACACACACACACACACACACACAATCCAACAAGTGGGAGAGATGTTGATGCTATCCCATCTGCCTCTTCTCAGCAGCAACACCCAGCACTCCTTAAGCATGGGAACCTTAAAAAAGATGAAAAGACAAAAGAAAGATAGAAATGTGAGAAAAATAAACACAGGTGATCATAGTAGTGCATTTCAACTCTACAAAAACGTTCTAAGACTGTGACACAGTAAATGCGTATTCAGATCTAATGTTTTAATTCTAAATGACAGTGATTCTAATATAAGGTCTCATGTTCACTAAAGGTAGATACTGTTTTACATTTTCTCTGCAATGTACTTTGTGCAAGGACAGAGTTTAACTAAATCTGATCCACTATGAGTGTTTCAAGTCAGCGTATTATTTTACCTCATCACAAAAGCAGCCTTTTCATCAGATCGCTCTTCTCGGCTACCCTGTCAATGATGACATCTGTATCAAGAGACATGAGGATGTCCTTTTCAGTAGCCATCAGCATAAATGCCTCCAACTTGTTTGCGGACAGGCTGCTTCTGAGTCTGCTTTTAATGAACTTCAGTGTCGAAAAGCTTCGCTCACAGGCCACCTGAGTAAGGGAGAGGGTCAGAAGGTATTTGTACGCAAGCCCAAGGAGATGATAGGCATCTGAGAGCATGTTGAATCTCCGAAGTTCTTGATAGCAGCAGAGTGGGCAATCTTTGCAGGAATTGCAGATTTTGGTTACTATGCCACAATCTTCTTCAAATTCTGCTGAGGCTTCCTCTGCTGTTCTTGTAATATACTCATCCACATGGGACTCCTTCAGCCTGTCCCACTGTGCGGCAAAACTTTTCAGTTCCGACTGTAGCTCATTCACTGTAGCCCCTGAGTCGAATTTCAAGAGACACAAGCTGAGGTTTTTAAGTGCATCGCCCGGAAGAGTAATGGCTCTGATCTGATCAAACCTCCTGGGGTCCAGCCAAGCCAGGTCAGCAATTAGGGTGCCATGCGTGAGGAAACGCCTGTGTATTGACTCTATAGCCACGTCCAGGATGGGGTTGTGCACCTTAACCTCGTACAACTTGCCAGCCTCCATGGGGACCTCATCGTCTGCCATCTCTCCAGCCATGCGTCTTCTTTTTTTGGCCCTCTTCTCAGGCAGTGCAGCCTCCACCTCCACATCTGTGTTTTCCTCCCTCTCCTCCAGTTTCTCATTTGCCCATTTAACAAATGAGTCTGCGGCCGCCCTCACACTTCTGAAGTCCCTCGCAATGCCTTTGAGGCCCTCTTGGGTGGCAGTCACCATACGGTGGGCAGAGAGGATGTCCATGCCCTTGGACTGGAGGTATTTTGAAAGAGGAGTCGTATGCTCAAACACCCTTAGGCCCAATCCCATTTCTCATCTCTACCGCTACCCTTACCCCTACCCCTTCGCCTTCGCTTTTTCAAACGGAGCGGTAGTGGAAGGGGTTGAAACGCTAGCCCTTCGAATTGGGATAGCACTTCAACACTTACGTACGTCATCAGTACGCTGCGTCAGCTGTTACGTTACCGGAGAGCGACAGCTGTCACTCACCAGACATAAACAAACATGGTGCCTGCAGCTCTTATTTACACAATGCAACATTTCATCAAACAAGTTTTAAAATCATGAATTACAAAGAAAATACTTTCATTTGTGTGATGCTTTCCCTGCTGTTTCCGACATTTTTAAATTGACTCCCGCGATGTTTCTTCTTTAATGCTCACGGGTTCGCAATGCATTGAGGGAAATCAGTCTACCCCTCCGTTTGAAGTGTGCCCTCGGAAAATCTTCGTTTGGAGCGGTAGAAAGCGCTTCCCCTTCCCCTACCCCTCTGTCTTACCGTGAATTGGGACGGCCCTACCGCTCCACATGAACGCGCAAAACGGAGGGGAAGGGGAAAGACGAAGGGGTAGCGGGAGAAATGGGATTCAGCCTTAGAAATATCTGAGCAGTCAAGACAGTCTCATGTCTTAAAAGGCCCTCTTTAAACCCTCGCGCTCTGGCACGTACAGCTGGCTTTTCTTTTTCTTTCTTCTCGATGGCCTCCAGGGTGAGGACGGCATCGATGAAAAGACCATCCTCTGGCTTCCCGAAATGCCCGAAGATTTTCTTCAGAGCCTCGTGCTTTGCCCACCATCTTGTCTCCCCAATTGGGCTGAGGCGCTTGTGTCTTGTCTCCTCCTGCTTGGTTTTCTCCCATAGACTGACCCTCTGATATGACTCCCTGATGAAGACAGCAATATCATTGATAAGACCAAAGAGGGAGCCACTTTCAATTACAGCCTGTGTTGTATCGGAGAGAACGAGATTCAACACATGTGCATAGCACCACACATGCACATGTGTTGGAGACTGTGCAGTCATCAGAGCCGAGAAGCCTTTGTATTGGCCCTGCATATTTGATGCCCCATCGGTTGCATTCCCAATGCACATCTCCTTGTCCAGGTTCAGGCGCTGTAAAACTCCTGAGATTAAATCAATAAAGGACTGTCCTGTGGATGCTTCACACCTTACCACAGCCACCAGCCTCTCCTGCACAGCCTCATTGACGTATCTCAGTATTACGGAGCACTGGTCATGGCCTGTTATGTCCTGGGTGGTGTCTAACTGAGAAAACATCCCTGCTTCCCGGACATCACTGGCGATGCTTCGTTGAATGAAGTGCCCAACAGCGTCAATCACTGAGTCTACAGTGGTTTTGGAAAGTAGGGTGATGAGGGAGCCTCTGCCTCTTCCACTGGACTGGTGTGCCTTGCTCTTCTCAATGCACTCATTAAGGTGTTCTCTGAGGCAGATATCATATTTACCCAGCAACAGCACCAGCTCCAGGAAATTGCCATGGTCTACTGTTTGGTCGTCCAGGGTGTATGCGGCTTCATTGGCTACATGCCTGTAGCTCAGCCCTCTCTTGCCAAGCACTTTCACCACATCAACCACACGTTCCAAAACTTGGCGTCTCTTTTTGACTTGTTCCCTGTGGGCTGATATCTGGCTTCCAGCGAACAGGGTGCTGATGTCACTTTTTGAGCATCTTAAGAAAAATGCCTCAGCACAGGTATGGTGTGTAGTGCTCTTCTCATGCTCCATAATGCGCACATGTACATGTCGCCAGTCAGTCATGCCAGTAATAAATGGGCTGGTATCAGTTGTCTTCGCAAATGCCAGACACACAAAACAGAACAGTGAATGACGTTCTTTGCAGTATGTGACCCACTTCCTGCTCGTCCCATCCTTACAAGTAAACACCTTCTGAACAATTGCACTGGTGGTGTTCTGCTGTGGGTGGTGATCTAAGAATGCCTTTAAAAAGGCAGGCTCTGGGCGAGCAAAGTAGTTGATGCCTTGGCTCTCTCTCTGTGGCTCTTCTGCATCTCTCTGCTCCAACTCTGTACATCGGACCGTCTCACTCTCCTGCTCTTCCGTCTCTCTCTCTCTGACTTGTTCTACCAACTCACTCTCCTGCTCTTCTGGCTCTCTCAACTCTTCCCTCTCCTCACTTGCTCCCTTCTCTAAGGATGGTGAATCAGCCTGAAGTAACAAACATTATCATTATCACAGTCACAACCTCAAGGCCCACATTTTTCCAAAGAAAGTAGCAGAGGCCAATATAACATTTTATACCATGAAATTGCACAAAATCACATGCACACTGAAACATTTTGTTTCATGATTATAAATGGATTTAGGATTGTGGCCCAAGTAGGCATTACAACTATATTTGAGCTTTTCATAAATATTTACCAAGTAATAAACTGGGCCCACTATTTACTGATCTGACGAAAGTACAATATGTTTTGCAGCTTCTGGAAACTGGCAGCAGCCTGGAAGTAGCCTACTACTACAACAACAACAACACCATAACCATACCACAAACACCATACACGACCTTTAAATGAAGTATCTTATGCAGAGTTTATGTTTATTTAAAAATGATAAAACTACATTACTTTTAATCCCGTGAAGTTATTATAACATTTTATACACATGTCAGTCTATGTAATTACTCCCCTTTCCCTTCCCTCTGTAACTGATACACCTTTGAAAAGCACACGAGCAGTCAGCAAGTTGGGACAATAGAGCAGAGTAGTGCTTTTATTAACCCCGACGGAAATTAAGGAGTTGAAAAGTTGGCTAAAATAGACGAGAATCAAAGATACAAACACAGAGCTGATCAGACTTTCTGCCGCACTCGTCGGTGCCCAAATTCTTGATGAATGACAAAATACATTTTACACAGGGAAGCCGTCATACCACACACCAGCAGACGCCACCGCATCACAGACGGTGCAAAACAGCAAGTTTTTACTTCGTAAGGCAGACGCACGACAGTCACACAAATAGAATGAAGAATAAAGAAACAACCTGGTGGCAGCCACCGCGACAGTCACACAAATGCAATGAAGAATAAAGAATAAATAAACAACCTGGCGGCAGCAGCGTTGTAACTAGCTATGCACACAATTTGCACAGGTTACATTGCTATGCTAGGTTACGTGACTGCACTCGCAGGTGCCCAGAAGTGAGGAGTGAGAAAATACATTAGTTCTGAAGGGACCGTCCACCCCATCGCTCAGTAAGACTGTGCAAAACAGCATATTTCGTAAGGCCGACGTACGACAGTCACATAAACAAAATAAAGAATAAAGAAGCAACCCCGCGGTGGCACAACAGTCACACAAATACAACGAATAAAGAATAAATAAACAACCTGGCTGCGGCAGCGTTGTAGCTAGCCATGCACACCATTTAACCTAGCCTAGCCTACATTGCTAGGCTAGGTTACATGACTGGCAGTGAGCAGCACCAAAATAATATCCGACGGTCCGACATTAATTCATATCTGAGTGACAAGGTTAGACAGCACTTAACTTCGACAGAAGATCAATATTTCTTTCTCACACATAGATGTCTGATTTATAAACATTTTGCTGTTCATTAATTTAACCTTGTTAACCTTGACTTACCGTCATGGCCGCCTCGTCCACCTGCTGTCGAGCATCTTCTCCTCCACTACCTGTTGATGCTGCTGCTGCAGATGTGGAGGCTCCATGTCCACGAGCAGCAAACATATCAGCTATTTTTAGGCATTTCGTAGCATCTGCCTGAAGGGCTGCTTTTTTCTGGTCCCTGGCTCTTTCAGCGCCACCCTTTCTTTTCTTCCCACTAGGGTCCATATTGCCCGTTTTCGATCTGCCTAGCAGTGGCTAACCAACCAAGTCACCAACGGAGGCTGAGATGGAGGGGTAGGCGTAATTGGCCTGCCCCTCACCTCATTGGCCCAGGCTTCAATCAATCATGATAAAGGGCAGATCTGCCAGTTTAACTTGCATTAACTTGAATTGACGTTAATGTGGCCTGCATTGAAGTTAACGTGGCCTAAAATACCAAAGAAAATAACTTATTCGTTTCATTGAATCGTTTTTCTTTATTGTTTCTTCAGTGTATGTAGGTTAATCAGGTGCTGTTGTTCTAAATTGCTACTATTTTTTTTGCAAAAATAATACCCACCATGACGAAGATACGTACGGTATTATAGGAGTATATATAGTTGTCGAGACACATATGCCATCAATTAAGAAAGTTAGCGCTGAAAACTCTGGAGGACGTGAAGGCCATGGCCTAATTGACGTTAATGCGGCCTGCATTGAAGTTCACGTGGCCTGCATGAATAAAATAAATGTTAAATGACCTCAATCAACCGGGCATTTGCCCGCCATGCCTTATGGCCAGTCCAGCGGTGCTTCGGCCCATCATGCCAGAGTGTTATCAGAGGCCGTCCTGCAATCACAACACGATTTAAATCAATCTGTCAGTCAGGTTGTTGGGGAACTGCGTAAAGTGCGCCAGGCTCTGGACAACATGAACCACACTCTGTCCGCTATTGCCGGTTCCTTGGGCAGACTAGCGAAATAAAACATAAAAAAAAAATGTGAATATGTGTGCATTTATTCTTATCAACATTTAAATACCTGTTGGTATAAGCGGTGAACCAGCGCCCGCCTTCTTCTTAGTGCAGTGAGCTGTAGGCCTACGTTCTCGCCAGCGGGGATGGGAGGGTCGTCGTCAGGGTCCATTCGCATGTCTTCCTCTGGCAGCCCTACGGCTTACACAAATGTTGTGTAGCACACAACAGGCAAGAATCACTTTGCAAACCTTGTTGGGGTCATAAAGCAGCCTCCCTCCCGATGCGTCCAAACACCCCCACCTTCCCTTCAGCATGCCTATGCTGCGCTCCACTACAGAGCGCTCACGGGCATGGGCAGAGTTGTAGTGGGCTTCCTCGTCGGTCTCAGTGACCGTAAACGGGGTGAGAAGCCATGGCTTCAGAGGATACCCTCGGTCACCTGTTGGTGAAGAAATGATTAGGTTAGGCCATCTTCTGCACGCAAAAAGAAAACCAAATTGGGCTATGATTTGTTTTTATTTTTAAGTGTTTACCTAGAAGCCAGCCGTCTCTGCCTGCTCCATCCTCCAGTCGGTTCCCAACGCTGCAGTTACGCACGATAAAGGAGTCTTGTGTCGACCCTGGCCAGCGTGCGACTGCGTTCAGGATGACCATATTGGCATCATATATGATTTGTACATTTATGGTGTGAATGTTTTTTCGATTCACATAAATGTACTGGTTCACATGTGGCGCCCGTATGGCCACATGAGTGCAGTCTATCGCACCTATCCCATCTGGGAACCGGGTTTTGCGGAGGAAAACCTCTTTGACAGGCAGCTCGCTGTTCCTGGGCACCGTATGGGAAGGAAATGTATTCCGGACAGAGACGGATCAGAGACGAGGGCCCATTCGTTCACACAGCTCTAACAGAGGCGTTCTTGGCAAGCGGTACCTGCTCATCAGCCACGAGTCTTCCTCTGCCAGAAAGTCGGCACGATCACGAAACACTCGCTCTCTCCTAAATGCCCGGCAACATCTTCTAACAAAGCCAGTGCAGCCATACCTCCTTCTGAAAACAAATAACTATCAGGGTTTTTATAGGCTATTGTGCGAAATGTTTTACACGTGTGGAATTAAAATGAATACCTATCAGATGTGAATTTCATGCATGTGTGAATTATTGTAATTGTTTAATTGATTTTATTGAGCAAACCATTACTTTGGCCTTTCACAATTAGCCCTTATGGTGGTGACGATGATGATGATGAAACTGCGTGTCGGCGCTCGGAGAGTTCTTAATTCCAGTATTGCCACAAGGAAATGTACTTACGTGAACTAAAACCAGACGTAGAGATACGTCCTTTTCTATGTCTAAGACGGTTTTTATAAATCTGTACTTAGACGTGGATTTGATCGCACGCACAGTCTAAGATCAATTCTGTGCGTAAGTACGTTTTATAAATGAGGCCCGTTGAGACTCTTAATAAAGATCTTACTCATTCTCACAAAGACAAAACAAATAGCTACACGTAGCCTATAAACTAAATTAAAGATTTTTCGATCTATAATATTTAATCGTGGGGGTGGAAACGCTACGATATGTACATTCTACAATTTGCTACAATGTGTGTGTTAAGCAGTGGCTATCTGTTGGTCAGCTGTCTTAGTCAGAGGTCTTTTACGAGACATCCTTGCTACCTTAAAGAATTCAAATGGTTTTTAATAAATCTACTCTCATTTACAAATAATTCTATTGCACAAAGTTTTTTTGTTAAATTCTTTTGAATACATCTTACCTGTTCAAAGTGATGTTTAGAAAATTGTGTGATTCCTTTTCTTTGGCCTGTAAATAAAAAGATAAATGCTATCTGAGCAGCCTAAATTAACAATGCTATTATATTTTGAGCATGCAGTATAGTATATACAAAAGAGAAATCTTTTATATTATTTAAAGGACCAGCCAAGTCAGAAAAGACAGTTAGAACAGCCAGAAGTCAGACCAAATTATGGAAACAACAGGGCAACAGACAAGACCAATAGGGGCACATGAAGAAGAGCAACAGACAGAAGACACAGAGGGACAGACAGAAGAGATTCCCCTTATCCAACAGCAGGGCCAGAACAGGCGTGCTCTGGCTGGAGCAGCATCTTATAAACCCCATTTCAGAATGAGTGGACCTCTCCATGGCCATTTATTACAAGCGGAAGCCTCAAGACGCACTATTGGTGTGCAGTCTGCCGTGTCGAAAACTATTTTTGCCACCAGGGTGTGACGGATGTAGTCTCAAAATGTACGATGCCAGTTCCCTCTGTTGGAGGGATGTCTGCACAAGAGAGGTATGATATGTGTAATAGTCCTGTAAAGGTTCAGTCAAGAGTTCTGTGTTCTAGTTGATCACAGTAAAGTTATGGTTGATAGTTTTGACTAATTTGTGGGTTGTAGTTCAGTATATTACAGTCCAATTTTCTTAATTTGAGATCTTAGTTGCTGAATATGTTTTTACCGGTGCCCATTTGAAATAAACTATGGTCTTTTGGGAGGCTTAATCATTTTTAATTTCTTACAGACAAGAAGGGCTGAGGTTGGTATCTTACAATGTTCCTCTAGCCTTTGCGGACCACCTGGGGCCTCTTCTAAAAGATTGCTTTGGAGACTCAATGGGCCTCATTTATAAAACGTACTTACGCACAGAACTGATCTTAGACTGTGCGTGCGATCAAATCCACGTCTAAGTACAGATTTATAAAAACCTTCTTAGACGTAGAAAAGGACGTATCTCTACGTCTGGTTTCAGTTCGTGTAAGTACATTTCCTTGCGGCAATACTGGAGTACTGCAGGAATTCAGGACTCTCCGACACGCAGTTTCATCAACGTCAGCACCACCGGCACCATTTGGGCTAATGGTGAAAGGCCAAATTAATGTTTCGCTCAATAAAATCAAATAAACTATTAGAATAATTTACACATGAATGAGATTCACATCTTATAGGAATTCCGTTTTAATTTCACAAGTGTAAAACATTTCGCTCAAACTTATAGCCTATAAGAAGACTATAAGTGGCTTAGTTTTCAGTAGGAGATATGGCTGCATTGGCGTTGTTAGAGGATATTGCCAACTGCGCAATAAGGAGAGAGAGGGTTTTTTTGTGATCGCGCAGACTTTTTGACACAGGATGATGTATGTCTGATAAGCAGGTACCGCTTGCCGAGAGCTTTGTGCACAGTGGTGTAGGCTAGTCCAGGTATACCCACTTATTTTTCAGTCAGCATTGGATTAACCACTTCTCAAAACAGGGCGTTTATCATGTGCTGTATGGGCTGCTTAAAAATAAATAAATACCCACTTCTCCAGGGACCACTACACCACTGGTTGTGCCCAAATGGCCTCTCGTCTAGAGAGGCGCACCAGAGGCAACCAGGCCATACACGTTCAGGTATTGACCGTTCTTGGATTCCTGGCTACAGTAACGTTCCGATGAGACCAGTCGAGCAATCTCCGTCATCATTAAGCAGAATTTTGCCCGATGTCCGCAGTAGCTATTATCCATATGCACGCAATTTATTAGATTTCCATACAGTGCCCAGCAAAATGTGAAAGAGGATTTCCTGCGTAAAACAGTGTTCCCAATGTATTCTCATCCAGATTTCGCACACTCAGAAAGCCTAGGAAGCCCACTTCAATACATCACAGGTACATCACTGGAGCGCACCAAAGCCTTGAAGTTGCTGCCGCAGATGCGGCTTCTGGTGCTGCTCGTGCCGCAGGTGCTGATGGTGCTTTGGAGACGTGTCTACATGTCAAATACTTTGCTTTTGCCATTACGCCACCAGACAGGCTTTCTAACGATGTTTTGGCCCGCATCTGCTGTTCCATCAGCAGAACATCGATGTCAGCCTCACTTTAATACTTCTGTTGACATGTTTCTTTCTTTCTGTCACAGAGAGTTTGTGCATTGAGGATGCACTCTGTGCATTGATAATATGCTGATTAGATTAAATAGGGGCTTACAATTTCACGACCATTTGTGATTTATAACCGAAGG